>NW_027125030.1:0-585620 GCF_009768925.1 Cryptosporidium bovis
CGGCGGTCAACGGGAAGAATGACAAAACCTGCTACAAAGCAAATTGCAACCAGGTTCGGGTGCAACCTCCCACCACCTTCCAGCCCCAAACAAACATTGGAACTAGCAACTGAAGAAAGCACTGAACCACATTCGGACATGCCCCACAAACCCAGAAAAAAAACGACAATGGCTGCGAAGCACCCGAACACTGCACGCCACAGACCAGCACGAGACGATATAGAAAGTAAGGACGAGATATACAAAACATCATCTGATATCTGCAATACTTCCACTCAAACGAAACGCCACTCCATGGTCGTACATTCATGCTCAACCTCAATACTACGGAAACCGTAACAATACAACACCTCAAAAGAATCAGGCGTGCTTACAGATTCGCAAAAAGCTCACGAAAAACTGCAACACTTAGAGTCACAAACAAACCGTGCGGTTCAACCAAACGCCATTTCAAATCGAAACTGACGCCAACGAACCAACAACAACTGTCAACAGACTACTTCACGAAGGTACTGAGAACCCCAGGTTGAAAATTAGTTACCCCGGAAATATTGTATTGCGGTATTTTTCTTAATTTTCCGATAATATGAACTGAGGAAATATCACGACTTGATAGTTTGCTATTCATATTTCAAATATTAATTTAATATTTGAAGTGACTAATTAAACTGTAACTCCAGCTTTGTGTTATTTAATGCTAAAGTTAGAATTTAATCATTGTTGCATTACTCAAAATAAAGGTATTTAACACCGAAAAAAAGTGCAGTATTTTTTAGTTTCAAACATGCTAGTTACTGTTGGAATTAGTTTTTTACATATTTGTTACTATACATATTAATTTAATGAACTATTACTTTATAATAAGCATTTGAAATTTGAACCAAACCTCAAATGTTGCACATTTCATATGTTTAATACTACTTAACTAGGCAATGATTGCCTTTTTCAAAATCTGTTCAAAACTACTAAACACATTCTATTTTGATTTTCTAAACAAAGTCGTTAATTCGGTACATAAACTCTCATCTCTTTCTGGGTAAATTACACTTTCATTAACGTTAAACTGTGCTAATCGATATTCTGGATTAAGCATGGTTACAATGACACAAAGATGAAATATAACCTTTATAAAATAAATTTAAAAAAGAATATTAGGTAAATAACATGTTTTTTTATTAATAAAGGTTAACAACCCTCATTGTATAATTTAAGTTATGACCTGAAATTAAGAAAAAGTAGTGGCATATTCAAATATTGGACTGAAAGAAAATATGATTTAGTGTTTACAGTATATTTGAGACTAATAATATCATATATAATTAAATAATAAACTGTTTAATGAAAATAATACTGTTATCATTATAAACAATAGAAGTACATTCTAATATCATATATCAAGAATACTGGCCCTCTCATAAATGAAAAATATTGATGTTGAAAGTAAGATGAGTATATATGGTATTTTTTCTATGTAATCAAAAATCTTCCTATTTATTGACCTATTAATTTGAAAATAATTCAAGTTATACGATATCAAAAATATAGCGATCCAAGAATAGGTTATTTTAAGTAGAAATTCTCCATTATCAGAAAATAAGGGAAAATGAAAGGGTGAAAAAACAATATTTTTATGATCCGTCTTCAGCCTTTCATAAATTATTGGAATTAAAGAAAAAAGTTCAATATGATATAGTCTAATACCATATATAAAGTTGAAAACATCGCCATTATAGCCAACGAAAAAGTATGTAAGAAAAACGAAAAGGGAGACAAATAACATTGAGCCATTATTTTTGTTTAATACTTGTATTTTTGAGTGAATATAAAAAAGCAAACAAAAAAAGACCAAAATTGTATAAGATATTGTACTTAATGGGGATTTATTAATATATTTCACGGAGTATATAATAAAAATACCCACATAAAACGTCGTGTAGATTATGTATAGTTCATATCCAAGTGAGAAATAGTAAAAAATATTCATAAAAAAGAAATATACTAAAATATTTGAAATCATATATGCCAATTTTGAATTGCGTCCTCCTAATCTGCTTTTTAATTCTGAAAAAGGATTTCCAATTGAATTGACAAATTTGGAACTAAACTCTGGTTCTGAATATTCATCATCTACGAATCTGTTGAAGTAATCATTACTTGGAATATTTTCTTCTAAAATATTTCCTTTATCTGCACTATTTAATAATGAAACTATAGGATACATTATCACTCCAATAACAAACTGGTAGGCAAATATTACTATCATTATGAAACGATAAGGTAAGTACCAACTCAAAATGTCTTTTTTTATAGGGATTTCATCGAGATATCCTATTATAAATGCCATAACTACATATATAATACCTGGGATAACATATTTAAGGAAATAATTGAAATAACTACGAAAATTATTGAAATTTAATTCTCTCATTTTTGAAGAATATGAAAAAATGTAAATTGGAATAAGTACATTGAGTAATTCGCCAATTACATATTTCATTATGTCGCTTTTATCTATTTTTGCTGGGAAAGATGTGGTTTTGAAGCTACAGTAATGTAAGCAATGAATAATAAAGAGTAATCCCAACGAAGTACCTAATTGAAGTGATGACTTGCAGCATCTAATATTTATATTTGTTATAATTGCTGAATTAAACATATTACAATTTTATTTTCATCTTTTTCGCTTATTGGACCTTGTTTTACCGTAATTGTGAATACCTTACGCGCTAATAAAAATGCTGTATTTTGGATCCATCAATTGAAAGATAAGAAATTAATTATAACTTGAATAGAAGATATTAATGAGTTAAAACAATATTACTATACTTAATATATTGTATCTATTTTGTATTTATATATTCTTTTTTTATTTATTGGGAATATGTCCGATTTTGTGATTAATTTGCCTTATTTGAAAGTTATTTGTATATTTTTAATAAATTACTAAATGTGTATGGCTTCCTTGCAACTGACCATTCCAGTTAATTTTTTTTTTAATTCCGTTTTCTTTGTTTTAAGAAAAGATTTACATGCTTGGCGCCAGGGTTGCATGATCTTGTGCAAGGAAATAATTAGGTTATCAAACACCTACTCATTAGAATAAATATAAAAAAAAATTATTTCAGATATGGATGTATATATATTTTGATTAATTGAAAAACTTATTCTATCCTTTTTGACATTTCAAATGAACAACATGAATCAATTTCCCACAGTTGATTTTAGAGGGAACTACCCTGGCGAACTTAGTCGGCAATGTGTCAAATTTGATGAGGAAAATGATAGTTATTCTAATAATAAAGAGGTAAAATTTTCTATTTTAGATTCAACATACACAGTAAATCTACCAACTTCGTCAAATCAAGAGAGGATCAAACAAAAAAAGGCCAAAAGGTATTATATACAATCAACATTGGAGGTTAATATTGATAATCAACACCCCCTTTCTAATATAGAAGCCTATAGAGAAAAAATTTTCCCGTTTGTTTTGACTCCAAATATTACAATATGGTCTCCAAAAGAAGAAAAAACAGTACAATCGAGATTAACTTCAATATGGAAGAAATTATCAAATTCAGAACCCTCAATTTATGGAATTCTAAAAGAGGGAGGAACTGCTTATTCTATTCCAGAGACTGTAGACCTTTTATTATTCATTTCTGTGTGCTTTTTTTTTATTATTTTTGTTACAGTTTATGATGCTTCGGGTGATGTTAGAAATGCAATATATGACAATCTATCGAAACAAAAGTTTGGCCTTCAGCCGAACTTGAGCTCCGGATGTATTGGATTTGTAGGTGAAAATGGTGTGAGCAGCTTTGAAAACCTTTATTCAACAATATTTTCAGATTACATTACAAATTCAAAAAAAAATTTATCTGACTCAATTAAAGAAAGCGATATTTTTCCATGTGGTAGGGGAACTGTCAGTGACGTCGTCACAAAGGCAGACTACGTTAGATGGATTGCTTTAATTTTGTTCCCATCTTTCGTTGACTTTAGGTCTAACTTAAATTCTCCATTGATTACACCTGTAGTAATGCAGCTATCATTTTTAAATGATGAAATTCCAGATATATCAATAACCGAGACGAGAGCAGTATTGAACAAAAATACTATTTATTTATATCCCTATGACACGGAATCAATATACAAATTTTTTGATGAGATTATTATCAACGAAAATTATTTTGGAAATGACAAAATTACTGGTATAAATACTTCTTTTTTTACTTACAACCCTTTTCTTGGAATAGAAAGTCGCGTAAATTTTATATTGGAGGCAACTTCAATTACTGGGTTTTTTTCATCAAACTTAAGTATAAATTCATTATTGATAAAGACAAATAAATACTCATACATATATTTTGTACTGGCGTTTTTTGTTATGTTTGTATCTTTTGTCAGAATTATTACACATAAAGATGTACTTATTTCACCAATGAAAACTATCAAATCTTCCTTAAACAGAATGTTCGCAGTTTTAGGATCACTTCTATTCCTTATAAGCGCAATGGCATATATATCGTATTTCATACCAATAAATTGGGTCTGGTTTCAAGATTCATATTTAGACCACTCGAAAGTTGAAAATCTAAATGTCAGCGAACTCGATACTCTATTTTCAGAACAGAATTCTCATTTTACTTACTTATATACTTGTGTCTCGTTATATAGAGTAACAGGGTGTTGTAGTACAATAATAATGCTTTGGGAACTCTTTTGGTTTATCTCAATAAAGCTCTCAAAAAAGCATGCTACTTCTATCACTGTAATCGTAAAAAAATTGGTACTTCCTACACTTCTTGGAGCAGCTATTGGAATTTTACTCTCAATTTGTTACGGTTATGTTGGTCTTATCATACTTGGGCACTATTCCTCTATATTTTCAACATTTTCATCAATAATGTTACATATGTTGTTGATTATAACAGGAAATTGCGGCTTTGTTTGGGAACTTTTGCACCGTTCTAATACTTATACTGGACTATTTATTATCCCATTGTTTATTTTTTTTGGAATAGTATTCCCTAGCTACATTTACGCCTTGCTATGCCATTTGTACAACTCAACTGTTGACACTGTTGAATGGTGTTTGGATAATTGTTCCAGAAACTACTCTTCAAAAGTACTTATTTCCCCTTGGTATATTAACTATGATGAAATTTCCAAAAAAAATAACCAAAGTTTTGAGAACGAAAATCTAGAAGTAAATGCTATAGAAAAAAGTAATTCAGAAATAAATGAATTGCTCACCATAAGAAATAGATATTCTGAATTTATGGCACAATCTACTACATTTGAACGAATATACGATATGTTATTCTCAAAAAAAAGACTCTTCACAAAGGAACAAAGAAAAGAAATAGAATTAAGTAAATACGATGCATTTGAACAAGTCAGAAAAGTAAAGAGTGAAATGAATGAACAAAAGAATGATAAAATACAGACTCAAGTCTCGCTTAATGCTTCAAGTGGTTCATTGAGTCTAAATTCGAATAATTCACAACATTCTTACCAAAATCTTATTACAAAATCTATTCACGAATACTATAGCTCCATTTTCAACTTTGGGAAGACAGCATTTTCTCTCCCCGGGACTGTTTCATTTAGTAGAGGAAATGCAATTAGTACGAGTCAAGAACTTATGTATAGAATGGTAGGAACAATGGAAAGTTCAGTTGATATTACCCAGTCTATTCATTTCAAGAACAAAGATGACAATAATTCAAATTCAATAGGCTTGAACGACCAAAATGGATTACCTTTACAAGTGAATAATGTAATGGCAAAGTCCTCATGTCCGAAAATGGAAAATTTATTAACATTTACTGAAAAAATCAATAGTATTGGTGAAAGCATTTGGTTTGGAGTAATAATTTTTATTTTCTTAATACTCCTTATTATATCAACTATTGTGGAATATAGAATGCATTTGATTGGTGCCCATTTAAATTCCATTTCTTGGAACGAGTTCTTTAACGTAATAAACGCAAATGTTCAAAAACCAATTATCTCTTCTACTGAATCTAAATATTATGATACTGTTACTCTTTCTAAACATATAACTAACAGTGAATCTCTAAGCATTTATAGTTCTGAAATTCCAAGCAAAATTTCACTCTGGATTTCTCTTGCGATTTCTAAGATACTTTATAATTATACTTCAGAAATACAGATAAATACTCTTTTCCCTAATATTGATCCAAATTCCGAAAAACCCGTAATCATTTTTAATCAAAATTTACTTTTAAACTTAGATCAAGATCCAGGGGTATTGTTTAGGGCTGTTGTTACTTCTGAAGAGAGGTCATTGGTGAATTTATACGATGGTGTTGTGTCAGAAAATGATTTATTCAAATTCTTCTATACTCCAAATGATAAATGTAGTTCTTACAACGATAATGATAACAAAATGATCAATGATTTTAATATGGAATATAGGAATAAAAAAATAATGAATTTTCCAGGATATTATTTTAAATTAATAGTACCAGATAACTTTTTGAATACTTTTAATAATTTGTATGAGATATTGAGTGAACTCTTGCAATATCCACAGGTTATATACTTTGATGTTTTACTACCTGCCTTGATTTTGAAAGACCAAGTAATCAACTTTGTGAGAATTAGCTTTACAAATAATCTTGCAGGATCCATAAATAAGACTCCAACTAATATATTAATTGATGTATCTGGAAAAAATGTGAGCAAATACATTAAGATAGCAATTGAAGTGGCCATTTTTGTATTTAATATTGTATATATCGTGATTTTCTCGTTGGAATGTAAAAAATTTATCAAAATATATAGAAATTCACCAAGCACTTCAGGTAGATCAGCACGTTCAACCACATTCTCATTCTTTAACTATATTTTCACAGATTTATCTAGAATTCATGATTTATTTATAATACTTTTGATATTTGCGAGAACTTGCTTGTATATTGTCGTTTTTTACTACAAATTTACATTGGCTAATTCGATAATATCACTAAGTGTTTTTGATAAATTGTATGAGTTTACTATTGGCCTTTCCTACTTAAATATTGCATTGATTTGGTTGTTGGTTATAAGATTGATCGGTCCTCTCACATCAATATCAGCTAATTTCAGATTTTTAATATATTCTTATTCAAGATGCATTTCACCATTATCCCTAACTTTTTTGTTCATGACATTCATTTTTATTGGATTAATTATTTTAGTTTTTGTTAACTTTTCCCTCTGCAACTCGAAATACTCAACCTTTTACGAAGCTCTAACTACGGTTGTGGATATATTTACTGGAAATTTTGATTATCTAGAGGGTTATGATTGTTCTCCTTCACTAACTATTGTTGTTATTTTGCCTTTATTCTTTGCAATTACATATATTGTTCTACCATTCAATACCATTATTATTCTAAGAGGTCTTTGGCTTTCAAAGAAAGAATCAGACGATGTAAACCGAATTTTCAAAATAGTGACAGATAGTTATAATCACAGAATTTCAGAAGAATACAAAAAATATATGAAAAATGTCACAGGAATGAACACTCAGATTAGTGAAAGAGATATTTGGGAAAATGTTGGAATTGACTATGATGAAGATAATCCCATTGATAGAAGAAGATATGAAGAGAAACAGGAAATAAGCACTAAGCATGATGACAACTCTTCTAAATTAGCAGAAATTTCTGATGAACAATGGGAATCATCACCAGACTTTATTAAAGAGTGGGCTGAATACGAGGCAGAAAGTTTTATTGATAGATTTAGAAATTTAGAAAAAGAATTTAGGATGGCTACATCATCCACGGGATACTATTCAAAATTTGTCTCTGAATGGGAAGGTAATGTGTTCAAGGAACTACAATTACTTGAGGTTACAACAAACGAAGCAGAACAGCTCTTGAGGAGATTACAAAGAGCTATAAGGGGTACCGCAAATAAGGTAAGGTTATCGCAGGCCTTACAAACAAATAACCTAGAAGCTGTAATTAGAGAAAAAGAGGAAGAGAGAGAGGCAAAAAGAGCATTAATTAAAGCTAGAAAGAAACAAATAAAGTAGCCGACCTATTGAGTACTTATCAGTGAAATTAGAAAGATTAGTAATTAGTAACTATAAATTAGTGTGTTGTAATAACTTAGGTAAACATAATAAGTAATTTACTCCCCTTTAATCTTTTCCTTTGATTTTCGTGAAAAAATTGTCTGTATCCCTAATACAATGAAAGTCGCAATTACACATAGCCATTGTCCGAAGGTTAATTGATGCCCGAATAAGACAACGGAAATTAACACTGTAAAGAATTTTCTTGTAGTTGTTATAATAGCCAAATATAAAGACCCGAATCTAGTTAGCGACTGGAAAATAAAAAACTGCCCACATGTACCTGTCAGGGACAACGCTAATATATAATAAGGAGTTGAAGGAAACTTCGAAATGAAGTGATATGGTTTATAGCCCTCAAAAATAATAGACAGAATGCCACACAAAATTGTTGCAAATAGGTTTGTATAAAACATGAGTACATTTGAAGGAACATTATATTTTTTTATCAGTTTATCTTGCCTTGGGCCTGTTAACCCATCGCAAATTAGTGAAACACCCAACAAAATGACTCCTGATAATGTTTGTGCGGTACCAGCCTTGTTAGTTTTTATTTGCATCATATTGAAACAAGAAAGTGAAATTGTAATTACAACTACAGTTAAATAGTCGTACCAAGGATATTTGGTTTTGAAATACAGAGTTCCAACAACAATAATTGGAACACATTTTGCGGACTTAACTAGAACTTGAGTTGGATAATTAACCTTACCTAGTGCTAAATTTGTAAGCACCATCGACGAAACATAGCTCACTGACGTCAATGAAATTTGAAACAGGCAGCCAGTAGAGAGACCAAAAATAGATTTTTTACAATCTTTTAACGAATCTCTCTTACCCTCATTTGAATTACTAAGTCCCCTATGGCCGACCTTCCAATTCCTGAACTCGATAACTGAAAAACTAACAATTGTATTAACTAAGCAAAAACAAAAGACTAAAAATATGCTATAGTTAAAGTTATCTCCAATACTTTTGTTACCTAATGCATGAATCTTTTCCTGTACAATCCCATAAATAATAAAGAAGAAGTATATCCCTAAGACACAAATCAACCCTATTATAGTCCCATTCATATTTCACAAGTTGGATTCTTATATATTCCAAAATGCCTCTTAAATTAATTCTCAAAGGTCAGAATCTCTGGCGCGAACTTATTTTATCGATTTATGAGAAACTAAGGGGTTTTATATGGATTCGCATTCAAAACTAGGTAGGGGAAACTATTTATTTAAAAATACCTCGTGAAATTATTTTATGAACTTTGAATTATACTCTAATTTATTTAAATAACCTAAGCTATACCCCACATCTAAGGTAAAGGCGGTGAAAATGAAGCGCTCATAAATAAGTTTCGAGGACCTTTTGTTACTTTGTAGCTTTTCTGACAATGAGTACAAGTTCTGGAAGGGAAGTAACTGTTGAGGATGATCCTAATGCCAAGTATCTAATTGAGAATAGTGTAGAACTTCCTAAGTCCCGTTTATGGAAAATTTTGGAGCGATATTATGAGACGGTTTCTATAGATGCCTGGCGAAAAAATCAAGTTCCAAGCTTCATAACTTCAAACAGCCGTCTTGCAAATGGATATGCGAGATTAATTCATAGTTTTATTATGGATCAACATGCATCTAATAAATCATTTAAGAAGGTATATATTATTGAAGTTGGGGGTGGGCATGGAAGATTTACCTATCTACTTTTAAGAGCACTAGAGAAATATGCTCCTGTATGGGAGGATCTCGGGTACACAGATGTTCCGTTTAAGTACATTTTCACAGATGCAATTGAGGCTAGTTTCTCGTTTCTTCTTAGGGATTCTAGCGTATTGGTACAATTTGTTGAGAGGGGATGGCTTGATTTCGCCCGTTTTAATGGGAATTTTTCCGAACCTGGGGATATTTTTGTGGGACTGAATAGAAATGAGCAGATACCTGTTGATTCAAGTATTGTTTTAGTTTGCAATTACGTTCTTGATTCGCTTTTGACAGATGCATTGGCTATCAATGGTGATAATAATGTTTCTAGGGCAACAGTTTCTGTTTACTCAACTATAGAAGAATTAGACTTGACTCATCCAAGCATTGCTGACAGAATGACTTTGACTTGGGGATGGAAGGATTTGTCTTATTTAGATGATCAAACTGAGATTTCTGAAAGGATAGAAGTAAATAACGATTTTATTGCAAGTTCTGAAAATGATGATGGGTCTAAACTTTCGGAGAAAGACCTTAGAATACTAAAATATGCAGATTACGATGTTAATCTTTATAAAGTTATTAAATCTTATTTAATGTTGAACAGGGAAATGTCTTTTGTACTCCCAATTGGTGCAATTAAGATGTTAAGAAGATTTTTTGAATATACAAATGGAAATATATGTATTTTGATTGGTGATAAAGGGTACCCTGATGACACTGAATTCATGTCAATTAGACCACCTCATATTGCGATTCATGGATGTATGAGCTTCATGGTAAATCTGGATGCAATGAAAAAGTACTTTAGCAATTTTGGTGGCAGTTCTATTGCAACTAGGTACAAAGACACATTCCAAATTACATGTATCTTAGGGAAGAGAAAATCCTTTTTTCCAAGAACAATAGGATCATTCATTGATAGTCTAGATGATCTTATTCCTGATAATCTTTTAGGAATTCAAAAAGGATTCGAAAGAATTGACTTGGAAGAACATTCTTGTTCAATAGGACTAAAGCCTTTCTTAGGATTCCTTAGATATAGCAATCATGATCCATTCATACTTTGGGTTCTTAAAAAAGGGATATTGTCAACTATTAACGATATCAATATTAGACAAAAAGAAGATATTATTTCTGACTTAAGGAACGTCTATAAAAATGTTTATCCACTTGAATCAAATATTGATGTTTTTGACGTTTTGGCACAGATTTGTTTAAAGGGTGGATTCATCAATGAGGCAATTTTTTATTACAACGAAAGTTTGAGATGCTGCCCTGAATATAAGCACCCATCAACTTTTGTCAACTTGGCCAAATGTTATCAATCACAAAGAAACTGGAAGAAAGCATTTTTCTTTTGTAACGAAGCACTCAAACTGGATCCTGATTATTCTCCCGCA
This sequence comes from Cryptosporidium bovis, assembly GCF_009768925.1. Classification (NCBI taxonomy): domain Eukaryota; phylum Apicomplexa; class Conoidasida; order Eucoccidiorida; family Cryptosporidiidae; genus Cryptosporidium; species Cryptosporidium bovis. The sequence goes on from NW_027125030.1 coordinate 11,196, forward strand.
TTAGATTTCAACTCAGAATACCTTAACTCGTCTAGACGTCTTAATTTTATTATTGTTGGTTGTTACAGCTCTTGGATATTCACTGATATTATTCCAACTATACAATTCGATCCAATGTACAACTGCATTGGTGTTTTACCAACTAGTTCAACTATTGATAATGCCAAAAAGGCTTTTGATAATCTTGAAGAAATATTTAATTGTAGTCAGGAAAACGAGGTTTTCAACTCTTCTCCAGTTTATTTCATTGACCAACTAAAAAATAACAAGAATATTGAGGATGCACTAGCCGAAGTTTTCTATAGTTACCCACACATAGAAGCTGTAATTCTCGATGTCCCATATTCCTTACTCAAGCCGTGTGTCAAAATCATCTGGGATAACAATAAACACCTTATGACGAGATCACCTACTGCTCACGATGTATCAACTGCAAACGAATTGCTTGATTCTAAACCACCAAGATCATTATGGTATGACTACTCACCTCTAAAATTTGAGTCATCACTGTATCAAGTTTACAATATAATTAAACAAAACGGCAGACTGTATGCAATTCATTGTAAATACGACCTGCCGTCTGAGGTTATTAACGTAAGTGATCAGTACAAGTACGATGAGATTATTTCAAGACTAATATATACCTTGTCAGCAATTCATATAGCTATAGAAGGAACTCTCGATTGGGTATTTTCTCCCACAGGTGAAGGAGAGCCGAACAAGAAGACATTATTCTGTGGATGGAGTTCACCACTAAGGCCGCGCAACGACAAGGTTTCAAACAAGAATATCGGTATGAGCGATGAAGTTCATTGTACTGTGACGACAGAATTTGTCACATGGGACAAGACACTCTTCCAATTTGAATTTCATTGCGATAACTGTACTGTAACTTTGAAAAAAGAAGGCCCAATTTGGTTGCTATTAGTAAGGGCCACAAAAGGGAGGTATGAAACTAAAATTCAGTGCCTCGGCTTACAGACAGCAAATGAGAGATTTAGAAAACTGTGCAAAGATTATAATTCTGACTTGTACAACTCTAGAGACTCAGTTGGTTTCTCTGCATGGTGGGAAGCAATTATAAAAGCTAAACAAAGCCCGGTTCATTTTTCTTATAAAAACAAGACCTTGAGGAATTAATATAATTCGATTAATTAATCAACTACCCATTCGGTGCCGCGTCACTTTATTTCATGCACACAATAATGGTATCGATAATTTGTACTAGTAATTAAAAAATGGTATTTTTGTGTTGGGAGTAGTATGAATATTGAAACAAAGATTATAAATATTTAATAACTTTTAGTTCATGATTAAGAGAATAATCCATGACTCACTTAGGTTTGCATTAGGAGGGGGAGAAAAAGATAATCGCAATTCTTTGGATGATTATGAATACTTAGATATTATTGGTGAAGGAACATATGGAATTGTATATAAGTGTAGAAAAAAACAATCTGGTGAGTTTTTTGCTATAAAAACTCTTAGAGGTGGTTCTGGGGAATTATCAACGACAACTTTGAGAGAAATTTCCATCCTTCGTGAAACCAACCACCCTAATGTGGTAACTATTCATGACATTGTTATATCCCCGAATAATGTAAATATTGTGTTTGAATATATTTCATATGATCTAAAACGTTATCTCACGATTTTTCCGGACAAAATCCCTCCAATAAAATTTACAAAACATATAATATTCGAGATATTAAATGGCCTCTACCACCTTCACACTTGTAGAATAATTCATAGAGACTTAAAACCACAAAACATACTAGTTAATGGTGCGAATATACCGGGCGTAAAGATAGCTGATTTCGGATTAGCTCGTGTTCTATCTTCCCCCTTTAAGACACTGACAAGGGAGGTTGTCACGCTGTGGTACAGAGCACCAGAATTAATACTTGGCCTTAGAAACTACTCCAGTTCTGTCGATATATGGAGCGTTGGCTGTATTTTTGTGGAATTATTTATTGGAAAACCGTTATTTTCAGGAGATAGTGAAATTTCCACTTTATTTAAGATATTCAAAATTCTAGGTACACCTAGTGAGGAAATATATAAGGAAATAGCATCTCTCCCTGAATTCAGTTTAGAATGGCCAAAATGGAAAATAAACGAAAATTGGATAGAAAATCAGCTTATGAAAAATTCATCGACACAACTTCATTTACTTGAAAGGGAGGCAAAAGAACTAATCAAAATGTAAGTTGTTCCACTTTTGTTAATTTTTGAATTTACAATACCATTTTAGGATGTTACTTTATGATCCCGGAAAAAGAATAACTGCATATGACGCAATTAAGAGCAAATGGTTTGATGATGTCAGGAATACAGTGAGATACTTAGATTAATTTTAATTATTATAATTAAAAAGGTTTACAATTTACAGCTAGCCCTGAACAAAGCCAGGAAGGTGAAGGGGGGTCAGGTATACATACAACGTCTCCAAAATCATTTTCTTCTAATTCAACCAGTGCCTCTTCATACTGTGACCCGTCACAGCGTTGTAACAATTCAATTCCACCGCTTGCACGGTTAAATCTGGATGCAATCAGCGAAGAACCATCCAATCCTTTAAATGGTGCAACCAGATTCTCCGGATTACATGCATTAGATTGACTACCAAATAGTCTCTTTAAAATGAGATGTGGCTTTACTGAAATTTTTAACCTTGTTGGGTTTGAAACACCTTTTTGAAGGGATATGTCTGCATTATTTATCATTTGTTGAGTTACTCCCTTTTCTACAACCCAACATGAATCGGCAGAAGACAATCTTGCAACTTTTCTTTCAATACAAGATAATTCGTAATTCGTGAAAAAACCTTGATAAATGGAGATAGATTCGATACCTCCGGTTCCTGTACAAATTTGGTCCTCTGTTATTTGATATCTTGAGTCATCTCCGGAAAATTCACAATTTTCAAAGTTTGTGATATGACCCCAATTGTATGGTGCCTGAAAGAAATTTTTAGGATTTTTTCCTTAAATGGCTTTACCACTGTTATTTTAACTACTTACCTGAGCGTGTTTAACGAACTTCCAACACCATCTTCTTCCTGGGTTACCAGGGTCTGACAGATCTCTTAGTCTCTCGTAAATAGTCAACTCATTTTCTGGTTTTGGGGGGATACCACCAATATAGACGGTGTCCCCAATACTGAAGACTTCTGCCAGAACACCATTCAAATTCACATTCATTTTTTCCTGAGATTCCTTCGAACTAGCTTGTAGATAAGACACTACTATGTCTGTAGGTAGTACATAGCGGTCTAGAGCCTCTGTAAGTGTCATTTTCCCATTTTGGAGATTCTCAATTACATCAGGTGTTACTCGAAACCTTTCCGAACAGCGAACATTGCCTATGTTTATCGATATGATCAATACCAACAGATATATAAACTCAACAACGCCACTTTTCGTCATCTCAAGCTTTTTTTAAAATAGGCTTATTGGGTGAGTCCGAAAAATAAGACATCACACACAAAAAATGGAGCAAATCGGAAAATAATGAATGTATTAATCATATTTAAATTCATAAAATATTTTTTTTAGAAAAAATCTAAATAAATGGAATTAACATTGACATATAACTACTTCGCTTTGTAAAATACTTTATTCTAACTAGATTAAATAGTAATCTCAAACATAGAACTAATGGTCTTCATGCCAACTTTCTGGAAAGAATTATTCATTTCTGATAACTTAGGTTCTTTAGACTTTGAAAATTTAAGGAATTTGTTAATGTATTGTTTTGATGCAATCTTATAATCTCGATTCAAACGATGTTTATTAAGATCTGGGCACGAAATATTTTTGTCAATTCTATCGAAGTAAATGCACTTATCCATGAAACAAACTGCCTTTGCGATCCTACTTAAAAATGAATTTTTCCGGCAAATAGATGATTTTAATAGTATTGGAAGTACTCCATCACCCACTATATTTTCAATGTTATTTACAAGTTTTTCCCAAAAGACGAGAACTATGCCAATTGAATCATCTCTATTGGGCTCTTCCAGTCTACCAAATAAAAGAGTTAGTGTACTATATAGTAACGATGAAATTTCCATGTGTAATTGAATATATGCTATACTTTCGTTATATCCCCGAGGGTTTATAGAAAATATTGAAAGCAATCTCGGGAACAAAATAGAGGTCACCGAAACATCACCTAAGCTTCTTATTCCGCATACCAACCCATATAAAGATGCAGTATGCAAACAATTGCAACTATTTAGATTACAAATACGGCTTTCCAGCAAATTTTTAAAAGTTGAGCCAAACCGTTGGATTAATTTCGCTCCACCAAATGGAAGATTATCACAACAAGTTTTTATAATGAATTCGAGTAGCTTACTGGCTTCGTATCTAGAATAAATATTGTCAATCAGACAATAAATAGATATATTAGAGGAATCAATTGACTTTAAAACCTCATTTTTTGGGTTCATTGTCATGATTCTAACTAAAGATTCAATAATATTATGTAAGTAGAAAGGAGTGTTAGAACAAATTTTATTTCTAACAACTGAGGTCAAAATTTGTATAATCAATCTTAAAGAACCATTTTTTGGCAATTTACCACTTTCTTCAAAATCTTTTGATATTTTTAAAGTATTGTAATATGCAAAATATACAATATAAGGTAGCAATGTTTCGATATCTACATTGTTTTCAATAATTCTGAATATGTCACTAATCTTCGAATTTAATTTGTTTCTTTCTTGTTCCTCCTTAGAAAGAACAGTTCTAATTTGATTTGTTTCATCTAGATTTTCACCATCTAGAGCAATCCTATTTATAAATTCATCACTTTGAGAACAATTTTCGCCATTAGGCACAAATCTCCCACTCTCAGATGCAGAAATAACTGATGTTATTGTATTAAAGTCTTTATCAGAAAGTCCATATGCATTTAATATGTGATTTAACACAGAAAACCTTCTGCTTTTGTTTTCAATGTAATTCCAACAAAAATACTCCCCATCAATCACACGTGAAAAAACAGAATTCATATAACTCAGAAACGCTTTCTTATCATCCAATAAATATTCATTATCTATTTTACTTATTAAAATTCCGAAGTCACTCATTTTGATTTCGTCATTTAGTTTATTAGATTTGTCCTTCATATTTATATGTGTTAAACTATTTTGAACCTTTTGTTCAGAGGTATTCTTAATAAACTCAATATCGTTTTTTGGACTAATTACTAATTTGCCATCAACTGCTAACCAGTGAAGTGAGACTTTTGGATTCTCAAATGGAATTGAAAGAGAGTCATTTACTATATTGTGAAAAGTATCACTTAAAAAATTGTTCTCTCCATCAGATATATTTTGTGACCTTAAAATGAAGTCCAACTGTTTTTCTGAATAAGAAAAACATGTTAAATAATTCATTGTTCTTCCTGGGAGTGCTTGAAATATATCTATATTGGTTTCATTTATAGCAGAGTCCGACTTCTTAAGTTGTTCGGCATTAATATAATAATTTCTCAATGGCTTTTCAGAACTCCATATGACATTTGGAGACCCACACAAATATCTCATTGCACTCAATATGTCACCGCATGAAATAAATGGCAACGCGTTCGTATCACTTGGCAAACTATAGCTGCCTCTTTGAAAGGCTAATTTTACGGCTTCTTCAAGAATTTGCCTCAGACGAAATTCAATAGTATGTGTTATTAAACTTGCTGCCTCACTTGAGATTGAGTCACAGCACAATTGTTTGGAAATAGGGTAGACAAAGTCCAATGGAGATAATATTCCAGATTCACATACTTCACCAAAAACTTCATTTCTAATCCGTTTTTTTTTAGTAATAATATTGTTTTCCAGCTCACATACTCCTATATCCAGGTTTCCTCCTACCAAGATTTGTTCGTACTCAGAATTACTCTCCCCTTTATCGATTTCCTCCATTTCTATTTTTTATGCTTAATAATGGCGCTAGAACTTGTGAACTGTTTAAATTTAAATTGCATCTTAATAAAAAATGTAGTACGACCCAAAATATTGTTAGTATTATTTTCAGAGATGATAAATGTGTTAATTTGTTCATAAATTTTATTAAACATCGTATCGTTCTTAAAAATGATTCTCGTGGATGCAATAAATGTATGTCAAGAATTTTTGAAAGGTTTAAATAGTGTTGACCTCACATTGTCAATACCAGATGAGTACTTCAAATTTTTTGAAAAGTTTAGAGATATTAACCAAATTTTTGAATCTTATTCTACTAGAGACAATTTTCAACTAGAGGCTTTTGAATCCTGGAATTCAATATTACATTGTTTCAATATCATTCTGGAAAAACTTATAGGAATAGATATCATTTTAGATGGTCTTTCTGAGGAAAATATCCCTATAGAAATAAATACAGGTTCACAAAATAATTCTGAGAATCAAAAAAGAAATTTAGGGATTGAAAATTTGCACCGTACATATGAAATTGTAAAGGAGTTATCTTTAATGTTTGAAAAAATGAGAAACTTTCTGGAAAAAAACAGAGGATTTATTAGTAGGTCTTCAACTAGTGGCTTGTCAATTGTATTAATATTAGTAAAGTATTTGACATTCAAAAAGAAATCTAGTAACTTTGACTTAATTGAAAAAGTACAATGGATATCTTTATACTGTCTCAGTTTACTGTTTAGAATATATAAACTTGAATTTACCGAAAGCTGGGATATTATTCTTTTTCCTGAGGGTATTAATGGGTTAAATTCAGATCAAGTTGTTCAAGTCGAGAGATATCTAACACCTAATTTTTTTGGAAGAAAGGACGTACCTTTCCTCATTTACTTTCTATTTAGTAACTCTTCAAAAATAAGAATTAATACTATTGTTTGTATACAATCTATTTTTTCCGCACCAATATTGAGATTTAAGAATATGATACACTTTTTAAGTTCAAAAATACCTGATTATTCTCAGGACAAATCAGCATTTTCCCTATTAAATAACATTATTAATCTGACGAGTTCACTTATTGTATTCGGAAATATGTTTTTTTCATCAAATAAGAGTGACATTGAAACGAAGATAACTTTAATTAAAGCTTTCTCACAAATAGTAAGCAGCACTCCTCCTTTATTTTGGACTAATCATTTTATTTATGAAAACACTTTTTTGAAGTCACTATCGTCACTAATAAATTTCGGAATTGGAGATCCTAATTTGATAATACCTTCATTGCAGTTATTTTCAAATGTAATTGGCTTGAATAAGAACTGCGAAATTTATGAAGAATTAACAGTAAATAACTTCCACTTATCGTTTGTAAGAATACTTGAACTTAATATATCTATTATAGAGATGGATACTGTCTCCTGCTCCACTATAAAGAGCAATGAAAGGCCATATAACAAAGTAACCAATATTGTGACAGAAAGTATGAATTTCTTTTTGAAACTAATCATTCACGCACCATTTTTTGTTTTTCGTTCCACTTTTGATGAAGACCATTTCCGTGAAAAAAATCAACTTATCTTATTGGTAAAAATAGTAAAGTATTACACAACGAATATTAACAAAACTGACAGAATTGTATTTATAAAGGCAACTAAAGTAGCATATAATTTATTGGATAAATACAGACATTTATTACAAAGAAACGAGGAATTGAGTAATTTTCAAATATATGATACAATATTAAATCCATGCACCGACCTCCTGAAAATAAACAATTGTATTTTGATTAGCTATGACAAGGAATTGCATTCAATGATTTTCGATTTGGTAAATTCGTTCATCAATCATATTTTCATTGATAATATATATATATTGTCTTTATATAATCTAAACTGCTATAATGATATAAAAAACATTGATATATTGTGTGAAATATTCAATATATGTTCATTGTTAAATCCAATACTAATTGAAAATGCCTATTGCAAGAATAATTTGAATAATGGCAAAACATTCTTAAATCTTATTTTTTATTTAATGGAAAAAGAGTTGAATGATAAGTTGCTTCCGTTTATTATAAAAAACTCACTCTGTTTTTGTTCAAATTCAGGCTCACTAATTAAACCTTTTGAAACATTTCAAAGTTTTGAATTATCACTAGTAAGAAGATTACTGTCATTTATTGAAAACACAAATATAGATGGCCTAAAAGAAAGTACACTAGTAAGCATCAACAAAGCAATAATATTTATAAGTGACTACCATGAAATGAAGGAAGACGGAGTAATCGTGTGTTCCTTGCACTCTTCAAAACAAAACTTGAATCTTTTGGATTTCCAAGAACCCGCAAATAAAGATAAAATCGAGATTAGTTGTATTCTAAACTGGAAAGATTTTATATATAAGTATAAATCATTTTTAGTTGAATCCAATAAAGATAGTGACAATTTAAACAATCATCTATTGAACATATCTGAAATAATAAGGGCGTTGGGACACTTTTCTAGATTGGCATATTTTTCTTTGGATGACTGTGAATTATTATTATGGTTACTTGAATTAATATATTGTCACATTTTTCAAGTAAACTTCAACTCTTTTAGATTAAATAAGGTTAAATGGAATTCAATTTATGCCATTGGATTACTATTCCAAAACTATAGTTTTAACAAAACAATTATCAAATCATTTTTTTCTGATAATATTAAATCAAAAAAGCTATTGGATATTTTTGAAAGAGTTTGGAATAAACTTTGTTCGATTGCGACTAACAATTCAGAGCTGACAAAAGTTAGAATTAATGCACTACGCTCAATAACAGTGTATAATTGGTCTACAAATGATAATAGTTTATTTAAAATTCCTCACTTTATTCTTTTGATTACATGGGAGGCGTATTCTTATGCAAAAAGGAATGAAAGCATTAGTCAAATACAGTTTAAAGATTTAGGCAATAATTCTGTATATAATAAAAGATATAATACTTATTGGAAATCTTATCTTGTGAGATTATCGAGTACCCTTTATAAAGACACTTTATATCACCTACAAAATTCTTCGATGTTACTTTCAAGCGAGGAAATAGAGAGACTCGAGGTTTATTTAACTGAATTCGATGAAACCAACACTCAATGATTTATCGCTAAAATAGGATATTCTTATCTTTAAATATTAACTTTCAAAGGTTATTTCACTAAAAGATTTATCCACTTCTATACTAATATTAAAACTTCGTTTTTATTTTTTCCAAGTATTTGTTGCCAATTTTGATAATTTTAGATAACAAACATACGATAAAAGTTAATTAATTAAGTATTCGATTTTAATAAAAATACAAAATTTGAAAAGAACGGTTATATATGTTCAAATTTAACTCTTTTCTGGAACTTCTTTCGATAACTTTTCATTCTTATGAACTCCAAATCTAATATTTAAATTAGAATATTCATTATTGAAAATTAAACTCTTAATTGTCACGTAACATTTAAGACTTACTATTTCTAAAATTTAGAGTAAGTTTTTCTTCTTTTGAAATGACATCTTAATAAAAAAAATCAAAAAGAAAAAAACTCGCGCAGAGTTAATTTGATCGTTAACAACAAATATTCGAGTAATCTTGGAGATCCTGACTTTAAAGGCCACCTTTATTTTTAACTTGTACTAATTACCTTAATATAGTTTGTATCCTATAGTTTCCATGTTAACATCACATTAATGAGTATAAAAAGAATAGTTAAGAGGTTAAATTTGGCGAGGAATAGTCGCATTTATTTTTTTCTAGCTCTACTATATTTATTTGTTATTGTATCCATTTTAAGTACTTAAATGTTCAAATGTTTTTGGAAATTATCAAATTCTGGAGAAAATTCACAGGATGGGTCTGAATATTTAGATTCTCTCACTGAACTTGCTCTACTGATTCATTTATTAGTGAAAGACAAAGATTTTTGCTTTACAACTGAACCAATATTGAAACTATTAATATATTATCAATTTCAAGTAAATTTTACGTTCTACTTGGATTGAAAATCTCAAGAATATTTAATTAGAATTCAATTATTTATGACAACTCTTGAAGCCTGTTCAATTTGTGATATAAAATATTTAATGATTAGAGTCAAATACAAATGTGTTAATGGGAAATATAATATTTAATATAAGTACACCTGATCTTAAAAATGAAATTTTCGATCTTAGAACAAGTGTTTTATATATGTTATTCATAGCGAATAAATTTTATGAATTGAAGAATGCTTTAATAGCTTTGTCCAAAATTTCGGCACATTTTTTTGACAATATTTATGCTGACTTTAAAATTATGTTAACAGTTGTTGAGTAGTCTGTTAGGTGGTTCCTTAATATCAACTATGCTATGATGTTTTATTCCACACTTAATCTAGAAGAATCTGAGATTTTTATTGATAATACTACTATATGTATGCTCTTTGCCTATATTAAATACTGAACTTGAAAATATGAGTAATACCTAGAGGAACCTCTGATGAAAAATTATATAGATACAACGCTTTTCTTAAAGGAGAGTGTAAGTTAAATCCATTTAATGTATCTAAGTACAAAAAATTGAAAGAAAACGTATTTTACTGTAAAAGATTCAGTCAATTAGAAGTATTCTAGACGGCAATACTCATTTCTGTTTCATTAAAGTTTATTGGGTTTGGTAATTGGGAATTTATACAGTTTTGAAGAATTGAAAAATTAAACAGTTTACGAAGCAGTGAGGTTAAGGAGGAAGTGGTTGAATTAAATTTTAATCAATGTGATATTACTAATACTAGAAAAGACAAAAGGAGACCTCGAGCGAAAAAAAATGAGAGGTATGATTTGTTGAGAATACAACTTATAGAAACAGCGAGCAATCAGCAAGTTTTAGGAAATATGCGAGTAATGTGGCGAGAAACATTCTAACAATGAAGGAGGAAATGATTCAAGTACTTCTGGTTTTGCTAAACCATTTTGAATTGTGAGATTAAGGGCTGAAAAAGTTCCAAGAAACAGTATCTTTATTTGGGAGGTGTTATTTTCTCAACTACTGGTGGTGGCAGGTATGGCAAGTCGCGTTATCCAGTATAAAGTTCAAATAGACAAACTAAATCAGAATTAAGTTCCAAAACTCTGTCAATTCATAAGTCTAGATATGGATTCCCATCTAGGTCAAGATCAAAATTAAGGTAAAATTATGATCAATTTCAATTAAAAAGAAATATGAAATTTTTGAAATTGCACCTTCATCTAGATTCATTAAATTTTTCTAAAGATAATGATTAACCTACAAAATTTGTTAGAAATAACTGGAATTATTACAATTTTTCGCTCTTTAAGAGCTGAAGCACACACATATAACAGGGGAACCTACTGTAGATGAAATTAAAGCTGTACTTTTTGAGTGTAAATAGTGAATTAATCAGATTATATTTAACTGTTAAACCTATAGTAGCATCTTCCGCTCAATCATATAGTGTAAGATTTCATTAAAATTCACTAGTTAATGAGTTTCTTAAAATGGTAATCATTTTAGATAATAAAAGCAAAAATAATTATATCCTAAACATGTATTCATCCACATATTGTCATTGCAGATACTTGTTTAGTAATATTAAGTACTATTAGTCCAATTTTTGTGCCACCAATGCTAAATTTCTATTAATTTCATTTTCCAAATTCACAATCTTTGCTAAAATATTTATGAATACATATTCATTTTTTTAGATAATGTTAAGAACTTCTCTTCCACTAATTTATTTTTAAAGAATACTTGGGGTCATTTCAATTGTAAAATTTAAAGAAAATCTGTATTGAAATAAAAACTTAGTAATTCTGATAATTTTTTTTAATGGTGAATTATATACATTGGAAAACATAAACTAGATAATAAGCAAGATTAAAATTAAATAAGTAATTTCACTTAAAGAAAAAAAGTATAATGAAACAATTAGCAATTAATTTATATAATCAAAAACTTATTAACATCAAATAGTAAATTTGTAAATTCTACCTTCTAAGAATTATTTACTAATCTACTCTTAATGTCAAGTGTAATACATGCAGGTCTATTTAACAGTGTTTTGAACGGCATTGCCGTTGTGATATTACCGTTTTTATCTATAAACCATGTGAAATTTTAAGTGCAATTAACACCGGTAGCAATACTGCATGAAATTACGTGTAAGACAGTAAATTAGTAATAATAATTGCCGGTATAAAAAGTGAAAAGATAATAAATAATAGCCTAATGCAGTTAATTCCGGTATATAGAATATAATCATTGTGGACAAGCATGTAAAATAATACGTAGCCATTTAAGTATAATAATACAATTATAAATAACGGTGAATAAAATAACGGTATTAAAGGTAAGAAAAAAAGAAAGACAAATCAAAATTGATATTTACTTAATGAGCACAAATATTTAAATATTTTTTTTTTTCCAAATCCCGTTTGGCTTTAGTTTTTGTGTTTTCACACAATAAAAAAAAACAAAAAATATCTCACGTATTTCACACCTAGATGGACTTTTTTTTCTAAATAATTTTGTGTAGAATATTTTAAATTGTATGCAAATAAAAATAAAGAGTACTTAGTATAGGTAAATCAATTAAAATATTTAACTTTAACGACAAAAATTAGAGTTTAGCTTAAATACATATGATGAACGCACACAATCGTAATACAACAGGTGAATGCGTCAATTACTATAACTATACTAGATTGGGCCACTATCCTCAATATAACCCAAATATTCAAGTTGGTAGTGAATCCATTTATTGCAAGGGTTTATCTGCCCAAGGACCCGATTTCCTCCATAACACAAAAATTAATCTGTCCACAGTCAAATTAGATGTAAACAACAACGCACCGGTTCTTATGAATTCATTGATAGAAAAAAATAAGGAGATAAAAGGTTTAGAAAAAGAAATTAAGTTACTAAATGAAAGCAATATATATTTAAATACCAAAGTTCAGATGTTAAAAATTTTGGCATCTAACTTTGGAGCCTCTCAAGAAGATATCGAAATTACCATGTCAACTAATGATGTTTTTAGCATACCTAAACCATTATCTAATGTAAACTATCCTCTTTCAGAACCATCATTCGAAAACATTCAGGTAAACCTTCAAGATGAAATAGACAACCTCTCATTAAATGAAGAAAGTATTGTGAACGTCAATGCTCAGGTTAAAATTCCTAACCCTGCTACTGACTCAAAAAATGAGTCCACTTCAAATTTGAAACACGACGACGCACAATTTAACAAATCAAACTCAACTTCCACTATCAATTCACCTTCAAAAACCTCCCCAAAAACATCAGATAGTAAGGGAAAAAAACTCGATCTTTCCCCAAAAAATCACCTTAGGAGATCTTCAACACTGTTTAAAACAACAAAAAGTCTAACCAATAGTATGCAAACACAGAATGATAAACATTTCAAATACCTTACAGGCACAAGATTTGGGCCATCTGTAAACAGAAAAAATAAGATGCAACAAAATTTAAATAGTAAGAGCACGACAAAAATATGAGTATAATTAAAGTTATTAAATGGAAACGTTCCATTATTTATATTACTATCATTTTTCGAATACAAATTATTTTATTTCATAAAAAAATCAACTATGATGTGGGGAACCATGGCGCCAAAGACAATTTCATTTTAACAGATTATTACATAATTTAATAAAGTAGTAAAACTAAGTAAACTAACTTGTGTTTTCTTATGCTCGTTATTGTCTAATTGCATTAGAACTTTTATTAACTTGGTGTTTTTTCATAATTTTTCTTTTTTTGCCTCTGATTTTGTTAGCGTAGAGTTATTTCAGGTGTGAATCCATTAATAGAAAAGTTATACTTGCACACAGTATATGTCGTTGAACAATTATTTTTATGATTAGTCAATCATTTATTGTTCATATGATATAATTCGTTTTACATTATTCTGACATTTTTGCCAGATCTATAAAAAGTAGTTTATTTCTTTTTTTTGTCTTAATATTTGGAGGTCAACACGAATACACGCGTGGAATTTTGTACTATATAGTGAAGTACTAAAATAAAGGGATAATCGTCACGTCTTCTATTTCAGAAAAAAACATAACTATATTAGTTAAGGTTTTCAGCGAGGTAAAAAACAAAATAATGCACTACTCTGGATTTAATAATCAGAATGAAACTTTACACCCTCAAGTTCAAATGATTCATAGCCAACCAAACTTCAGCCCAACACCTTCTTACTCTGGAAGAGGAGCTATGAGTAATATGGGAGGTATGGTAGGTGTTGGTACTATGGCCATGCAGACCCCACAGTACTATGAGGAGCAAGTATATAATAAGAATGGAGGGTATATTGAAAATCAAAGGTATCAACATAACAACTTTCAGCAAAATCTGAATGTTCATGGACAGCACATGCCTCAGTATTCGATGATGCAGATGCATACAAAACAACAAAACAATGATAAGAATATATCAGGTAGATCCAGATCACAAACAAGAGGTCCATTTTCTAGAACTGCTGCAACCAGATCAACTACACCAACTCCAATGAATAGAAACAGGAACACAAAACAAAGAGAGACATTCCATAACGAAAATTCAAATATTATCAGGAGATCAACAGAAACTATAGATGAGAGTTATCAGAATGTTAAAAATCAATCCTATTCTCAGATTGACAAAAACTACTACAGCGGAGACTATGGTACAAACAATTACCATGATTCCCAAAATATGAGTTTATATGGGCAAGTTAATAAGGAACAACCTCGTCAATTGAATATAGTTAATCCTGATAAAATACCTATTCAAAAAGTTAATGTGCCCCTTGAACCTACTCCAACACATGTAGCCAGAATGAATAAGATGCGTCTTATGGGATTAGTAAATAATAATAATATACATCAGTCAACACCCACACCTAACATTAGAAATGAGGTCTTAAGAGATGGTAATCATAACATTACACGTCAATCTTCTCTGATGCCTCAGTACTACCAGGATAAATGTCAGTCAAAATCAACAAGAAACTCGAACAATACAGCTGCTGTCTTTAGAGACAGTTCTCCAAAGGTTCTTGGATCTTATGTTTCAAGACAATTAGAAGAGGAAGTTACAAGATTAAGATATCTAGTTGAGAGCCAAACAAAAAGAATATCATCACTTGAAATTAAAAACAAGGAGTTAGAAAGTGAACTCATATCTAATAGGAACTACAGAGAGCTTTACGAAGAGTTGTTGGAAAAAACAAGTTTGGAAGGAAATTACGGAAAGCTTGAACAAGACTCCGATGAAAATGAGAACGAAAGAGTGTTGAATGGGTCTGAAAATGGTGCTGTTGAAGGTGAATTCGAACTTGGAAAACAAATCAACGAAGACAACTCTGTAATCCAAAAAATGAACAGTACTAAAGAACAGAAATCAGCTAAGATAATCGAAAAGAAACATTCAATGTTTTCAAACATACATCAATTTTCAGCAGAGTCGGCTCTAAGAAAAGCAGGCGTTCCACCTGGAAGACCCTCATATATTTATAGACCCCCGAATAACTCAGAATTAATTGACGTTAAACTAGCTGAGTTTCATAACTCAAGGAGTTCATTGATAAGGTGGTCAAAAATTAGCAGTACTATATATCTTTTCGGCACAACCCAAGTCCAGTTAAGACTGTCCAAAGGAAACTTGCTGGCCAAGCCGGAGTCTTCGGAATGGGGCAATGGGAATTTTTGGCCTATTGAAAAGTTTGTGGCCATATTTGAACCCATTGAAAGAGTCAAAATGCCGAATAAATAAAGATGTGTATATATTTATATATTCTCATCTCTTAATATCCTTTTCTAGAGTAAGAATTAGTTTTATGAGTGTCTATATCTTTATTTATCGATAAAATTTTAGTATTTTATTACTATTCTTTTCTTCAAACATGTAGGATTTGCATTAAGAATTTACCGCCGCAGCTTATTTAGTGATTTAGATTATAGTTGTCATTATGTAAATAAAGTGATTAATTACTCGTAAATTATGTAAATAGCCTTATTTGAAATGTTTTCAACTACTGTTAAGTTGGCAAACTTGGATGACTACTTTGAATCTGCCCAAGATTGTGTTGTTTCACTTATTTCTGACAAAGATGATTCAAAACCAAAAATACAAGTAATGAAAAATTCAAGGGTGGAGGATAAAAAAAATCCATCAGGTTATATAGAAAGGGCCACTGTGAATGTAGCAGATTGCCTAGCTTGTAGTGGATGCGTGACTTCATCAGAGGCAAAGTTACTTGATAGTCAAAACATTGACAAATTTGTGGCATTAGTTCGACAAAAAAAACTAACTGTTGTTTCTTTATCCAACCAATCCTGTGTTTCTATAGCAACTCATTATGATTGTGATTTATTCACCGTTCAGAGGAAGTTATCGGGCCTATTTAAAAGTATGGGTGCTAATTTGGTAATTAACTTAAGCATAGCAGAATATATTTCTCTTTTGGAAGCAAGGGAAGAGTTCATTTTCAGGCTAAATAAACAAAGTATGGGTGATGAAAATAAAATCTTTCCATTAATCATTTCCCATTGCCCAGGATGGATATGCTATGCGGAAAAAAGCTTGGATTCACGCGTTTTATCATTATTAAGTAGAGTTAGATCTGCACAACAAATCCAAGGAGTCCTGGTTAAGACATTAACTTTAGAAATCTACAATCAACTTTTATTTTTATACAAATTGAGAGCACACCAGTATTTTTTTCGATTTTTTTCAGCTAACTTAAGAATGATATTTAGGGGAAATTTTGATTATATTAATGAGTCTGATATTCTTCATGTGGCAATTATGCCATGCCATGACAAGAAACTTGAATCAACAAGACCATCCTTGTCTTTAAAGATAAAAGGAAATGACCAAACTGTTCCAGAAGTAGATATTGTTCTGGCAACTGAAGAAGTTCACGAGTTAATTAAAACATCAGGTTTCAGCTCTTTTTCTGAACTTCCAGAAACACCTATGGATAATTTGTGGCTTAATCAATCATTTACTGTCCGTGAACTTGATTCTTCATTTTTAACCATTTCAAAAAATGTGTGTAAATTATCCGAATATAAAGTTGGAAACAATTGGTTAATACCATCTTATTTCAACTCCGGATCCGGAGGTTATTGTGAATATATTATTAGAAGTGTAGTTAATAAACTTTCACATTCCAGCAAAATTAACCCAGATGAAAAACTGTTATTTAATAAATTGAAAAACGATATTATGGAAGGTAGTATTAAATTATCTACCACTAAAATAAATTATGCCATTGTTTATGGGTTTAAAGCTATTCAATCAATGACAAAAAAGCTCTGCCTTCAAAAAAACAACAAAAACAATAATAATATTGAAAAATTCCATTTAATAGAAGTTATGGCATGTCCAAGTGGTTGTATTTCCGGTGGTGGGCAAATTCTTAAATCTCAAGAAACCCAAAATTCCTCAGAGGTTGAAAAGTTCAAAGACTCGGTAAAATTCATAGAAAAGATGGATAAAGCTCTTCATGATGGAGTGAGTATTAATGAGAACAAAGATATTACTCTTCCAGAATCAATTCCTATTGTAGAAACCATCTTTGAATATTTAAAGCAAGTAGGTAAAGGTACAAAACAAGAAGATTACTGTAACCTACCATTTTTAAGGGACGACTTCGTTTCATTTGAAGAAAAGCAAACATTTTTGTCTCTTAGCTGGTAGATAGTAGTTTTTTCCAGGGAAATTAATGAAAATATATTTACTGGTGATCTTTTTACACACAGCGCCAAAAAAAATATACCGGTATATAGCCTATAATTGTTTTTAGCTGACTATGTTGAGGGAAGCCATCGATTCAGGAATATTTAATTTACTTACTAGAATTTTTAATTGATCATTCTACACAAATATAATATTGTTTTTCATTTTTTTTGCATTTTCATTTGTTACCTCAAAATCCGTTTAGAACTCCAGTTTACTAATTAGAAATGACTCTTTTAAAGGCAATAAGAAAAGCTAAAATGAAGGAAAGAGAAATGAGAATTTTAGTACTAGGTCTAGACAATGCAGGAAAAACTACTATTGTTAGGAATTTTGCGGGAGAAGATATCTCGCTTATACAACCGACATTGGGCTTTAACATTAAGACACTTATACACGGAAAATATAGATTGAATACTTGGGATATAGGTGGTCAGAAAACCATAAGAAGTTATTGGAGAAATTACTTTGAAAGTACGGATGGAATAATATGGGTTGTTGACTCAACTAATGTAGACAGGATCGAGTCATGCAATGAAGAATTGCAAAAATTACTATCTGAAGAAAGACTCTCAGGTGCCTCATTGTTAGTCTTCGCTAATAAACAAGACCTTCCAAACGCCCTCGAACCAGAAAAGATTGCAGAGGTAAGTTATATATTAGACACTATTCTTATTTCGTGTTAATCCAACTTGCAGGCACTAAGTCTATCTGAAGTTAAAAACAGGCACTGGAGAATTCAACCATGTTGTGGTTTAAATGGAAACGGCATAGATAAAGGCATTGATTGGATAGTCAATGATATTGCTGCAAAGGTATTTTTGCTAATAAGAGAGTCAGATTAAAATATTGTTTTCATATTCTAGGCTTTGTTATTTAGATAAATATCCACTTTTTTCTGGCACTGTTTCAAGGTCCATTGGTAAGGATTCAGCTTTATATCTTTTACCATGAGACCAAAATTGTCTTTGTATCTCTCATACAGTCTTCTCACAATTATTTCATCCCTTTCCCCAAGCGTTAAGGGTGGTCTATTATCATCGAATACTTCTGGTAAACTATCAATTATAACCTTAGGGTCTAGAGCCTAAGTCAGTTCATCTGATGTAAATAATTAAGTCTCGTCAATCTTTAATTTTAAACTCACCTCGAAATTTTGATTAATTGTTCTTTTATTGTCCCAAACTGCTCTTAAGTTCCTATCTCTTATCTGTCTTTCCAGATCGACATATTTATGTTTGTTACTTTTAGTTCTCCTGCTAACTTTCTTGATTGTCCTTCTCCTGCTTAACTTTATGACCATATTTCTTTGTGTGGTTAAAGTTAAAATTCTCCTCTATATTGTATTGCTAAACTGGAATCTGTTTTATTCCTCCTTTGACATTGACTATTATTTAACTAGCAACAATACCGCTTTTAATTACACCGGTGCTTAACCTGTTCCCGCCGAAATCAATTAATATTCTTTCAAAATCTGAATTTCCACACAAGGAAAATTTGTTATATATCGATGATATAAATAGAGCAAAAATATAACAGTAAATAAGGCGAAACAAAACTATTGAAATTAATTGTAGACTACATCTATTCCGATCCTTTTTTCTAAGGATAAAAATAAGATGAGATGGATTTTTGAATTGTTTATGTTCGTAACTAGTTTTTGTATCCCATTATACCATTCTTTAAATGCGCTAAAGACACAGAATAATTATCTGATAAGGATTTGGTTGTTTTACTTTACTATTATAACAGTATATTATCTATTTCTTTCCTACCTTATCGAACCAATATTGAACTTTATAGATCCAAGGCTAAAACACTTTAAGACAATTTTTATATTATTATATATATTTCCTATTACAGGCCTGCAGGAATCATGTTCAAATTTCATAGATGAATACTTTGTTTCCCCTATTCCTGGGAAGGATTCGGTTTTTCACGACATTACTAAAGAGAACAGTGATTATTCTGGAGAAATTACTCCCGGATCACATTCTCCGACTCCATCGATTCCAGAGGAAGGGGTAATAAAAGTGCTAATTAACCCGAAACTATCAACGTCTGAAAACTCTACATTGGTTCCAAATACGCCAACTGAGAAGAATAAGAACCAACCTGAGTACTAAATTGTTAATCTAAAAAATATAAGAATAGTATCCTAAAACAATTGCAATTAAAACTGATAATATTGAAAAATATACATCTATATTTGGAGGATCTTCAACCTTTTCCTTAGATTTTGTAACCATTAAAAGCAATTTCCAGTAAGGTGAGGATTTCATTGCTTTAATAATGCTATCCTTATGTCTACAATCGGACAAAATGGGGAGATGAGATTTTTGATAATTATTTATTAAAAATAACTCTCTGAATATACTGCACTCAACGTCTTCTTTTGGATTACGAATTTCCAAAATTTCAGGTTTAACACCATTCAAATCTATGTTAGCTGGATTAAATGGATGTACTGGAATGCTTTCCGAAAATAGAAATTGATTTATATCAATTTTATTTATATCACTTTTTCCAGAGTTGTAAACTAGCTGAGGAGTTGAATTTATAATAGTTCTTGGGTACATTGATACAAATCTTAAAATAGGTAGTTTGTTGTTTTTACTTAGCTTTCCTAAGTCTTTTAAGCTGTGATAGGTAAATCTATCAATAGTTGCAACTCCTATTTCATGTTTTGAGTGCCTACTATATGAACTTTCTCCTAAGCTTGAGCATCCTATAGCATAAACCTCATCTGAAATTATTTCCCTGTGCAAAGTCGATGCTTGACACGTTTCCGAAATAATGAAAATTCGCTTGTATCTTTTCTGAGTCCGCATCTCTGCGATTGAATTTGAGATTTCCAAAGAGTTTATTTCTTCAAAATCTTGAAACTTAAGAAATCCATCTCCTCCGTGACCAGTAAGAAAAATGAATATATTCGAATTTTCATTTGTCAATAATCTTTTTCTATTTGGAGTATGGTAATCGTGCTTGCCTGTCAAAACTCTAATTAAATTAGCGACTGTCACATCATCTTCCTTATAATCAATTGATGCACATTCAGTTATTCCAATAATATGGTTTTTATTGTAAAAAAGGTTATCTTTTTCACTGTATACTCCTCCTGGTAGCGTGTTCCTAGGATTACACGGGACGTCTTCTGCAAGCATGAGGATTATATTATCATCTTGAAAACCATTCTTCTTCAAAAAATTATAGTATGCAAGTGCATTTGTATTGTGCCTGTAATTGTACCAATAACGAGAGGTTGAAACTATAACTGCCCAGTTATTGTCTCCTCCTAGTCCAATAAGTGATATCTGCCTTTGTGTTGTTAAACCATTTGGTTTGAAAATGTGAAGATAAAATAACAAAGGAGGGACTAGCTTTCTGAGAAAACCAAACAAATATTCACCTTTTAGAATCATATTTTAATTCAAAATTTCTAGATATATAAAGAGTATGTACCTTCCCAGTTGAAGTAGTCCCTATTTCCTTTATATCAACATTTTTTACAATTGTTTGTTCAGAAAAAGTGGGGAAAACGAAGTTAGCGCTGTTTAATGCCAAAAAATAAGTCAACTCTACAAAGACGGTTTTTGGAATATATAGTGGCATACGAACCAACTGGGAGGTTGCGTATTTTTGAAGTGTATTTTTAAATTATTGTGAGAGCATCCCTCTACTGAACGTTAATGTTTTGTTAATAAAACACTATTATGAAACCGGTAAAAAGAGTGGCAGTGGTGCATCTAGACTGCGGAATTGGAGGAGCCGAGCAGTTAATGGTTTTGGCTTCTCTAGCTTTACAAATACCTTCTCCTGAGAATGAGAAAATAGAACTTACGATGTTCACTTCTAACCATGATAAATCTCATTCTTTTTCCGCAACTAATGATGGTAGAGTAAATGTTAAAGTTTACGGAGGGTGGATTCCAAGATCAGCTTTTGGGTATGGTACTGCCTTGTTTTCATACATTAGAATGATTTACACATCAGTCTGTATGGTTATGTCTGTATTTCTGACCACTTTTTCTATTGAAAATACAAGCACTTATTACGATGTTATATTGAATGATCAAGTTAGTGTAATTAATCCTATATTAAGGCTTATTACTAGAAAGATAATATTTTATTGTCATTTCCCAGACCAACTATTGGCTAAAAAAAGAGGTGGAAATCTGAGAGCAGTGTATAGGAAAGCAATGGACTTCTTGGAAGAATTTGGAATGATGTTTTGTGATTACGTATTTGTAAACTCAATATTCACAAGATCAGTTTATATAGATACATTTAGAAAAATAGTAAGTAAGCCTTCAATGTATCCTGTCACTCTTAGCTTTCCCGAAGTTCTATATCCGCCAGTAAATTTCAGTGATATTCCTTCAAATTCTGTTTGCGAAGAGGAATTTTTGAAACTAAAGACCCCAAAAAAACCATTCTTCCTATCAATTAATAGGTATGAAAGAAAGAAAAACATTGAACTAGCAATCAATTCGTTTGCGACACTAAGGGATCAGTTAGACATAAAAGAAAAGCTTACTTTAATTATTGCAGGAGGATACGACAAAAGAGTATCCGAAAATCTGGAATATTTCCAGGAACTTGTCTGTCTCGCGAGTTCACTTGGGTTCAACATTTACATAGACGATGATTGCATCGAGTCAACAAAATCACATTTTTCTATTGTTTTTATGAGAAGTATATCTGATATACTACGTTGGACACTTTTAAAAAAATCTATTGGACTCATTTATACTCCAGAAAATGAACATTTTGGAATGGTACCTTGCGAAGCCATGGCAGTTGGTACCCCTGTAATTGCTTGTAATTCTGGAGGGCCGATGGAATCAATTGTAGACTCTAGAACTGGTTTCCTTTGTGAGAGTTCTCCCACCTTCTTTGCAAACAAAATGAATGAGCTAATAAAAATAAGTGAAAATGAACAACTTAATTCTGAATGGAAAAATTCATGTATTGAGAGAGTAGAAGCAATGTTCAGTTTGGACGCTTTCCAAAGAAGATTAAATGAAGTTGCCTACTCAGGAACAAAAATGGAATTGTCAAAGAATCAAAAAGGATCACTTACGAAGAGAAAATAACGCTTGATCATAATCAAATTGAAACAAATATTTACCTAAATAACAAATGAAAACTAATTATTAAAACATAATAAAGCAGATTAATGATTTTTATGTATCAGGAATTTAGCTTTCTAATTAGAATTCTATTTGCTAAAGCCATGTAGGAAGAAATGTATGAACTAGAGTACGGCAAAACATCACACACTGACCTCCTAAGACTTGTTGTTAATACATCCTTGATCTTTCCATATAAAATCCTTTTAACCTTGATATCCGCACTGTTCGCATCTAAGATTTGTAGGCATCTTCCAGTAAGTTTACATATGCCAATTAGTACCTCATCACCTAGATTGATCCTCTTATTTGAAGTTAAACCTTCTTTTGTACTATCAAAACAAATCGAAAACTTATCTACTGGTCTGAGTCCTTTTCCAGACAAAGATTCACAAAATCCCAAAATAATCCAGACGCTCGAAATGGAGTTTTGCGTTTCAAGAAATAAAATAACTGAAATACATGTTCTAATTAGGCTTACTTGATCTTTTGGTGCCATTGGAGACTTTCCCGAACTTATATTTTCAAAAATGTGGCCGAATTCTATCTCAATGTTCTCCACATTTTCCCTTCTAACCTTTCTAAGCTTAATCTTACTAATTCCCTGCAAAATCGAGGAGTTTACATCATCCTCATGTAAACACAGAAAGTGTGATTTACGCTTTAATTTTGTTAGGTATTTGCAGCAAATTTTTGCTAAAATCTTCTCTATTCCTTCAAAGCATGGCCTTTTGGAGGCCTCTTTGTCCCCCCTATATCTATAGTGACAAGTTGGTATATTCTCTGTGTTACAAAACGCCCTCGTAACATATACCCACGCCAGCAATGTCAAAACAGAAGGTATAAGTACACTCGTTTTCTGGTCATTTGCTAAAAGTTTCTCTATCCAAACTAACCCTTGGTCATCCTCTCTTCCTTCACAATGAATTAGTCCTATTCCTAGTACGAGGATAAATTTGTTTGACTTGAATTGATTCGAAAGCCAAAAACATATAAAGTTTGATAGCTCAATGCCACTCATACTAGAAAAAACACTAAAAAGTTCAGAGCAACTTCTCAAAGTACCCGAACTGGACTCCTCATGGCGAGCATTGTATATATTTTCTATTAACTCAGAGATCCTCTGATTCATGGAAGCATGTAAATAAATTTGACTAAATAACTATTTTCATTTCAGAAAATCTGGAACCAAAAATAAACATAAATACGTTTACTCGCATAAAATTATATTGTTGACTATCTTCTAATAACACATATAAAAATCTAAACAAGTCTTTCTGGATTATTCCTCGAACATTAATACAATCAATCTCCCTTTAAAAAAGTACTTGCCGCCTCCCCACGTTTTCGGCACAAAAACAAGACAAATGCATTTATGCTAACACTGGGAGAGAAAAGATCCGATAAATTGTTCTTTTTTCATATTAAGTGAGGTAAACAAATGTAATTATAAATGATGTTTGTGGTTAATTATTTGTTTTTCATCATCTATTAGTAGTTTTTTTCGAATCAGAAGGTATCTTGTTCTTAGATCTCAAAGCTTCTAACTTTTTTTCCCTAACTTCTTGATTTTTCTCACTAAATCCAATTTCATCTAGTAATAACAATGCTTTTTGTTGTGCAACTGTTACCCTGTTCATCTCTTTGAGTACTTCACATTCATCTAATACTAGGTTTTCGATATCCTTACCCATACGATTTTCAATCTCATATACATATGGGACATCCTGTTGTGTAACAAATGAAAGAGATATGCCCAATTTGTTCGCCCTTCCGACTCTTCCCATTCTATGAATATAATCTTCAAAAGATCTTGGGAAATCAAAGTTAATAACAAACTCAACATCTGGAATGTCCAAACCTCTTGCTGCCACCCCTGTTGCAACTAGAAGTTTGCTAACCTTACTTTTGAATTTTCCTAAAGAGGCCAACCTCCTTCTTTGATTCATTAAACTATGCAAACATGTGACCGAATATCCCATTATTTCCAGAAAACTTGTTAACAGTTGGCATTGTTGTTTTGTGGCTGTGAAAATAATCCCTTGCTTAATTATTTTTGTCTCATCAGGAAATTCTTTTTTTTGTTTAACTTTTTTTAGCTTATTTTTAGTATATTTAAAATGAAAGTCCTCCTCTATATCCTCTTGATAATCTTCAAAAAATATTGATGATTTTTCCAATTTTTCAGTGTTTACGGAACCAATGTTAAAAAAGTGTACTTTTGTCAATAAGTAGTGTAAATAAATTAGCCTAACTCTGTGATTGACAAATATGTACATTTGTCTAATGTTTTCCAAGGGTAACTCATTCGGGTTTTCATCAATTACAACAATAGGAAGCTCTTGTGGTTTTACCAATACTCCCTTTTCTTCTTTTTTTTCAACAGAATAGTTCTCCATTATATCCCTAATTCCCTTCGTCAAAGTTGCAGAGAAAAGCAATGTTTGACGCCCACTACTAGAGTTCGGCAATATTGAAAGAATAGGAAGCATGTCATCTTCCAAGGACTCGCTTAAAAGTTTATCTGCTTCATCTAGGACCAAAAATCTTAAATTCTTTACCAAATTACTAAAGTTCGATCCAGGGCGAGAAATAATAAATGAAATTCTTCCAGGAGTTCCTATTAAAATATGAGGTCTGTTTTGAAATAACATGTGGATCTGCTCTGACTCGTCAAATCCACCAGTTAATGCTTGACAAATAGCATTAACTTTATTTCCAAAAACCTGAAATTGATCTAGAACTTGGTAGGACAACTCTCTAGAGGGTAGAAGTATTAGTCCAAAAACTGAATATGGATCCTCTGCCAAAACCTGTAAAATTGGAAGGCAGTAACAAAGAGTTTTACCACTTCCTGTAGGAGCGTTACCTATAACATTTCTTCCCTTAAGAATATACGGTATGCTCCTTGATTGTATTTTTGTTGGAGTCTCTATTTTAAGAGAGCTACAAGTGTCACAAATCCATTTGTGAAGTCCAAGACATTTGAAAGTCATAATTTTCGACTCAAAATCCACGATTTTTATTTTTGCTTTTTATGGTTTGATTTTTTTTTGGTCATTTTTTACAAGTAATAGCGCCATATATATTTGTTTTCAGATATTTCCAAAGTTTGACATGTATTAGTATTAAAAAAAATGTAAACCTATTTTAGTCATGATTACAACTGAAATCTAGTGTATTTTGATTTTTTTCTAAGATTTTACCTGTGAGCTAATTTCTTAAAGTAGTAAAATTGGGATTTTGTCTAAGGATAGATATTTACAAATTTTTTGAATAGTCGTTTACAATTTATAATAGAATTTTTATGCAATACATTAATTTTAATCAATCTTATAGGATTTTATATTTGTTTCTATTCTTGACTTTCAACTTCCCACGAAATTGCACTATTTTTCCTTCTTAATTTTGATATGCTTTTGGATTTGCAAAAGACTTGACCAAATATCCATTTTTCTTCATAACCTGAACTTTTGTTCTTCTTTCCATATATTTCTAGCCTGCATTTTTCATCTTTTTCAGTGGTTTTACTGCTTCCGATATCGTTAAACCCAATAATAAAGTCCCTTAAATCAAATATATGTGTTCCAATATTGGAATCTGTTATTTTTAGTTGAGTTTGCTTTATGAATAATTTACAGTTACATTGTATAACATCACCTAACAATGTTTTTACAATATTGCAACTATTACCGTTTTGCTCAGCTTTTTTTTTTAATATTGAAAATATTTGCATTAATCTAAAATCTGGAATTTCTGCCCCAAACAAACCCAAGTCAACGACAACATTTGTTTTAACAGTAATTGTAGAGTTGTAGTCAACAACTACATCCAAAGAAGGATTAGACTTAATATTTTTAAGTTTATCTATATAATTTAAATCTTTATTCTTATAAAAACTTAAAATGAAATGGTTTAGAATTTGATCTTTTTTAACGACAGATTCAATATTTTTGCAATCAAAAGTTAATAATAACTCATCATTTTCCGGATTAATTTTTTTGTTTATTGCTTCTAGTGGATCGAAGATAAGTCCATTATTTTTTTTTAATAAAGCAAAAGTATTGCTACTAATCCCAAAAATTCCATCTATATTGTTAGACTGTAAAAAAGTAGACAATTCAGTGTCACTTGAATTAAATAAAATTATCGGAATGGTAATATTTATCTTAGAAGGTCTTTTTCCAGGTATATTCAAATTCAATCTTAATGATTCAGTACTTTCCGTTCCTTTACAAATACAATTTTCTCTATTATTTATGTTTAAAGCCTCAGATTTTCTAGTTTTATTGAACAACTGTGTCTTCGTAGTTGAATTCAACCACAATCCTATTCTTTTGAAAATAACCAAAAGCCTAATTAACCTGCCGTCTTTTAATTCTAGAGTTATTACATTAAACATTGTTTTAGTTATTTTTTCACCTACGTTATTCTCTAATGGCTTGAGTTGACACAACCTATAAGTGCTAGTGAATCTATAATTTACGTGGTACCTACCCAATTTTATTGCTGGAAAGGAAAACAACCAAAGCATTCTTTCACTCATCTCGATTATATTTTGTTCTAGGTTAAATAAAACATTTTTTTTCAATATAAATTCATTGTTCAAATGCCTGTTATTTCGTAGTGAGCTTAACAAAAACCCATATTTGTAAGTTTCTAAGCTATTGTGGTTTTCAAAAAAATGCCAAGATTGTGGAAACTCAGAGATATCAATAACGAACTTCAGATTCTGGCAATTTTCGCTCATGATAAAAAATATTAATGAAAAAATGATTAGTTCCTTCATTCAAAAAAGGTTTTTTTATTTGAAAATAAAAAATATGAACTTTTAGTGCTCAAAAAAAAAACAAAACATTAGCTTATATTTGAATATATCAGGACATTATAGATAAATGTTTAATTTATTTGAATTGTTTCATTTCAATGTTATTATTATTACAGTAAACTATTTTACGAGTTAAATTAATGACCGGTATTTTTACATGTGATATAGTGTGAAAAAAGTGCTGAATAGTGGTGAAAGAAGTATCAAAGAAGTCAAGGGGATACAGTAGTTAGTTTAATAGTAATTTTTCCAAATGTTATTGAAAGAAAAATAGTTTTATATAACTGTTATTTATGTAAAAAAAATGACTTCGCGCCAAATGTTGCAATTTGACGTTTTTATTTAGCAGTCGTGTAATAGAGATGGGGAGGAAAAAAAGGAAAGGGAGTGAAATAAAACCTTTTTGCTATTACTGTAACAGAGAGTTTGGAGATGAAAAGGTACTTAAACAACACCAAAAAGTGAGACACTTTAAGTGCCTATACTGTAGCAGAAAACTTTCGACTGTTTCAGGATTAATAGTACATATGCTACAGGTAAGTCTTCAGTATTGACAGTAATTTTTCCAATTTTGATAACATAATATCATTATTTTTAGGTTCATAAAGAGACCTTATCGAGAATTCCAAATGCAATACCAGGGAGAGATATTCCGGATATAGTGATAAATGGGATGAAAGGAGTTCCTGCAGAACTGCTGGCAGAAAAGAAGAAGGAGCAAACTATTGAGAAGGACATTAAAAGGGACAATAAGGATTATAACCCACATGGAAATAAAATGTTGTCATTGATGAATGCTGTTGCAAAAGATTTTGTTAAGAAAAACAGTAAGTTTATAGTGAAGCAAATACACCAAACAGTATTTTGATAATTCATTCTAATAACAAAAAAAAGATTTAGGAGATATACGTGTTCCTGGAATGTACGGTGGACCTGAGTTTGTATTCGGTGCGATGTTACCTTTTCCTAACCAAAAACCAATACCAGGTGTAATGGTGCAAAGAGAAATAGACGGTTTAGGTAATGGTACAGAAGGTCTTGAGATAGTTATGTTTTTCAAAGATAGCGATATCTCTCCAGAAGAAATGTATGCTTCAAAGTTATTTAACTATGAAATAGTTGAAAAACGTTTGCCAATAAACATTTCTATTAACAAAAAGGAGTGAATCTGCAAGTCCTTTTAGGTAGACTTCTTCAGGTTTGACTTCTGAAGCTCCCATACTTTCTCAACGAATTTTTTATTTAAAATATTGCTTATTAATCCAGATACATTTGGTGAATAGTAGCTAATATAGGTAAAAATAAGTTCGGAACCTCTTGCTATCCATGCCTCTTTGAGTTTGTTGGTTGTGGCCTTGATCATAAGTTCGGCACATTCTCTGGAACTCATTCCTTTCATGTTTGAAATTCCTCCATTAGAAGACCCGTCATACATTATATTTCTTACATCGAACTCTGTTTTTACATGTCCTGGATAAATATTCGTAATTAATATTTCGGGACTAACAGAAAAGATGTTTTTGCTCTCCATCTCGTTTTTAGATATTTCAGTGCTGAGGTAATCATCCCAATTAATCCCTTCCAATTCCATTCTTAGGGATTGAAAGAAGGAAAGATTTGCTCTCTTACTCGCTCCATAGGAGCACCTCCCTGGAAGAGGAATATATGCTTGTATACTTAAAGTATTAATTATATGTCCATATCTTTGTGGAATAAAACATTTATGAAGTAACAGTCTAGATATCATGATGGACCCAAGTGTGTTCACCATCATAACTTTTTTGTCAGATTCAAATTTTCCCAATATAGCTTTTTGTCCAACACCTGCGTTATTGTAAAACAAATCTATGCGACCTTTCCATTTTATTGCTTCCTCTACTTTTGAATCTATCAGGGAAAGATCTCCAATATCAAAGGACAAAATGAGAATATTCTCTTCTGGAATACCAATCTCTTTAACAAGTTTACTCTTTACAAGATCAAGTTCAACGGAATCTCTACTTGTTAATATTATAAATAATGGTATTTTATACCCTATGGAAAGCTCGGATAAAATAATAGCGAGAGACTTTCCTATTCCGGAGGAAGAACCAGTAATCCAGATTACCTTATCCCTAAAATAGTCGTGTGAAGTCTTGCTACTTAAATACCCTAATACAAAATCTGAGTCTTTTCTTAAGGCAGCGACAAAGAAACTCCAGAAAAACACGGGGATTGCGTATAATATACTACAAAAAATACCAAAAAGCTCAAATATTTGTTTCTTAAATCCATTCATTCTTGGTGTTTTACAGTAGGAATTATAAATGTCGGGGAACATCTTTTGATTCCCACCTATATTCTTGTACATGCAAATGCCCAAATATCGAAATAATCGAAGGCGCGCTAATTTAGCGCTGTAGCAAATATATGTTTATATGGAAACAAATTTCAAGAAAGAGTAATAATGGATAAAATTAAAGTTATAGTAAAGTGGAATGATTCCGTATATGATGATTTAGATATTGACTTGTCAGCTCCAATTTCTGAGTTCAGAAAAAAATTAACCGAACTTACAGGAGTTTTACCAGATAAGCAGAAGTTAATGTCGCAAAGGGGGGTGTTGAGAGATGGGATCGACTTGAGAAAGCTGGGTTTGAAACCTGGTTCAAAGATAGTTCTTGTGGGAACAGCTGAAAATAGTCACTTAAAGGACCCCACGGAGAAAACAGTTTTTATTGAGGACTTGACATTGGCTGAAAGAGCAAAAATACTTAAAGAAAAGAAGATTGATCCTCTTCCAGTTGGTTTAGAAAACTTAGGAAACACTTGTTACTTGAATTCAATAATTCACCTATTAAGAAGCATACCAAACTTCGATCAAATACTAAAAAGAAGTGAAATAGGAACTGGTTCAGGTTCTGATGATAGAATAGAAGTTAGGTTCTTGAAATCTTTTAGACAACTAATGAATAAGATGGATGGAAGCATTGAGGCAGTTACTCCTGGAGAATGTGTTGATTTATTTAGACGTCAATTTCCACAGTATAGTGTTATTACAGGAGGACAGTTTGGAACATACCAACAACAGGACGCAGAAGAAGTCCTTGGTAGTTTGATAGCATTGTTTAAAAATGGATTGAATGGTAGAGACGATGAGAAAAATAATTTTGGCGATATTTTCCGTTTTAGAATGAAGACTAAGTTTACTAACATTGAAAATGAAAAGGAAGAGGAGATTAAAAGTGAAGAAAATTTTAAACTTATGTGCCATATGGGTACACAATTGAGTCCAGTTGATTTCTTGACACAGGGAATTAAACTATCTCTAGACGAAGTTATTGAGAAAAAGTCATCAGAAACAGGTCTGGATTCGAAATATAGGAAGGTATCCGAAATTGACTCCCTTCCACCGTTTTTGCTTGTTCATTTGGTCAGATTTGAGTGGAAAAAGTCGAGTGAAATTGCCAGAACAGAAGCTACAAGGGCAAAAGTTTGCAGGAAAATAGACTTCTCGCAGACTTTAGATCTCTATGAATTTTGTTCAGACGAACTCAGAAAAATCCTAAATATCGGAAGGGAAATTACAGAGTTAAGGAAGAAGCGCGAAATTACTAGTGAAACCGAAGAGAAACAAAGTTTAGGAAGTGATGAATCTGTGATGTACACTGATTGCCCAACAGGAGTTTATGAATTAGAGTGCATCATTACCCACCAAGGCCGTACTGCGGATAGTGGTCATTACGTCGCATGGAGGTACTGCCCTGAAGACAGGGAGTACATATTCAAGTTTGATGATGATAAGGTATCCAAATTGAAGGTTAAAGATGTTGATCTTTCAGGAGGAAGATCCGATTACCACATAGCAGTTATGCTACTCTATAGAAAGAAAATGGTTAAGGCTCTGGATGAAGAAATGGCGTCCCTTACGGGTTTATAGAATCTGTGGACATTCTAGAACAACTTGCGAAATGAGGACAAATAAAATAATATTTAAACTACTAGTTTGATTTCTCGTTCTACTTTTAATTTCAAAAATCTCCAGTCACAATTCATCTGGAAAAACTCAACATCTGCTTCTCGTTAAGTAAACGGTTCAAGCATGCATCACTTTCACCTCTTTGTCTAACTGCTCCTGAAATAGCGAAGCTTACAACCTGGCCTGTAGCTATCCCCTCGTCATCTACTATGGCTACATCCAATTGTACAGCACCATGCTCTTTCGCCGGAATAAGACGTTTTGTAGCCGAACATTTCCTTGGTATATAGAGGTCCACTATTTTTCCTTCAATGTTCTAGAGAAGAAAGTTAACGTTAAAACTCTACCCTTAGTTTATAGGGAACTCACTACTCTCCACTACAATTTCTACTCACTTACCTGCATGTTTAGTAGTCAGAAGTAAAATTTCACAGAATTAATAAAACTATAAAAAACAAAATTTCTTTAATTGAAGTTCCCGTTACGCCAGGCCTTGAATTTTCCTCTTATTGAGACGAAATGTACATCGTCTCGCAAAGGGGCGCCAACATATTAGTTACTATTTGAAAGCGCTGATGGTTTTTTCTCCAACTATTGTGAAAAATAAGCCATGGTTGTCTGCAAGAATTGTGATATGTGGACATCTTTTTAATCAATCTTTAATTAATCCATAAAGTAGTGCAATCTCTCTTCTATAAACGGATTCGTCGTTGTGGATGTCTGGAGTTTCAAGAATTAGGGGAATATTGTTGAATATCGGACTATTCATTATGAACTCAAAGCACTCCATACCAATGCTTCCCTTTCCAATGTTTTCATGTCTATCTAAACCCGATTTGAATTGACCTTTTGAGTCATTAATATGCATTGCTTTGAGGTATTTGTAACCAATAACTTCATCGAACTCCTTCATTACTTTCTCAAAACTTTGCGATGTTCTTATGTCATATCCAGCTGCGAAAAGATGACAAGTGTCCAGGCAAACTCCAACGCGTTCTTTGTCCTCGATTTTGCTAATTATCATTGCTAGTTCTTCAAATTTGTACCCCACGCATTTTGATTCAGCACAATTTTCTAGCACTGTTATGACGGAACGCGTGTTTTTATGTGCCTTATTTATACTGTCAGAAATATGGTTGATTGAATCTTCTTTGCTACACTGTCCAACAGTGGATCCTGGATGAAAGTTGTACATTTTTATTCCTAAGGAATCACATCTCCTTAGCTCATCTTCAAAGGCAGTGTACATTCTTGATCTTTTTTCACTATCTGGATTCCCCAAATTAATCAAATAAGATCCATGAGGAATACAGAATCTTTCAAAATCAACACTATACTTCTTTGAGTTCTCTTTGAATAAATCTATTGTTTCTTGTTTAAGTGGAGGTGCGTTCCAGCCACGAGAAGGTTTTAGGAACATCGAAAATGCTACTCCTGCTATATTAATTATGTTTTTAATACATTTATCCACCCCTCCGGATGCACTTACATGAGCACCCAGAAATTTCATGTGTCTCATGGCCAACTCCCTATGCTTCTCAATTGAAGTTACTGCATTTTCTTTGATCTCTGTTTCCTTTTTAATATGATCATTTGAAGATGTAAGCTTTAGTTGCTTTAACTTTTCGTTATCTTCACCAAGTTCTTTAACCGGTCTTTTCTTTGGACTTACCATTTTATTTTACAAGTATAGCTAATGGGAAGGAGGAATCAATAAAGCCACAGCAAAATTTTAAGTAATAATTACTAGCCTTTGAATTCTATTCTTTGTGAGTTATTTTTAGTGATTTATCTAATTGCGTTCACATTACAATAAACCGCCGGTATGACAACATTTTATGCATGCGAACAAGTGAAAATCAAATTAAATTAATTTCAAAATGTCAGAAAAAACAGCAAAAAGAGAACGGAAAATTGATAAGTTTTGTTATTAAATGTTTATTAGCTTGATTCAGCCACGGGTTAGTATGAAACAAATTAATTACGTGAATGTTTAGAAGTGTATAGAAACTGATCCTAAATAAATACCTTCTAGCGTCATTATTTTACGGACAAACATGTATTATACGTATATTTTGATTAAGATAAATTTAACTAATGTTAGTTTTCAATGTTGAAAATGTCTACAGTGTCTGTGAGACTTGAAAATTTTTGTGATTCTTTGAAATTCCAGTACTCATTATTAAAATCCCATTCACAGTCGACAACATCTTTTGAAACCGAACCAGCCTTTTTATATTGAGATGAGAGAATTCTTTTTCCTTTAACAAACCATCTTGGTTTTGCAGATGTCCCAGTTTTTACTCTTTTTCTTTGTTTTTCTTCCAAAATTCCTTTTATAGTCTGAGCACCATCAACATCACCTGATTCATATAATCTTTGATCAGGTCTAAATCTGCTATCTGTAATAGGAATGTTAGCACCTTTTTCTGGATTATATTCATCAGTTATCTCATTCAATTCCATTGCCATATATGTAAGGAAGAAGTTACATGAGTTATCTCCGTTATTTGGATGTGGGTTACACCTCCAAATGACATTCCCTCTAGAATATGGAGTGTAGAATTGATTCGCATGCCCTACTGGGGATATTTGAATTTCTAGATCTGAATAGCCTTCAATACAAAAGATTCTTTGATCACTTTCATTAAAAACGGATCCTGTTACAATATTCCTTTTACCAATATCTTTGCCTATATTAGTTGATGAACTTGTGTTGTGCATTCTCATATTGTATGAGTTATTAGAATCTGTGAAGAAAGTAGTTTTACCCCTATATCCGTGGTTGAGAGAGATAACATTAACATCTCCAGTCCACTCAAGCCAAGTAGAACCAAAAACAATATTGTGAATTACACAATTTGGTCTTTCCCAAGAATACTCTTCTTCATTGCCATCTTTGGTTTTGATTTTGAGATGTACCGTTCCTTGCGGGAGGATAGTCAAGCTATTTGGGCCAAATGACATTATTGACCAAACAGTGCCCCAATATATCCACTCCTTGTTATTTGATTCTGAATGGTAGGCTACAACTGGGGGATGATGCATGACCTGTTCACCTATGAATCTAAAGCCACGATGAGTCAATTCAAATGTCTCACCGAGAAGCGGGTTGAATGGCTTTGAAAGTCTTCTAAATGTTGAGGAAAGAGCAGAAGATGCAAACACAGTAATATATGCAACTCTTTCCTCAATAGAGTCCGCTTTAGAAGCTTTTGAAAGTAGT
Source organism: Cryptosporidium bovis (assembly GCF_009768925.1). Lineage (NCBI taxonomy): Eukaryota > Apicomplexa > Conoidasida > Eucoccidiorida > Cryptosporidiidae > Cryptosporidium > Cryptosporidium bovis. Next base: position 46,039 of record NW_027125030.1, read on the forward strand.
TCATGATATTCAAGGTCCTCAGAAAGTCTCTGGATGAAGGAAATGGGTTCATTTAAACAAATGGGCATCGAAATTCTGGACAAGTCTTTCCCAAACACTTGCCTCATCATTGAAAGAAGTGAAAACTTTGCAGCTATTCTGGGAACAGGAAGGTTTTTTCTTCTAACTATGGATTCATTATTGACATTATTTGTCTTAGAAAGGTCATTTATCTTTACACTTTTTGTTGAGGTAAGTTTTTCAGCAGTAACTTCCTCTTCGTTCTCCTTTGTACTTATAAAACTCTCTTCACTATTTACTCTGACTTCCTTACTCTCAAGAGTAAATGAATCTGATGATTTTGAAGAAATTTTCTTAAACTCGCTATTAATAACTGTCATAACTTGTTCAGTGTCACTTAATTCTCCAGGAAAAAAGGAACCTAGTGATTTTGAGCGTTTATACGTAAAATTAGCCTTTTACTCTTCAGTATTAGACTTTTTTTCAAGAAATTTGCATTAATTTGTTCCGTTTCTACGTTATTCTCAATAAATTCTCCAGTTTTAGATATTATTGTTTTATTCGCATATCTCGATAACTTTTCTTATTATATTCATAAGAATTATGCACAATATTAAAGACAGTTTATCTGCTCAATTATATTCTCAGAAGAACTATAGATTAATAATGGGAATGCGCTAGTTACTTCTATATCACACCTAATGTATTAATTAAAAGAGAACGTCCTGAAAAACATTACTTGATGCTTAGAGTTTTCTTAGTTAATAGTAATAAAATTTTTGGAATTCTTGTCCAGAGAAAAATGTTTTAACTGAGATTTATTTACGTCTTACTCGATACATAAACAAAATTTCTTTTTATAACTTTAACTAGTCCCTATTATTAGGAATCAGAAATTGCTAATAAATTTGTTTAATCTACAAAAAGCGAAGTAACTCTTGACTTATCACTTATAATTCATTAATATCTTCTATTTTAATTTTTTTTTGCATTTAAAATATATTTATTTGTAAACATGTACCAGAAATAGTAAAAATTTACAATAAAAGCATTTGGCGCCTATTCGATAATCACTTTATTTACATGTAATAGACAACGTACAGTATAAAATTTAATAGTGTACTATAGGATTCCTCGTTATTTTTATGATATTAATTATCTAACTCCGTATAAACCTCGAAAACAACTTTTATTCGGGAATTGAACTCTTTTTTGCACCTTTTCTTAAGACTTTGTCTGGAAAAATTTAGTTTCACTTTTCATCTCGCGAAACAAAAAATTTGAAAAATAACAAAAGAATAAAAAGAAAGTAAGAATTATTTACTAAAATGTAGTTACACACTTTATTTTCTCGTTTGTATCATTCTCTCTGTTTTTTTTGCAATTTAATGCTTTTTTTAAATATATTCGCCCTTTTGTTCTTGATACTTGGATTAAAGTCGGATTAACCACAATATATTATTGAATGGACCTTTGTTGCATTTACAGTCGGTACCATGGGGAAAAATAAGAGCGAAGTGAGAGACCATTGCTCTTCTCACTGAGGCTTGAATGAAAAGGAACCGTAGATGTTCATAACAAAATACTGATTGAAACAAAGAGATACACAGGGACACCTTTTTAGTCACGCCCGACTCCAGTAAACAAAATCGAACCAAATGTAAGCCTTAAGGCACCACAGTCCGCAAGATATAAAGAAACAACCTTTGTGGAATGAGGAATGCTAACATCCAAATATTAACTATAACGTTTTAGCTTAGAACAGCTTCCTTTCCAAGAAGAAAAAATTGAAATTACCGTTTTAGTAAGTGGGTGGTGCACAAGGGTGTTAACAAAAGAGATTTGATGAAAAACTGACGTCCTCTCTCTCCAAAAATATGCACTTTCGAGTTTTCATGCAAGCAAACATTAGCACCGATATAAAGCCTTTCCTATGTGGCAGCGACTGATGAAACAACTATGAATATAAATCATCTCCGTCGTCTACTATCGGAGAAGAGTATTGTACATGACCCGAATCTGGCCAGTCAATAGTAAATCCTTCTCCACCAGATTGCGTAACGTAAACAGGGTCGAATTTCATTCTGAATTGATCATACTTTGCAAGATCAGTGATACTAACTGATCTCCTGGCTCCAGCGAAGGCCTCCTCAAAATGCTTCCTTCCAATCTCATATATATCAACCTCCCCTTCAACTTTCATAGTTTCTTCACCCCCAGCCGACTTCCTGAGTTCTTCAGCAGCAATGGCGTCTCTGATGGCAGCCTTTGCAGCCCTCTGACAAAGCTCAGCAAGATCTGCTCCCGAGAATCCCTCAGTTTTCTGTGCAATGAATGAAATGGGTACATTTTTAGAGAGAGGGGACTTCCTAAGGATGGCCTGAAGCACCGAAACCCTTGCTGGAAGATCTGGGAGAGGGATATATATGAGTTGATCAAGCCTTCCTGGTCTAAGCAGAGCCTCGTCTAAGATTTCTGGTCTGTTTGTAGCACCAATAAAGAATAGATTCTTCTTAACACCGACACCATCTATCTCAGTAAGAAGCTGATTCATAACCCTATCTCCAGCACCACCCGCATCGCCAACACTGCTACCTCTTTGTGTTCCAATACTGTCTAGTTCGTCAAAAAATAGCACACAAGGAGCAGCGGCTCTGGCCTTATCGAAGACCTCTCTTACATTGGCCTCACTTTCACCAAACCAAAGAGTAAGGAGTTCTGGACCTTTTACAGAAATAAAATTCGCCGAACATTCAGAGGCTACTGCCTTGGCAAGTAGAGTCTTGCCACAACCTGGGGGCCCATAAAACAGGACTCCGCGGGATGGGCTCATTCCAAAGCGTTCGAACTTGTCAGGATGTTCAATGGGATAAAGGATCATCTCCTGGAGATTCCTTTTCACATCTTCAAGACCACCAATATCATCCCATTTAACATTAGGCACCTCTACAACAGTCTCTCTGAGAGAAGATGGATTGCAGACTCCAAGTGCGGAGTTAAAGTGGTCTTGACTAACAGCCATGGAATCGAGGATTACTGCATCAATAGTTTCATCTTCCATGTCTATTACATCCATTTTTTCGCGAATACAACACAAAGCGGCTTCAGTACAGAGTTGAGCAAGATCAGCTCCAACAAAACCATGGGTATTAGCTGCAATATCGTCAAGCTTGACATCTCTAGCAAGCTTCATGTTTCTCGTATGAATTCTAATAATTTCCAGCCTACCGTTGTCATCAGGAACTCCAATATCTATCTCCCTGTCAAATCTCCCAAATCTTCTCAAAGCAGGATCAATAGAATTTGGTCTATTCGTAGCTGCAATTACCACGACTTGACCCCTTCCTTTAAGGCCATCCATGAGGGTCAGAAGTTGAGAAACAACACGACGCTCAACTTCTCCATTTGTCTTCTCTCTCTTTGGAGCTATGGAGTCGATTTCATCGATGAAAATGATAGCAGGAGAATTCTTTTCAGCTTCTTCGAAAGCCCTTCTAAGATTACCTTCAGCCTCTCCAGCCATTTTTGACATGACCTCAGGACCGTTTATAAGGAAAAAGAAGGCCCCAGTTTCGTTTGCCACTGCTCTTGCAATCAATGTTTTACCTGAACCAGGGGGCCCATAGAGCAGCACTCCCCTTGGAGGTTTAACCCCTAGTGCCTTGAAAAGCCCAGGATGGCGCAGTGGTAATTCAATCATCTCACGTATTTGAGCCATCTGTTTCCTGCAACCACCGATATCATCATACCCAATATCATCCATCTTCTCTTCATCCTCTCTTTTTATTGGATCACCCTCACAATGAATCACAGTATCAGGAGCAACAATGCAATATTCCCCAGGATCCACACCAACAACCTTGAACTCAATGGGACGGAATCCCCCTCTTACCAAAAAGGCGTCACCTTTCTTTATTGGTCTATATGCTTCTAGGAAGTACGGCTTCAGATAGGTTTCAAACAAATTACCGGTTATTCCTTCCAGACAATCATCAAAAGGAAGAACATGGATCCTCTTACCATATGGAACATCCCCACACTCCAAAACAGAAACAGTGTCTCCCAATTTCACCCTTAAATTCTTTCTCACAACTTTGTTCATTCTAATCTTCCCTTCATCCAAGTCAGGATCAACAAGTACTATACAAATCGTGTCCTTGCGTTTTTTGCCTCTTAGAAGAATAGTGTCCCCTCTAAAGAGTTTCAACTCCTCCATCTTAGCTGGAGATAAACAAACAACAGAGTTGTCATCATTGATTGCATCGTCTACCAATAACCTGTTTGGAGCTCTTTTTTTCTCTACTTGTCCCGAGGAATTATCTGCATCAGCTTTTTTTGAATCTCCATTTTCCATAAGAACCTCATCCGATTTTTCTACCTTCCTATTATCATCATCTACATTCATTTCTCCCATTTTATTTTTCTTAATAACCAGAATAAACCCGACTGATCCGAGTTCTTTTGTTCGACAACCTATTGATTAAATAATAGTAATTACTGCCCTATTCAGAAATAAAAAGAATAATCACAAATTTAACTTGTATATAAGGTAGAAATTAAAAAAACTGAACTGAGTATTCTTTAACTCTATCAAATTTCAAGTTGAATCAGAACTACTAGGAAATAACGGATTGTTATCTAATAACTCAACTGTTTATCTCTATGTCTCTTCCCACTTTTGTTTCTTCTTGTCTTTGCCTCTTGCACAGTTAATTACTCTCTCCTTACATATAAATATCCACGGATGTATGCCAAATATGACTTATTTACAACCAACGGCTAAATATTCAACATACATTCAGTATTTACATTACATATATATATATATATATATACAATCTTATTCAATATATCGATATTCCCTTCTTATTTCTACACTCAAAATATACATAAGTATTATACTTGCTTATCCTTTGGAATGTAATGCCTTTGGGTATGTATATAACTTTTTGTCTCCGTTATCCCTCTTATCAATGTTAGTGGGGTTAAAAAACCCACATATTCCCGCTAGAAGTATCGCCGCTCGTACTTATCATGTTATATTATTAGGAAATACTTGAGCGGGTACATTTTTTTGGCTTAGATCTTAAAGGAAAGGCACAAAAATCCCTATACTTTGCATGATATTACTTTGGTTCAACAAATTAAACAATTGATACTTCATCTTGTTGAATGTATATTTGTATGTTTACTTGTACATTTTACAAAATAACCTGATCTTCCGGTACTTTTTTTCAAGAGCTAATATTTTAGTGAAGAAAGTGTGTACTAACTCATAAACGAGCAACTCCTTTCCCTTGAATAAGAGCCTTTTTGATCTCATTTGAATAGCTTGGTCGTTATATTAAAATCGATTTTTTTGGGTGTTCCAGTTACCCACACAATAGTTGATCAAGGTTGCACGAAAAAAAAATAATTCAAAACTTTCAATTACAGAGGGCAATATGCTTTCCTGGTAACAAGAAAAATTGTAGTATCTGGATGTTTTTTCAGGTAATGTTGTACTTTTCTGTTTTATATATTAGAAAAGCAACTTTATTTAAGAAGCAAGATATATATGTGAATAGGAGGAACAAGAGAAAAAAGTGATTTTTTTTCGTATAAACTAGGGTTTTAGAATGACATTCTGAAACGGATATAGATTTGAGTGTAATCAGCTTAAAAAAGTAACATTAAACTCTTATATTATTGATTTGCTTATATAATTTCATTTGGTTAATATTTACGAGGATAGAGAGCAACGTGCAGCAAAAGATGGATGCTAAAAAGGATGATTTTATCGTCTACTGGGAGAAGCAAGGAAATGACAGGATGTGTGCTTTACATTGTATAAATTCGATTCTGCAGGGCCCACATGTAGATGAATTTCGCCTTTCAAAAATAGCTCATGAAATAGATGAATTGGAAAGCAAGTTATTAGAAGAAGCAAAAAATTCAAGAACAGGAAAAACTGCATCTCAAAATGTCTCTGATGATGGATTCTTTTCCATTATGGTCCTACAGGAATGTCTTCAGAGGATGGGGTACTCCTGCGTTCCTGCAGCTAATCCGGAGGTTCAGGACTTTATTTTTTATCCAACGTCTAGTTGCGGTTATATTATAAACTCTTCGGAGCACTGGACGTCAATTAGATGTGTGAAAGGGAAATGGTTTAGTTTGGATAGCCTTAAACCTGGTCCAATTATTTTGGACTATCAAGTAGTCTCAGAGGAATTACAGCGATTTATTTTCTCTGGGAAGAGTGTTTTCGTAGTTCAAAGAATTTCTGACGAATCGGGTGGCAATAACAGCTCTCTTCCGAACCCTGATCCGTTCTTAAGACCAATAAACTCTGGTGACAGACAAAGATATTATCTAACACTCCCAGAAATAGACGAGTTATTTAGGAAGAAACGTGAGGAAGATGAGAAAGAAGCCAAACTTGCGTGCGCAACACAAGATGATTTTAGTAAGAATTTTATAAACCCGAAGAAGGAACACGTGTGGCCGACAACAAAGGGAAATGTCCTACATTCGGAAGAGTCCGCCGAGAGAAAGGGAATTAACAACTCACATGAAAGCGACCCTGAGCTTGAAAGAGCTATTCGCGAGTCTTACATCGAGTTTGCAAGTCAACTATCACTTCCGGAGGAACCAAAGACTGATGGGAAGGAAGTGATTCAAATTAGGGTTAGAACAAAGATGGGAAAATCCTTCACCAGAAGATTCGAGAAATCACAGATGTGTTCACTTCTCTTTCTGTGGATCGAGTATGAGATGGCGCTTTCTGAGAATCCGATAATAAGAGGGACAAACTACTCTCTAATATCACAATTTCCAAGCTTTAGACTTACTAAAACCGGTAATGACACGGTAGAAGTGTCAGACTCATCCGGAAATAATAAGTCGCTAAATTCACCTAGTTTAAGTGAGGTTGGAATAGTAGAGAGTTCGTTATTACTTCTAAATATCTAGTTTAACGCGGCTTCTGTTCAGTACGGTGTAGCATATAGGCGGGAAAGCGTGGACATTAATAAAACGTTTATTTAAACAGTGGAATGGGGGGGGGGGTATTATCGTGTATAGACATATACTTGTAGCCGTAAATATCTAGCAATCTTCTTATGCAAATTACTCATAAATTATGACGGTAGATATAAGGTAATTTTATAGGAAAAAACAACATGAAAGATATGGCAGTTAACCTGGGTTGGAAAGTCTGAATTCTTTGTTTCCATTGGTTTCCAAACACTTTTTTATTAAATTTTTCTCTTTTTTTCCCTTTTGTTTACAGATCCTAATGTGGACGCGAAACATCCCGCCACACGTACACCAGATGTAATAATCCGCTTAATTATCACCCGCTCAAGTAGATATGCCAGATTATTGACACAGTAAATATAAGATAAATATGTTTAGATGTGTTGCCCGCCTAAGAGCTCATTTTGGAGGTAATTTGGTAAATCTATGTACACGGATGTGCGATTAATCCCTACTATGTTTTTTTTTGTAGTCCATAATTGATGGTGCACGGGACTTATTTTTTTTTGTGAGTACTGTGGTTGTAAACATTCGTGTATGGGAATGAGTGTGAATTATATTTCCGGATGGAAGATTTGCGGAGTGATCAGGATCTGAAGGGTAGATATGATCAACTCTTATTTATAGAGTGTGAGCTTTGGTGTCTTCATTCGAAGGACATTCAGTTATGTCCTGTATTAAGTGAGAATTCAGGCGAAAGTCAATCTCAGTTATGTGTCAAGTCACAGTCAACTTCCTCTGTTGTTTCAGAAATCTCACCGATTGGAGATAAACGATATTTTGTTGAGGTAAATTTGCTATCAGTGAACTCCTCTGGGGATAATTTGGAAAACAGTACTGGATATACTGCCTTGATTTTTGCTGATTATCTAGATTTTAGTTCTTTAAAGTATTCTAGACAATGTACAGACATAAAAGCATTTTCCGAAAAACTAAGGAATCAAAGTGTTCTTAATTTGGATAGAATCCATAGATTGATGTGTTATTTTCTTTCATGTTGTCAAAGTGGCAATTGTAAATGTTATTTGAACGCAATAAATGGTGGTTCTTGCATTGTTGCTTGGAATCCTTCAAAGATTCAGGCTCTTTTGAGTTCTGATATTTCTAATGACGATGAAACGTCAACTAGGAACTTTTGTTCAAATAATCTTTTGTACAAGTTGAAAAATGCCTGTAACTTAAGTGTGATTATGAGACAATTTCTACCGGACATGTGTCAAATAAATGATTCAACCGATCCATCTGAGATACTTAGCCAAGTTAAAACCGCAGCCTTGTCTATTGGAGCTTTTGAGAGAGATTTATCTCCAGATCGACCTATTGATGTTTGTCTTCCACTTGGAGGCTATACAGATTTACTTTGTAAGAATATGGCTGTTATTGGATTAACATTATCAAAGGAACCGTATTCATTCAGATTTACAGTGGATTCAAATTTAAACTATGAAAATGTTACACATCCGAGTTGTGAGGAGACATTCAGTAGTCAGGCTGTTAGGTTAAGAGGCCTTCCATGGAAAACTGATGTTGAGGATATTATTTCATTTTTTGCTCCTGTTTGTTTAATCACTAAATCTGATGTTGCTATTTTATACAACAGCGAAGGCCGCATGTCAGGTGAGGCTTATGTATTACTTCCGTCTACACAGGCTTACGAAACTTCTTTAGCAATTTTGTATGGTAAGAGGATGGGAAGAAGGTGGATTGAAGTAATTCCTTCAACAATACAAGAATTTTTGATTTGTAAGGAAATATCAGGATTAACAAAATCACAAGATTCACGTAATTTATTTCGATTCTCACCAGGAATCCAGCTATTTGACAGCTTAAAAAATAGGTCAGTCTTAAGATTGAGAGGACTTCCATGGACAACCACGGAAACTGATATTGTTGAATTCTTCAAGATTGCTGGGATTTATAATATTCCAGCTTCGGATGTTTTTTTGGGAATTAATGATGATCAGAGACCATCAGGTGAAGCTTGGGTGATACTTCCTGTTTGGTGCGACGGAAATGAAACACAAAGAATATTAAACAGGAAAATGATAGGTAAGAGGTATATTGAAGTTTTCACTTCCTCTATTGCTGCACTGAGTAGTTCCAAGTCAACATTTAATTGTAAGATATTTGGAAGAGATTACAACGACACTGATATCTTAAGAGTAAGAGGGTTACCATATACAATTACAGAATCCGAAATTCTTGAATTTTTTGGTGAATTTAGAATTTCTAGAATTGCTCCTATTTTTCAGGGTAACACTGAAGGGAGACCTTCAGGACAAATGTTGGTGAAGTTTGCTACTGTTGAGGATGCCTTTAAAGCATATTTGACTAAAAATATGGGGATGATTCACAACAGATATATTGAACTTTTTCCTGTAAGAGAAGAGGACTTTGTAGCAGTTAATGAAAGATATTACAAAAAAAGTTCAAGTTCTAGATCCAATCCTTTTACTTTTTATAGTAATAGTGGTGGTTCTAGTTCAACAACATTAAAAAATTGTGCAAGCATTGGAACTAATTTAACTGGAAGTACAATGGAGGATAGCTTGATGGAACAATCTTCAAATGACTTTACAATAAGTGAGTACGGTTCTATAGGTGAAAGATGTAAGTAAATGGTATTTATTAATTGGTGGTTTTTTCAACAATTAAATATAAGGACCATCATTAAATGGCCTTTATATTAACCTATGGGTTTTTAAATTATACCTTAAATGAAAGATAAACTTTGTTACATTCAAGATAAAATAAAACTTCGTTCTTATGAGTTTATTTTGAGATATCAATTAGTTATATTTAGTGAATGTGATAAAGATGGTAATGTATTTAGAATAGAAAGTGAGCATATATATAAGGTAGCACATTATTTGATCTGGGTTTAAGATAAATTTAAAAAAACAAAAAAAGCTAGAAAAGTAGACAACATTTGTTAAGGGTGATTGAGTAAGTCAGAAGAGGATAGATGCAATTTAGGATCTGTAACTTTGTCCAACTAATAAACATATACATATTGGTTATTAAGTTACAATACTAGGTTTTCACAACAATTATCAGGATGGAAGAAATCCCTTGCTATGTTATATTTTATAAAAAAATACCAATATTCACTTATAGGATACAATTAATATTGTGAATTTCTCAGTAGGGTTAAAACGGAAGGAGAAAACAATAGTTGGAAATGAGGCATGCCAGAATAGTTATGGAGGAGGTGATATAGTTCTCTTTTGTTTTGTAGTACTGAAATATTCATCACTTATATGAGTAGGTAATCTAAAATTGAACAAAGTGTGAAGTCAATAATTTTTGGTGTCGGATACATTGGTGAGTGCATGTATGTATTGGAAGTGTATTTTGCCTTTATTAATCTGGGTGTGAATGCATTCACTGATTTTAAAATTGTGGGTTGATATTAATGGTAACCGGTTGTATATTTTTCTTTTTGTAATAATATAAAGATATTTAGAAACATCTGTAGAATTTATATTGTTACGGGAAGAATGTACTTGGTGAAGATTAGAAAATGAAGTAAAACAATATTACGTCAGTGGATTGCTTGATGCTTAGAGTGGAAATTATTGAGTAATTTTGGGATAGATATGTGATTTAGGTATTTGGATCGAATTGTTTCTGAGATGGCGTTGTTTTAACAAAGTTGTGTCGTTTTGTTCCTAATTAGTGTTTAAGGGATTATGTGTGCTCTTTTTTTCCTAATATGGTAGGTACTGTTGAAATTTATTTTTTATTGTTACGAGTTCAGCAGTTCATATTAGGAAATATCTTGCGTGTTAGAAAAAAATTAATTAAATAAAATGGGGGTTGGTATGTAATGGTACTTAGTGGATTTATTACATGTGTTGTTAAGAGGGTGCTACTTTATTCTGTAAATTGCGAGCAGGATTTCAAATTGTTTGATGGTTTTCACAAGGAATTAAAACATAAAATTATTCAATTAAGAGGATGATAAAAAAAACATAAATAAAGAGAACCATCATACTAATTAAATAGGAATATGATAGGCAACACCAGTACATCTGAGCATGTTTTATTGATTGTTAAAGTTGCTTTCCTTTTTTCCACCCTCCCCTCCCCCGTTGTGTATTCGGAGTGTTACCGTGGATGGCCGTAAAGTGAAAATGGAGAAAAATAAAAAAAAATAAAACTTAGAAATATCATTATTCTACTAAAAAAGTGGCTGTTTTTAGGTTTGCTAATAAATTAGTGATGTTTGAAATGTTGAAATTCGTCATCAATTATCAGAGTCTGAAAGCGTCAAATTCCATTCTTGTATACTGTCCTTAGGGTTAATCTTAAGTTTTTTTAAGTTTTCGTATTTACTATTTGTTGCTTCTCGTAGATTGGTACTGGCATTATTGTATTCGATTTTGTTTCTCTTGTTGTTTGACTTTTTAACTTGAGTAGAATCGACATTGTATGGAGTGGCGTTGTAACCATGAGTGTCTAGTGGTTTAACAGTCATTTTATTTTTAGAACATCTTAAATTGGAAAAGCTTTCGTTTTTATTAATATTTGAAATTGGATTAGTATGATAGTAGGGATTATTATTTGGCATGGTTTGGATAGTTTTATTTGAATTCTTAGTTAAAATATTGTTCTTAATAGATTTTTTAAGCTTCTTGAGTTGTCTGGGACCAATATTATTTAAGTCATCAATAGTCTTTCCCACTTTATTAAGTTGCTGTAAAAGGGAAACAAATTCAAGATCATCTTGTTGGCTTGTCCGGTCACAGATGGGAATACCAAAATCGACATTACTCTGATTTGATAGTTTAAGAGACGATAGTTTAATCCTTGTGTTTAGGAATTCTGCTCGTTTATCAATTTCATCATTCATAAACTGAGTAAGGGGGTCACATGTCTTTATCGATAATAATTGGTGACTGGATTCAGGCTTGGGATAAATATAAGACAATGTATTATACGACTTTTTGGTACTTTTATCTTTTACAGGATCTATTGATTCAAATAACAATTCAATATACTCAGAATTAGTTTCTACTGAAGTCCTTTCGGTTGAAATATGCTCAGAATGTTTTTGTGCCAATTTAAGTATTTCTTTAGTTTTGGATAATACTTGATCATTCCAGTGTCTGCTGTTATGTTTTTGCAATTTTTTAAGAGTCTGAAGAATAAAAATGAGAAATTCTGGAAAAAAATGAAGGTTTCTGAATCCAGATATGTGCAAAACAATAATGTGAGTCCAGTACTCTTGGATAGAGTCAAATACTTGTGTTGATTTTAAAAGCTGATTACCTATTTTAATTTCAAACTCAGGAACGAATATTTTAGAAGTAGTATTGATCATGTTGGTGCTCTTTACACTATCTTGTTTGAACTTAACATAGGATTCTTTAACTCCTTTTTCAATTGTATTGTGGGCTTCAAAGAGCATCTCTGCAATCGGGACTAAAGTTCTCATTTTAGACGCCATCTCAACAAGGATTTCTATGCATTGTAATGTAAATGGGAGAAGTGGCACAGAATTAAGCTTGACCCTGATAGTTGAAGTTATAATTACTGTAGTGGGATATTGCAAGGGAGTCAAGTAGGGAATTGAAGCAATGGCTTTCGTCCATATCCTGATAAAAGTAAGGAATTTCCAACTGTAAATACTGGAATAAATTTCCTCTAAACTTGAGTTTTTTTCCTTTTTTTTTGAAACCGTTTGCTTATTCAACTTGGATTTTCTTGATAACCTTATAAATAAGAGTCGCAAAAGCGATCCTAACTTTCTAATTACATTATAGGCTATCCTGTATACCTTTTTAGGATCAGATTCAGTTAAGAGTGTGACATATTCGTCTACTATTTGCCTGGTTGAAGTGTAATTTTTCCAAGATACGCCCCTCAAAGCAGAAACACCAATAATGCGATGCAATAGTAGAAGAAAATCTTCGTGTCTCTTGACAGGGTTATTTAATAGATCATTTTTCTCAGTGAATATAAATCCACGATTATTATGTTCATTTCCATTCTCAGATGAACATAAACTTTCAAATGAGGTATTAATCGTCCTCAATACATTAAAAGACCCCTTTTTTAGGACTAAATATTTATTCATCGTCCAAATTCTAGATAATAGTGTGGTAAACCTAATGGTTGACATTCGATTAGGCAGTAACCACATTATAAACTTTCGATCCGATATTCTATCAAAAACATATTCCATTAACTCAAAATTTGGGTTTGACTTTAAACAATTATACAATATTAAGTTACCCAAGTCCTGCCAAAACGTATTGCATATCTTTTCAATATTTTTCCATTTAGGAAGATCAGTTGGAAAAATGCTTGGGGAATGTTCTTCTTTTGGTCTCCAATTTGAAGAGTGAAGCCAAAACAATGTTGGAATGTTGTCTAGGGTAAATTGAATAATCTCAAACATTAATTCGGGTTCTTCTATATGCAAATCAGCAACTCTTTCTTTTTTTAAACTTTTTTCTGGCCTTCTTGATTTGTTAACGACTTTTTTGCTCTGTTCTAAACTCTTTTTCGTTGGAACATTTTCATCATCAAAAGTATTTATATTTGCTACTGATTTGAAACAGGTTAAGAGAAAATTCAGAGACTCAAGTGATTTAGTAGAGAATATGTCGTTTGTTATCTTGGAAAACTCATTCCAGGTTAATCTAGGGAGATTTACTTCATTTTCAGGCTCGTCCTCGTTTAAATATTTATTTTCCACATTTTCATCTTTTGAATCAATTTCATCAACGAAATCCACTGGGTTCAATAGATCTTTTCCATGTTCTTCCAGGTACTTGTAAAACTCATAGTCCACATTCTTAAGCTTTCTTAAATCATCCAGGTGTTCCACTGCTTCAGCATTCATTTTTTTACTCGATTTTCATCAAATAAATCCAATGTCACGACAGACAATAAAAAGGCGCGGCTGCCTCAGGGTAGCTATATGATTAAAAGTACAAAGCAGTGTGGAGAGCAGGAACTAGAACAATCAAAAAAAAAAAATTAAAAAAATGCTTGAATATATAAATTCATTTTGAAATTAATTCAATAAACTTGATTTTGTTTTTAATAAATATCATCTTATTTCTCTCGGATAACTGCATAAAGCAGTGCTGCAAAAGATAATAGTGATATAGAAGCCACACATAAAGATATGTAAATGGTGCTTCTGTTTGATAGTTGAAATTTATTCCCGAGGGTTGATTTAGTTTTAATATCAAACTCTTCACTATGAATCTCCACAAATCTTACGGCATTTGCAGGAACCATTGAATCGCCACTATTTCTGTATAATTGATCACAGAGGTTGTCAGAAACTGTTGAATGTAGCAATAGTGCTGAACTTGAGTTTGCGACTCCCTCCTTTAACACGATATTGCCACAATGACAAAGATTATCGTGGCTATCTCTATCTAAAGTTGCGACACATGTATGAAACACAATATTGCCTCCGGTATATGCGTGCTTTTTTCTTGAATTTTTACCGAAGTATTGAAACTTTAGTTTGAAAATTTTGAGTACCCTTGATTTAATCGAATTTCTAAAAGTAAAGCCATTAGCATATCTATACAAACTTTCTCCTTTGTCTTTATAAAGATCTTTGTTTATCGCCGTTAATAATTTGCTGGAGCTACAACTTTTACCCTCAAAATATTCTTCCAAAGTGTTTCCACCAGTAGAAGACCTATATCTAAACCCAGCGGAATATTTTCCAACCTGAACATTTCCAGGGGAAAGCGTTGAGTGATCGTTACAATTTGTGGATATTAGTTCCCAAACAATAACTGAAAAACACAAATCATTACGAACAGTTTTTTGATTTGAACAGGAAGAAGAAAGGCCACTATTAAATAATGATATCTCGAGATTAGCTTGATCATTCTCTGGAGTCATCATTTCAAGTTTTATTGTAGTACTATACTCTGGTAAACTCTTAGAGGCAATCGCTAGAATTTGAGGGTAATATTTACTTGCAATCGGAATAATTTCAATAGAAGGAGGGTAAAACCCGTAATAACTTGAACCAATTTCTGGTGAAAGAGATATTATATTATGCATTCCGAGTAAATAATCATCTGCTTCACCAGAAGCTTCATAATTCATTAAGGGATTCTTAGGAGCTGAGGAAAAACACATTCTTGAAAGATTCTCAAATTCTTTTCTGTATCTAGTGAAAAAAGTCGTATTGAACCCACTGGAATATTGATTATAAAACAAATTGCCTTTTTTTTGAAAAATCGATCTTATTATGCATGATGGGGAAGAAACAAGAATCTCGTACTTTAATTCATTATATATTTCGGATATTTCATCTTCAAATTCCTTGTTTTTGCAACAATTCCAGGGTATAGTCCACAAATCACCGAATGTGTGTAAATTCACTGCTGTTTTTATTGTTTTAATCTTTATCGTCAAGTCTCTTATTGCTCTTGTTTCTGGTTCAGAAAAAGGGTATTCTCCAGGGTACTCCTGTGGATCGCATTTGCTTGTTTGATTGTTGTCAAACATAAAGTCATAATTGCGGTTAATATCGACTCCATCGTCCTGTACATTACCTGAGTTACAAGTTTTCCTCCTATTTTTTCTGATTCCGTAATTCTTAGTTAGTTCTATTTCAACGTATCCATCAGGATTTATAAAAGGAACAAACCAAATTTCTGTGTTTGACAATATATATGTTGCATGTGGGTTTTTTTTTGTGATAAAATCATCTAATAATTTAGATATAAAATAAATTCCAGTTGTGAGCCCGGCTGGCTCTCTTGAGTGATGTAATGATGTCAAAAGGAATGAAGGTTTACCAGTTGAGTATTCATTACTGTTTAAGTTGCTATACGTTTCATAACTTATTGTTTCATTAAAATTAATACTATCATTTATTTTCCCATTTTTAAATATCCCAATTTGAAGTGCCACGATATCTCTTTTTTCATAACTCTTTCCTATTATAAACTTTCTGATATAGTTGGTACCAAATAAATCTCTTATATCATCTAATATCTTATTTGCCTCACTATAGGTCGGAAACTTTCTTAATGAACCATTACTCAAGCCTTCGAGTATAGATCTCAATTCATGATTACCTATTTCTGATTCGAAGTCTGAATACTTTAGATTCTCGTAATCGTCTGCTATTACTGACAGCTGCTCTCTATTTTCCTGCAGATTTCTCTCGTTACCTTCAAGATGTCCATCACAAAAATAGAGATTATTTACTTTAAATAAAGAAATGGTACTAAAAACAACAAATAATAAACCAGTAACTCTCAATGTCATCTTTTTCTATCTATTTCATTACTAGTTATTTAAACTTTAAAATTTATATCAAGTCAGTTATTTCATTTTACAAATTGAATACTAATTTTCAGTTTTTTCTGATATATCATTGAATATACTTATTGCTTTTGGTTCAAGAAATATGATATAAACATGTATTTTTTTTATATGTTTTATTTTTAAAAAAAATTCCAATCCTTGAATTAATTACTGTGTGGAATTTTTATATTCTAGTCCTTACCGCAATTGCCATCTAACTTATGTAAATTTTTTTCTTTTAATAATAACAAAAAATCACTAAAAAAGGACTAAATAGTGTTTTTTCTGTAAAATTATGCGTTTAACTAATTAAAAATGAGTCAGCCTGAATTAATATATATTTGTTTCTAATTCAATCTAACATAAATACAGGTACTTATTTACATGCAAAAAATATGCATAACCACCGGCAAAATAATACTATATGTAAATCAATTAAAAATTTGCTTAAATTACATATTTATCTTCGAATAATTTAAACAACAATGTAATTTAAATCTAAGCCTGGATATTTGACTTTTTGTTCGTTTTTTTGTCCTTGTTTGGGGACCAGGTAATCAATATACAAGTTCCCTGTAGATTTCGTATTTGACATTATATGATACAAAAATAGGTAATTAAAATGCATAATTTTAAATTTTCTGGTAGTTTAATGGCAAGATGTGAGGCTTTAGGCACAATAAGTCATTTTCCCTCCTTTGGCTAAGTAATTTACTCCTGCAAACCGATGATTGTTTATCAATATTAAGAAAAAGGAATGTTTAAACAGCGAAATTTTGGTTTGAGTTGTTAATTCAAGGTTGAGTATTCAAATAACACATATTTTTTGTATCTTAATATTAATATACATGGCACATAACACTACAGCAATTTGATTAATATTTAGAGAAAAATAGACGAAAGAATAATATTTCTAATGAAATAGAATTACATTAAAAAATTCGGTCTAACTTTTATTGTATAAAAAAGGTGGGCATGGAATTTACAAATAAAATACAATCGACATGAAAACAAGTCAATGTATTCATTGTATTGGGATCTCAATGAAAATAAATATTTAATAAGCTATTCCTATATTGCTGTGTGATTGATCAAAATGTGTTTTTTACCGCCTTGTTATTGTGTGTACTGTGTGGTAAATTTTTGATGGAAATATCAATTAAAAAACATTAATGGAAATTAAACAATAAGTTGAAGTAATAGGGTTGAGGTGATTATCAATTTGAAAAAAAACTTTAGAATATAAGTATTATATTGTACATTTTTGTTTCAGAGGATTCGAAAAGCGATTAAGGAGAAATAATACAAAAGAATAACAATAGGAATCCATTGTTATTAGTAGATATTAGTATAATAATTCATAGCAAACACAATTATACATATATATGAATTTGAAATATTTAATTCAAACAAGCTCTTAATTCGTATAAAAAGTAATATTAGATAGTGAAAACAGATTGATAAAGCAGAAAAAAATGTATCCAATCAAAGACGGTATTAATAATAATATTGATCCAAGAAGCCTGATTGAAAGCTTACAAGAATTGTCTGCTGAATATCACAAAGATGTTGGAGAAATGAATAGAGCACTATTACAAGCTAAGGACAAATATCAGTTTATTTTGAACGAAAACAATGAAAAAATACAAAGTGCTCAGGATGAAATGTCAGAAGAAAATAACAGGATCCAAAAAGAGTTTGAAGAAATAAGAAAAATGTATGAGAAAAATTTACCAGAGTTGAATGAGGAGAAGATAAGAATTCAATCTCAATATTATAAAGAAAAGTCAAAGTTTGACTGTGAATTTCAGACAAAAGTTAATGAAGCCACAAATAAACTCTCGGAAATAAACATCAAGTTTATTATCAACTCCAAAGAAAACTTGAAGGAAATTGAGGAAATGAAAATAAGTCTCGAGAAGGAAATATCAGAGCTGAATTTGGAGTATATGTCAAATTTAAATAAAATAGATAATTCGTTTAAGAAGGAGTTGGATTCAATTAATCAACATATACAAGATCTTACTAGTTATGTTAATGATACAACGGTTAAACTAAACCAAAGAAGAGAACAAGCATCGAAAAATTACCATCTTTCTGTGGAAAATCTTACACAAGACAACAACCTTGCTGGAGAAGATTACAATAGAGTCTGTGTTTCAATATCTCAGAATATTCGTGAAAGAACACAAGCTTATGAGGCTTCTGCTGCAAATATTAGGAATGCAATAGAGGGCGCCATCAACCATCAGAGGCGCCAAATTGTTCATTCACCATTTGCATGATTTTTCCGATGTTGGGCAAATAGAGAAAATTGTTATTTGATTATTCTTTTTCTAGTATTTAATCATTTTTTCATAAATACATATAGGGGTTAAATAATTGTTTTGTGAATTTTGTGTACCGTATTGTTGGTTTTGGATAAAATGCTTTAGTATTTTTTCTTTTTTCTTCAGGGATAGGGATAACAAAAGGCCAATTAACACTCGTGAAAGAATAATTTCGTAATGCATTGGCATTAGCGAAGGAAAATAATTAAATGTTTATGGATATCATGCGTATTAACTAGCAAGCTGGTGAAGTTATTTTTTGTGTGTTGAGGCAAATTAATGAATAGGTTTAAAATATGTATGAGAGGATTATATTTGTTCATTATAAGTGTATGTATATTTAATTATTATGTGGATGGTATAGAGAATGTTTGTAAAAGTGAGGGTGAAAACATAAATCTGACGAATAGTGATGAAAATTTGAAGTATAATAGAAAGAAGTATAGCATAATTACAAAAGATAACAATACATATTTGTTATTTTTCAGATTGTTTGATAGTGACAAACAAAGAGTACTTTTTCTTTTAAATGAAAAGAATGAAGAAACCTCCTCTATTTCAGACATAAGCAGTGATTTGAGAAGAAATAATGGATATTTAATAAATAAATATTCACCAAAAAGTTGGTCAGAATCGGACATAAAATTATTGAAAGAGCTTTATAAGGTTAGTGAATACGGGAATTCTGAATTAATGGATGTAAATGAGAATTATTCAATATTAAGTAATGGGAAAGAAATAAATGGTATGAATTTTCATGGGATTGGTGATGGTGATGTACTAAAAATAAGCTATTTAAAAAAAAACATATTAGAAGGAAGTAAACAAGTTGAATTATTTCTTCCAACAGTCGAAGGGGAAGATAAGGGATCAAATGAATTAGTACTATATGAAGATAGAAGCTTGAGCATAGTAAACAACTGTGAGTATGGTATAAATACTATGCAATTGACAAATATAGAAAGGAAAACAAATAAGAATAAAAATCTTCAGTCATCATTCAATAAAAATAAGGATGATACGGGAGTAATAAGGTATTATAAATTAAACAAGGGTTCATTTGGTGAAGTATGGAGAGGCCTTGCATTTACCGAATATTTAAATGAACCGTTCGGTGATTGTAAAAAAGAAAAGGAGTTTGAAATTAAAAACTTAAACTGGAGAAGAGGAGAACTAGTTAATCACGAATTAAATTCGTTGATAATGGATGTTTTAAACATGCTAAGTTCAAATTTTATCAAAGAATCAAGTTTTGATACTAATAAAGGAAGGAGTAGTCATGGTAATGATAAAAATGTGATAGATATAGTTATGAAAAAGATGTCAAATAATTTGAATAACGAGAGGGTGCTATATGCAATTGTAAGAGAGGTTTTTTTTGGAATAGTTTTGTATTGTTCGCCACATATTTCACGATTTTTGCACATATTTGAAGAGCCTGTAGAAGATAAAGTGCTGAATCAAAACTCAAATATATGGCTAGTTTATAGGTATGAGGGTACTTCACTAAGCAATTTGTTATTTGAGATAAATGAGGATGGTTCGATGGTTCCTTCTGAGTTTTGGTGGAAAAATATAAAAGATGAGTCTGGAAATAGGAACGTGATCAAAAGTATATTACGTCAAGTGTTTATTGGACTTAAAGATGCTCATGAACTTGGGATTATACATAGAGATATAAAACCCTCTAATATATTTATTTCAACAAACATGGATAAGAATGGAGTAGAAACAGTATATGCTCGTATTGGGGATTGGGGAAGTGCAATGATTACTTCTGAATATAAACATAGAAAGAAATTATTTGGTGGGGTTGACTTAAAAGAATTGCAAGAAGGTTTATACGGAGAAACAGGGCCAACGGAAGAAGATGAAACAGAAGGATTTCAGCCTCCAGAAGTTCAATTTAGATCATTTTATCAGGGGTTGAGTGATGACGACAATCGATATAGAACTTTAAGTTATGATATTTGGAGTGTAGGAATTATGATGTTACAAATTATTTGGGGGAATTTAGAGATATTTTCAGTTTTGAATGATGATTCAGAGTTTCAACATATTGTTAAGAAAATAGTTTTTAATATAAAGCAAAGTTCTGAACAAATTAAAGAATTGGGCTTTGATTTGGAGGTTGTAATAAAGGATTCTATATACAGATTAAGTTTAATGAGAATGTGTTTGATGAACCTGCCGAACGATAAAGATGAAACAAATCCATATGGGGTCTTTGTTTCCGAATTAATATTAAGATCAATAATAAAATCTACAAGAAATGGATCACAAGAAATAATTGGCATAACAGTAAAATGCGAAAACAGACATCTCGAAGAATTTATAAAAAAGAATGATATATCCGGAGTTGGACTAAGAGATTTAAATTCTATAGAACTGCTAAAAAAGATCTTAAATCCAAGGGTCAAGGAAAGAATTACAGTTCAAGAAGTGCTTGAACATCCATATTTTCATAATGATTGAGAAAATACATTTCATTCAACACTTTGTCTCACAAGTGCTCTTACTTTCTTTTTATATTCAGTAATATTATTTTTAAACTCCAGAGCTGCATCGATATTGGCAGGTGAGTCTAAGTTAGGTTCTCCTAACATCGATATCACTGAAACTAAAATACTTTCTACTCCAAAAATTGGCCTCCATCTTTCATCGGGGCTTTCTTGTTCATTATAAAGGTCATGTCCAGGTGGATGTAAGATTGAAATGCAAACCTGTCCGTCTGGATAAACATTTGGGTGCCACATATCCTGCTCAAAACACATTTTAGGTGGACTATTTGGAAAATCTTCAGGGAATATAAGTAACGCATTAAATATTCCACCTTCATAAAGAGTGTCTGGAGGGCCTTCAAAGCAAACCCTCCATCTAAGAAAATTGGAATCATCATCCAATCCCACGGAGAAACCAGAAGTGTCATCTCTAGTTAACTCTTGTAGTATACATATTTAAGAGATTAGTAGAATAAATGTTTTAGTATCATATAAACATGCTTTAAATCAATTTGATTCAACTTACCTACAAATTGCTTCTTTAATAATTCTTGGGCAACATTCCTCATTATTAAGTAAAAAACGCACTAATACTCGTATCAAAAGAAATGTAAATATATATTCAAGTTTTATGGGACCTCAATATACAGTGAAGTACAGGGATCTTTCTATATATTTCTTCCCCAGGTACTATTTATTGTTCCTAATCCATTAAACCCTGTATTTCCGGTAATAGCAGAATAGTTTTAATCACTAGAATTATATATGGCGCCATTATTTGCTGGTTCGATCCCTCAAAAATAGGAAGAAAAAGATAAATATATTAAAAAAGAGCACATGACGAATAATCATTTTGAAAATTTATCTCAAATATACGGGAAGAAAGAGTAGCATCAGGAATTTTGTGGGATATTCCACTGTCTCACGAAGAAATCGTCCGGGTTTAGCGATTATAAATAAAGTGTTGACACAAGTATTGAGATATAGCAGAATAACGCTTGTGTGGGAGTGTGTGTTGAATAATTATAAAGAGAATATTATAAAACAACTTTTTTCTTAAAGTAATCTCAATTTACTTTTAAACTGAAGTCAACGCGGTTTATGCTTCAGGCGGGAATAGACTTCAATTAATTTATGCTACACTGAAGTGTTTTCAAATATAAAAAAATTACTTGGATATTAAAATTAAACAAGGGGAAATAGTATGAGGGGTTCATAAAAATAGCAAATACTCGTATCATAAAGTAGCCAGTTTGACAGTGAAGTAGTTCGGAAGTTACCAATATTTAGTGGTGGAGTAGTGTAGCAATAAAGAATTAGAAAAAGGTGGAGAGTTCGAATAAAAATAGCGGAATTAGAAACAAGTGGGTTCATTACCAGACTCTCATCCGCGTTATCGTGATAAATAAGTTTCTTCGTAAATAAATGCAATAGTTTTGAATAAAAGAAATAGCTATTAAATATATCAAAATTGATTCAATAGGTATAAAGCAAAATGGATTCATTGATAGGAATTAGGGGTCCAGATTTCGTTGTGTTGGCATCTGATACAGTTGCCTATAGCAATGTGTTTAGACTAAGTCTCAAGGATGATAAAATAATGGAGATAGATAACAATAAATTAATAGGTAAGTCTTGGGAATACGGCACTCAATAATGCTGCAATTGGAAGAGAAGTTCAGAACTAATTAACTTGAATTCACCTAAATAGGAATCGGTGGACCAATAGGAGATAGGACACAATTCGGAGAGTATATTAAATGTAACTTGAATTTATATAGATTTAGAAATGGTGTGAAACTCAGCACATCTGCAGCTGCATCTTTTACACGAAATGAATTAGCTGATCTGTTAAGATCGGACCCACATAATGTTAATGTTCTCATTGGCGGATACACAAAAGAAGAAGGCGCAGAATTATATTGGATGGATGAGTTAGCATCAATGGCTAGTGTAAATAACGCAGCCCATGGATATGGTAAGTTTGAATAGATTTAGTCTCTCTCGTGGCTCTTGGGAGACAAAACTAATATTATTGTAATCTGACTTTCATTTATAAATTAGGTGGTTTACTCGTCACAGGTATTCTAGACAAGTATTATAAATCAAATATCACACAGGAAGAAGCTATTAATATACTAGTTATGTGTTCAGAGGAGTTAAAAACCAGATTTCTTGTTTCACAGTATGACTTGTACGTAAAGATAGTTGATAGTCAGGGGATAAGATTCCTTAAAATCGAGAACGGCACACCAGTTCCAATAATGAAAGAGAACTGACGACTTAGAAAAGTAAAGGTAGGACTATCGAATCGATCCCACACAATAAAACAAAGTATAAAAGATAATAGATATGTCTAACACTTTGCACAGGCCCATAGAAATTTTATTTGCATGTATTTACATGCATGCACATAATATCTATATTTCTGTGGGTAAAATCCACAGCATAGAGGATATCAGTATCGGGGTCAAATAGCGATTATATTAGTTTTCTGGATTTAAAGAATCTTTTTGTATACATTGCCTGTACAAGATTAATCGCAACTATTGATAGTATGTTGATAAGTGAAAAAACTGCAATTCTTCGAGAAGCCGAACTAGTTACTTTCCTAATTTCACTTGTAACCCTTTTTATTTGTTTAACGCCTTCTTGGTATTCTTTAAGGGCAATGTTTATATCTTTGATTATTTCTTCAATTGGCTCTATATCCCCTTTATTTGCAATTGATTTTGAGTCCCTGGCACTGGGCCCCCACTTAAGTACAATATCAACTTTATTCATGTTTTTTGAGAGATTAGCAAAGCAGAATCTATGAATTCCATTTCTGATTGTAGAGAATGCGGCTTTTGTGTGTTTCTCTTCTTTTAAATTAGAAATAAATTTAATGAACAAGTGATTTATTTTTTACTATTTAATGTATAATAAAATATCTATGAAAATAACTTACTTTGATCTAACAATGTGTTTTTCTCGTCTGAAATGATTATATTGATGTCTTCTTTGGATATTGAATCAAATAGTATGAGAGTATTTGCTGACATAGACTCATCTATGTGGAATTAAAGCATGTTGTAATATTTATTACTGTTGAAAAATATAAATAATCAACTTACAAATGCACTTAAATTCCAGTTGATTTAGGTTTAATGAAAATCTCACACAGTTAGCGAGTTTGAAAAAACACAATGGGAATAACACAAGTAACGTTAACTTCTTTTCCGAAAACAAGTACATATTTCTTTCTCTTAACATACAAATCTGTATGTTACTATTAAAACAATTATAAATCCGATCCCAAGAATAATGTGTCTTTACACAGGCTAATTATCGTTTTACGGAGTTATATGCATTATTGAACTCAAATATGGCGATTGCAGTGAACAATGTTTGCTGTACACTACTCAAAGTTAAGCTATAGATGAGTTTTTATCGATGTCACGAGAAAGTATCAAATCAAACATTATTAAGCAGGGGGGCGGGGAATTTTGGAGTGAGGGGATAAAAGGATTAACCTAAATTAGAGTTGTATGGTCAGAATAAAAGATACCTAAAAGTTGGCCAGTATATGGCAGCTGCTGGTATATTATTCAGAAAAAATAGAAAATAGGAAGTATAAACATATAATTGAGAATTATACATTCGATTTCCTCAGAAATGGACCACATTAACCAGATTAAAAACGAGTGTAAACAGATACTTTCAAGGCCACATCAGATAATTTATCAGTGTTTGACATTAGGTAGGTTATTGGAGCAAGTGTGAACTAAATATGCAATATTTAGTTGGTATTGGATGTATTTTTGACTATTGAGTCTCTGTGTTAGTGTTAATCACCATTACAGATTTTTTCCTTTGTCAATATTTTTAATGGTGGTTATTACGAGAATATTGGAGAATAAATAGAATAAATTACGTCCAATGCGTTGTTTTTATATTCCTTCTGACACATTGACTTAAATGTTTTTTTTTCAGCATGCATTGTATTTTCTGCCTTAATGCTTTGGAGGGGGTTAATGGTAGTAACAAATAGTCAGAGCCCCGTGGTTGTGGTTTTGAGTGGGTCTATGGAACCAGGATTTTATAGGGGGGATATACTCTTCCTATATAATAACAGTGAAATAAAGATAGGTAAGTTATTGTTTAATTTTTAAATTATTAGACTAGATCATACTAACGTATTAAAGGCGATATTGTTGTATTTTCCCTCGAGGGTAGAGACATCCCAATTGTACACAGAGTGTTATCATATCATGAAGGGTGAGTTTAATAGTGTTCCATTAAGGCGTAATTAATTTAAATAAATGACCTCAGACCAGAAGATGGCGAAATAAGTGTTTTAACTAAAGGAGACAATAACGATGTTGACGATAGAGGTCTATATAATGAAAATCAGATTTGGTTGAAAAAAAAGCATATAATGGGAACTGCAGTGGGAATAATCCCAAAAGCAGGTATGATAACAATTTGGTTGAATGATTATCCTTGGTTAAAATACGCCCTGGTTGGAATAATGGGATTTACAGTTTTGTTGGGTAAAGAATAAATAAACCTAAATATGTCTCAGATATTTAATAACAGTGTCCATCTCGATAAATCGAATAGATGAATGTAACAAAAGATTAATTTGAAAAGATGCAGTACTGGAGTTATATACATATATAAATTAGGGATCAATGTACTATTAACTAACAGTAACATGAGAAAATGTTTGATAGTTTTGGACTTAGAATAATGAAACAGTTATCTAAGTCTTCAATCACTTTGAGTTGGCCTCTTGGAAGATTTGGAATTGGAATAGCTGATTGATCGTATGTTAGGATTTGCATATCATATGTTCTAGCTACTCTTTGTTCGTGTGAATAGTTTGAAAGTATTGACTCACTTGAAAATGATCTAGATAAATGAAATGACTGAATACTATCAATATTATTTATATTTGAATTAATACCAAAATCGTCAATTCCTGTTTGTGCATTCAACATATAATTATAATTATCACGAGTTTTTAAATTCGGTTGATCTATTTTAGTTTTATAATCGTCTTTACCTGTACTTGGTGATTTCTTAATAGTTGACGGCTTTATGTCCAGTTTGATATTTATCCCATCAATTAAACTTTGCCTTGCATTGATATTATTATTATTAATATCATTATTACTAATATTATTTGGATCACACTCGTCAACATTCGCAGATAAATAGGATGAAACCGTTTTATAAGAAGGTTGATTATTATCGGGTTCGAACTCGGGTTCATACTCGGATTCAGTTTCGTCTTCTGATTGATTTTCCAGTTTAGACCCTGATAAAGGTGTGTGTAATAGACCATTTATATCCATTAAAGTTAAGATTGACTTAACTTCTGGCTTCTCATTACGTCCTCTGCTACCCCTTTTATTCATTAAATTAATCACACTCTGAGCTAATATTCTTAATGATGATCTATGATTAGAGACATTTCTGGTATTGTTGTGTGATTTCTCATTGTTAAGCTGATTAGTTTCACTGTTCACACTAGTGGAGATTCTATTACCAACTGAATTGTTATTAAAGGCAGTGGGCTCATTTGAGTTTTTATCACTTTCAACATGAGCATCAGGTATTGAACTAGGACTAGAATCATCTAATTTATTATTTTTTGAGTCTAATTTGGGTAAAGTTGGTTGAGTCACAAGGTTTGAAGGTTTTTTATTTACCTTAAATTGATTTCTTGGATTTGAATAAGAAACACTTTTTGTGTTTCCATTAAAGTTATAGTTGTGGTTAATATATGAGTTATGATTCTTCTCATCACTGGAATCTATATTATTATTTTTCTGGACTTTGACTTCTTTTTCTACATAATCGGCAGAATTGTCGAATTCATTGTTTATTTTACTATTTAAAGCATGTACCCCAGGGATTTTAGTGGTAATTACTTCGTTTTTAGGTTTGGTTGAAGGAGGATTTGAGGGAAAAAATTGGGAGCCAATATTGTTTTCATTATTTGTTGGAAGCGAAAAAACTCTTTTCTTTGTCTTATTAACAATTTTACTTTTTTGTTTATATAAAAAGGTATTATTTGGTTTACTTTCATTGTAGAAGTTATCATTAAATTTGCCAATGATATTCCTGCCATTAGTCTGGATTGAATAATAACTTTGGATAGTTTTTTCACCATTGCTTGTTGGAGTGAAGTTGTCACCTATATAACCCTGTTCATACCCTTGTCCAAAGTTGTCTAAAATATCTGCCCTAGATGTTATTTTACTTAAAAGAGAAGGTTCTGTGCTCGTTTCTGAAACTGTGTCATCAAAGGAGTAAATATCCAAACTCAAAGCTCTGGAAAGCTCTCTACATTCATTGATAAATCCCGGAATAACTAAAGATCTTTGTATTTTAATGAGTGGTGGATAAACATTTTCATCATACGAGGAAGGGAGCTTCACTGAGGTATTTTTAGCTCTGAAGCAAGAAGTCATCTCAAATATCAATATTTGTTAAACTGGCTATTCCAAACGAGATAGGAGTTCAAATTCTACAAATAAAATCTATTTTAATAACTTACTAATAATACAAAAACAAAGTCATAAATAAAGTTTGAATTGAAAATGGAATTTTTGATATATTTAAATATTAATCAATATATTGTGTGACACCAGATATATAACTTGTTTTTCTTCAAATAAGAAATTATTAAGGCTAAATTTCCATTTTATTTTGTATTTTTGGCATTTCAACGAATTAAACTTTTATATACATGGACATTTATAATTGTTTACAAATAAAACAAGAGGGAAAAGTCATGCACAAATAAATATATACCTGCATATATAATAATAAGAAAGAAACATTAAGATAGTAATCTATTAATGCTTTACAAGTACCGGCAAATATAGTGTTGCAGATTATGCGTACACGTCTTCACGCAAAGATAATTTAAAGAGAAAAAAAAGATAAACAAGAGTAGAATAATGTAGGCATTAACACATGCTTAAGAGTTGAATAAGAAATCAATAATACAACTACAGACTTGGGTAGATAAACGTAAATGAAACCCTTATATGAGAAGAAGTAAGAAAGCAATCAGAAGATACAAGATAGTCGGGCGGGCACGCATGCAATTGGAAAAAAGTGGGAATGATAAAATATAATAAAAATTAGAGTTGACTAAATATTGAAAATTTGCACAAATAGTTATAGTGTAACATGTTGTTATAAATCTTTAAGTTGTTGAATAACATGGAAGATTTCATCCCAATTGTTGTCACAGGAAACAGTTTTCTTTAGTTTTGGAGATTCATATCGCCGTGAATAGTTCTTGCCTAGGGCAGTGTGATAGTTTTTATATTCTGATTTGACGTCTGCGGAATTAATAAATATATTTTCACCACCATATTCATTGTTTATAGACATTTTATTGTGTGAATAAGATGCCTTATTTCTAACTAATTTATTTTTCAAGTAAGATATTTCTTGCAACAATCTTTCATTTTCAAGTTCCTTGAGTTTGTATTTTTGCTTTGATGCACCCAACTGATTTTTTAAGATGTTTATTTCATTTCTAAGTCTGGTTGAGGTAACATTACTTGAATAATCTAGAGTTCTTTCACTATAAAACATGCGATCAGTATCCGAGTTATGTTTTGAATCAATGTTACTAGGTTTCGAGTGATAGTTCCCATTGTAGTTACATGTAAATGAATTATTTACATTTATTGGAGCCTCTATATCATTACTATCGTTATTAGAACCTATTGATTGAATAAATATACTTTTTAATTTTTGTTGTTTAATGTTGATGCTAATTTTTTGTAAATTATTTGTCTGTGTGTAATTATTGCACAATTTAGTATTTTTTTGTTTTTGAACCAACTTAATACAATTTGTTAGTATATTTTCAATAGATGAACATAATTCCAATATGCTTTTGCAAACCTTGTATTCGATTTCATTATTCTCACCATAAAACTTTAATATCAATGATTTAACATAGTCAAATAGTCTTATGCACTCGACATTATTTTTATTATTTATTAAATAATAATTTATTTCACTAAGAATAGTGTCGGTAGTTGCCAATATACAATCTAGTTGAGCAAATTTACCGTGCATAATAGTCGTTTCTTCTTTGATTCTGCCTAATTCAATGGAGAGTGAATCTTCTTTTTTATATAGAGCTTCATTTAATTTTTCAATCTGCTCCTGTAAAATGTTAATCTTCTCTTTTTCTTTTATCAATAAACTTTTTTGTTTTAAATATTCATGACTAACTGAAGCATACTGTTCATTTTTTTGTTCTAGTTGTTTTTGAATTTCTACATTTAAATTCTCTATTTTAGTTATATATTCATTCTTTTCTTTATCATTTAAAATGTAATCTTGAATTATTTCAATTTTAATTACATTCTCTAGTGCTAATTTATTTGTATTTACACATTTAATAATAACAGGAATAAGTTTATTTAAAGTTAGTTCATTTTTCTCAAATGTATTTACTCCAACATTTATTTTATAACTTTCTTCATGAGTCATATTATTGTTGCTACTCATATTTATTATCTGAGATCTTAAGAAAAATATTTCATCTAAATATATCTTTATTTCTTCTCTATGTACATTTTTAATTATGTCGGTAACTTGCAATAATTCTGGTGTCTTTGAATTATTGTTCAAGTACTTGTTGCTTTCAACTAAATTTTTACTGCCATTTACTTCAAAATTTTCTACATTGTTAACTCCATTATCATATTTTATGTTTTTATTTTCAATGTTGTCACACTCATCTTCTCCAAGTAAGTTTGTTCTTCTCAATATTGAGGATAGGCTATATTCTGGTTTTCTATTTGAATGTACTATTTGCCCTATTTCTGACCAAATAAATCTATTTTTCTCATTATCCGCAACGCTTATTACATTTATATCTTCTATTTCACGTTTATTTCCATCATATTTGTACTTTTCTATGTGTGGAGTTTTATAATGATAATCAATATTGCTATTTAATTCGTCCTCTATTAATGAGGTATTCACTGCATGTTTGTGTGTTATATTCTCTCCAAAACTACTAACCCCTATATTACTAAAATTCGTAAACTCATACTCAAGTTCTTTTTGATTCATTTAAAAAAAAATACCCAAAGTTCAATACCTTTTTTTTAATCTAGTCTTTAGATTTCTATCTTATTTGTAGATATAACTTATGAATATAATTCCATCTATCTAATATTATACAACAATACATTTAAATACATAAATTAGTGCTTATATATCCACCTATATTTATGTATGCGTTACATCATGAGTGCATTGTTTATAACCGTTAATTGTTTTCTTATATTTCATTCTTCTGCCACATTTGTTAATACTTTTTTATTGCATGTAAAGTTCCCCACAGAAAACAAATCATATATATTATGTCGGCGCCTAAACAATTCATGTTTACCGGCAAACCCGCTGGTAACATAACAAAAAAACAATGAAAGAATAAATTTATAATTGTAAAATAAATAATATATATTTATAGAAACGTAATTTGTTTTATTAATTCACTAAATAGTTGTATATCGGTAGAGTGGCGGTACGGGTAATATCTAAAGTTTGTCAGGTGAATTGATAGAGAATTAATATTTTTTGCAACAGAAAAAGGTATGTATTTTGCTGGTGGGAGGGAGGGAAGAGAAACGGAAAAAATACATTTAATTTTTGTAGTTATGAACTCAATCATTATTTATTTCAGTTAAATATTTTTTAACTAGTGTCTGTACCTTAAATAAGTTTTTTTATATCACACGAAATAAATCTACAACATTCTAGGTAGTAAAAAACAAGTCATTCTTTTTTTGTTTTGTTTGATCTTTTTTTTTTATAAATATGAAAAAAAATCTGTTATAATTGTTTAATGTACATTTGAGGTTGTTTTCTTATATCATCACTAGTGCCTACGCCTCTTTGTGGAGATATATCTAAATGACGTCAAGATATCGACTACTTAATGTATTGTCTCTTTGACCCCTCAAATTATTTACACTTAAAAAAATTAAACGATTTGTGTAAAAGAACTCTATTCTAAACTAATTTGAGAGTGGAAGGTAGATAAGTTTAATAAATAACATATATGAATTAGGTTTAGGTATTGATTGTACGTTTCATTAATGCTTCTGGCATTATTTAGTCATTTTTTTGGCAAATATATAGGAAATAAACATTGAACTAAGTCATTAAACGATAAGCTATATATATGGGAAGAGTACAGATGACATATGTGAAGTTTTGCTTACTATTTATTTCATATATTTTTTTGTTAAATGAACATAATTTCCTTAATAATGGTTTTTTAAACATTAATAGACATTCTTTAGAGTGTAATGAATTAAATTTTAACCATTCTTTGGTTCAATTAAAAACTTCCAAAGAAGGTCCTGATAAAAAGGATGATGAAAACGGCACTAAAGACAGAAAGCAGAGAACAGCACCTGGAGTTGGAACAAGACCAAAAACGGGAACAGGAACGGGAGTTGGAACTGGAACAAGACCAAAAACAGGAGCAGGAACGGGAGGTGGAGCTGGAGCAAGACCAAGAACAGGAACAGGAACAGGAGTTGGAACTGGAACAAGACCAAAAACAGGAACAGGAACAGGAGTTGGAACTGGAACAAGACCAACAACAGGAACGGGAACAGGGACAGGAACAGGAACGGGAACAGGGACAGAAACAGGTGGAGGGTGTTCTAGAGGTGGAAGACATACGAAAGTAGTCACGAAACCACCTTCTACAAAAATTAAAACATCGCCTTTTAAGACAGGAATAGAACCCGGACCAGGACTCAAACCAACACTATTGGGACCAGGACTCAAACCAACACTATTGGGACCAGGACTCAAACCAACACGATTGGGACCAGGATTCAAAACGATTGGGTTGAGTGGGAAGGGTACAGGCTCTGTTGGAATGCCAAGATTAAGCGCGAGAGATTCAGCTGGAACCTCGACTTCAGGAGTAAAATCAAAAACTAAAAATGATGATGATAACGTCAATAATGAAGATAGTGGTGATACCGGAGGCGGCAGCTCCGGTGGTGGTGGTGCTGAAGGAGGAAGTGGTGGTGGTACTGGTGGCGGTGATACCGGAGGCGGCAGCTCCGGTGGTGGCGGTGCTGAAGGAGGAGGTGGTGGTGGTACTGAAGGTGGTGATACCGGAGGTGGTAGTTCTGGTGATGGTGATACTGGAGGTGGTGGTGGCGGTGCTGAAGGAGGAGGTGGTGGCGGTGCTGAAGGAGGAGGTGGTGGCGGTGCTGAAGGAGGAGGTGGTGGCGGTGCTGAAGGAGGAGGTGGTGGTGGAGATAAAAAGAGCAGAAAGAAACATGGCATGGTAAAAGTTCTACTTTATGGTTATGAATCGGTTTCAGATTTGGATTCAGATGATGAAAGTAGGATCGGAGCAGACTCAAGTTCAGTATTAGCAGTACGTGGTGAATTAACAGAAAAAGTTAAAGAATTAAAGATGATCATGAGAGGTACAACCCATGGTTTTTGTGATGATTTAATTTCAGATGTTTTGCGTTCATATAAGTATGGTCTTAATGAACACAGAAAAAGTTTAATTTCGGCTTTCGAATCGAGAATTTCTGCCGCTAAGAGTCTGTTGAATTATTTTGAATCATTATTAAATTCCATAATTGCTCGATATTATTTACTTGGTTGCGACGATAGTCAAAAGCTGAAAAATAATCCTGAATTGAAAAATGAGTGCAAGAAATTGAAAAAATTAATTAAATATTTGGAGAGATCTATTAATCAATTGAAAGCACTTTTGAATGAATATATCGATTGTTTAGCAGAGTTAAATAAGTTAATAATTAAAAATGATGCTTCATCCCACAGTTCTGGCAGCAAATCTGGAATAAGCGAGAAGTCCCATGATTCTAAAACAAAAACAGATTCCACAAAACGGAGGAGACGTAGGCATAGAGATAGTAGTAAAAGACATTCAGGTAGCGGTTATATGAAAGGTACACATGATGATGGTAGCCATAGTGACGGTAGTAATGACGGAGACGTCTCTTCTACTTCAGAAGATGAATCTACAT
The DNA here is from genome assembly GCF_009768925.1 of Cryptosporidium bovis. Classification (NCBI taxonomy): domain Eukaryota; phylum Apicomplexa; class Conoidasida; order Eucoccidiorida; family Cryptosporidiidae; genus Cryptosporidium; species Cryptosporidium bovis. The sequence continues at coordinate 79,264 of NW_027125030.1, forward strand.
TTTCTTCGAGTACAAAAGGTGGCATTGGACGGTCACGTTGTTCTAGCAGCTCTCTATCTCTTTTATCTGATGTTGATGATGGAAAACCCTATGGTGATTCAGATTTAGATTCAGATTCTGGTACCCTTCCTGTTTCAAGTGAATTGTCACAACAAATTTCGAAAGAAGTACAAAATTCTGAGAGATACTGCAATGAAATCCTTGATGAAATACTGAAAGCGGCTTATGATATAGAGCGACTGGAAGAACAATACAGAAAAGTACAAACTACTGCAAGTTGTTTCGGTTCTCTCGTTCATACTGCTGATGGTAGACTAAGGAGAATAAGGAAGGATTTAAAGGATTTGCAATCATCTGGAGCAAGTGATCGGGCTCATCATAATCATCGATCATACAGGAAAACTCTAGAATTACAAACTAAGACACATCATAACTTAATGATTTATAAAGCAAAGGAAGAGTCATTATTAGAATGCTTAGAAAAAATAGAAAATTTGCTCGGGAATTTAGGATATGAGTTATTTAATGTTGCGGATACAGATGGTGGTTACAAGGAAGGCGATGGTTTAGTTGGAGCTGTAGGTGGACATGGAGGCGACGATGGTTTAGTTGGAGCTGTAGGTGGACATGGAGGCGGCGATGGTTTAGTTGGAGCTGTAGGTGGATATGGAGGCGACGATGGTTTAGTTGGAGCTGTAGGTGGACATGGAGGCGGCGATGGTTTAGTTGGAGCTGTAGGTGGACATGGAGGCGGCGATGATGATGATATAGTTGGAGCTGTAGGTGGACATGAAGACGACGATGATGATGATATAGTTGAGTCTGCAGGTGGAAATGAAGACGACGATGATGATGATATAGTTGAATCTGAAGGTGGAAATGAATGATGAGCCCAAAATGGCATTTGAATCATAATTACATTTACCAGTCCTCTTTATTTTCGGCTTTCCATGATAAATATAAAGACTGAGATAAAGTGGTGAGGGCTAAAACCAATGTTATAAATGCGAAGTTCTAAGTAATGTCCTAAAAGTAATCTTGTTTCGGATATGTTAGATTTCAGCTTATGATTTTAATACGTCCAAATAACATGTTTATTGAAGAGTGGTTAAAAGCAAATGATTGTGAGATATCATTTTTTCAATAATTTGTTTTAAATGTATGTTGTTAATTTAAAACAATATAACAATTTTTGCCTATGGTTCCAAATTAAGGTAAACCTGCGATAATGAAGGAGTAAGTTCAGATTAAGTTTATTTTTTCTTATTGAATATAAGGATTAAATAAAAGTTATGAAAAGTCTACAGTAGATTTTATGGAAGAGTTGCATTTTTCAAATTTATGTTTTAATATGAAAGATCAAAGAATGACCTATTTAAATAAAACATCACAAATAAATACGTAAATATTACGTTTATTCCTATGTTTGGGTGGTGATCATAGTGGTAATACAGTTTCCTGTTATACTTAATATAAAATTATCACCGAATCGAATGGTTTAATAATGATTTGAAATTTCTAGATCTTTTTTTGAGAATGTTTTATTTTAAAATGTATTATTTATTATCCCAACCATCACATTGTTAAGTTATATTAATATAAGTACACCTTTCTAATTTGCAGTGGTTAATAGTGTTATGGATATTAGGTATAATGAATAATGATAATTTACAAGTTATATTAGTGGCTAGTATGAGTGAAGCTTATGTAAATTGAATGAAAAATACTGAATGATAATATTTATTTAAAAAAAATCATACGTATGATTTTTTTAAAGTAATTGGATGTTTTAATTTTTGCACTGAATTTTTTTTTTGTGGTGAGGGAAGGCGAATAAAAATTTAAGGTTGTTTAATCAGATGTTTGAAACAAGTGAAAGAATTAACTGTTATTTAATGATTAGAACATTTTTCTGTTATTTTTTCAATGAATGTTTCACCTATGATGTTTTCTGTTTAATAGCAACAAATTTTATCACTTCAGTACTTACGAATTTTTTGTAGTGTTAATGTAAATACTCAAAAAGTTCATTTCTTGCTTTGATTGTGTGCGAGTTATTCACAAATATCCCTAAGGCTCCAACTAATTCAATTATGGTTTTCTTTATGTATATATATATTATAGTTTGTTACAATATTGGTTATTTAGTGTGAAATCGTAAATGGAAATATATGTTTGGGTTAACTTACTTGAAGTGATGAATACAAAACTTTATTGACTTTCGTATTTCCAATCTGATCAGGAGACCAATTTATCAGAATAAAATTATCATCCTCCAGTTTTAATAGATAAAAGGATGGAGTGGTCAACAATGATGACAAATCTTTGTATTTGTATTTCAATGGTACGATCTCGACGCTATCTTGATTTATAACCTTTTTTTAATTAAAAAAAAAAAAAAGTGGTTATCTAAACTTACTATTCTTGCACAGGTTACCACACCACATAAAATTGATTCAACAGCTTCTAGTGAACTTTCTGACAACTTTAATGATTGCATTCTAAATAACTTATTATTTACATGTTTTATTTGCGAACCGAAATATTCAATATATTCACCATTATACACATAATCTTTGTCAACAAATTTCTCATTTAAATCTATTTTGATATCCTTATTTTTATCAATTCTTCCTTCTATAACTATTGAATTGCTTAAGCTAGATAAAAAACTGAACGTATCCTCGTATATTTGATTAATTATTAAGGATTGAAATACATTATTTACCAAAGCACTATTTGAACTCTTTATTATTATACTAACAATAAAGATATACACAATAACAGTGATAATAGTTGTAAATGAGAAGATAATAAAGAATTAGGAATGAGAACATTTGCTAAAACAAATTCGCATATTAAATATTTAAAAAAAACTTACTTTACACTCTTGGAAAGATAATAACCAGTTAAAACTAAAACGAAATCCAGATTATTGACAAATTTATCCAACTCAGATAATTGCTTTACATATTCACCTATTTTTGTAAATATTTCTCCAAATGAAATAGTATCGATTTTATCTTGAATGTAATTTGACATATTGTTTGAAGATTCAAGTGAATTCTTTATCACGCATTTTGGTATAATGTAATTGTTGCAATTAGTTACATTACTCCCATCACCAAAACTCACTTTGTACTCCTCTCCTCCTAAAACAAATATGTTCATGTGTCCTTCAATCATATTTTCTTTATTAAAAAAGTATTTGTGAAATCTCTCCTCAAATAAACTGTTACCTATAATTATATAGTCACCCATCCCTTTTTAGTGCTTATTAAGATCACAAATTTCTGAAAACAGTTAAAAATTCCATAAACTTCCGTATTTTCCAGTTAGTGTACTAGTATTTTCTTAAGCATATATATGTAACAATATTCAAAGCATATTTAAATGCAAAAACATGTAATACATTAACGAATTAGGCGGGAACAGAATTCAATACTTATTTAGATTACTGAAAGATTGAATGCTTTTTTGAAAATAAAGAGAAATAAATGTCAGTTTGCAAATAAGTTAGTGGACAGGTTCCGATATTTAGTTAATTTAATTTTGTTGAACTTCAATATGATAGTATTAATTATAGGGTCAGAGGTCGAAATTTATTTTAGATCCACAAATTTTTGTTAATGTTATGTTCAAATAATTATGTGGGAAAGCAATAGTTGGTTTTATTCCCTGAAAAATGAAACAATGCATTTAAAAGTTACATAATTCAATTCAGACAAAGCCTCCATTTAAGTGGTTTGCAATGTTAACAAGAGTTAAATCACAATTGTCACATGTATTACTAATATCTCAAAAGATTTAAGACAAGTATCATAAAACATATACTTGTTTTTTGATTAAATAAAGTAGAGTTACCTGAATAAACATTAAACAAAATGAATATACGTATGTTGAGAAAAAAAACTTAAATTAAAGATAAATGTAAGTTGTTAGTATATTATAGATCTATAAATACTTTATTAATCTTCCAAATCATCAGAAACTAAGGTGTTTTTATCTCGAAAATCCAGAGAAGTTGTTTCTAAACTACAAATGTAATCATCTATATACTTACAATTTTGTGGGCAGGGAGTAATTTGTGATTTGAAGGACCAAGAACAAGTGGAAAAAATAGGACAAGATAAACAAGGTACTGTTTCAGCTTCTTCTAATATTGACAAAGAAAAAGGCCACTTTAGAGGCATATACAAAACTTCACTTTGATTTGAATTATTTACTGTATTAATTAATGAGCCATTATTACAGATAGATTGATTGTTAATTTGAATTCCAGAAATTGACGAAGATGCTGATATTGAACCTGCATTTAAACCTAGACTTGAAACGGAATTGTGATTATATCCTTTCACACATAATATTTTAAGTTCTGAAATAAGTATACTTATAACAGTTTGAAGATCTGAAAGGGATATATTCTTCTTATCTGAAGATGAATCAATAGACATATCACAGTTTATAAATTCAAGAATTTCGTGAGCAGTGCATTTTCTTCTGCTCTCAAGAAAAGAAATGATCTTTTCTTTAATTATATCGACAAAATTCATATCAAATTCACCATTCTCATAAAAAGTACCTCCATCCAATTCCTTTGAAGGTTCTAAAGATGATAATATATACACTTTCCTATTTTTAACGTGAATACTTTTCACAGGTCTAATTAAATTCCAATCATTACACAGTACTTTCACTGCTCTTTGTACTTGATGTGTTTGCAAACCTGTTATTTTTCTAATGTCTGCCGTCCATATCCCTTGATTTCCTGCGTCCTCTATTGAGCAAAATACCAAATATTCCTCATTTGATAACTTATTTAACTTAAACGCAACATCCTCAGTTCTTAATTGAAAAACTACTTTGTTATTTACTGTACTTAAAAGACCAACCTGTTTATTTCTTTTTACGCAACAAAGTCTTCTTTCAGTAAATATATTTAATACGCGAACTATAGCAGATTTGCTCCATCCTAAAGACTGTAGTGATTCAGGTGTAAGCTCATTGTTGTTCTTGCATCCGTGCATATAAGCCTCTTGCAGTAAAGATGCGGTTATCTGGGTTTGACTATGAGTTCTTCCTTCCGCATTACCCGTAACTGTTTCTGTATTGCTATTGTTCATAATAATATTAACTTGTATATATTTTGTATTAGATACCGCTCCCCTCTCCTTGTTCTATCTGAAGCGGATCTTTATATCTGTATTTCTGAGCTTTAATGAATAGAGGAGAAGTAGTTTGTTCAAAATAGTTTATTTTTCCATTTATTTATTATTCTTATATTTTTCTAGTCCAACTTTGAATTAGGCGCCAGAATAATGGCTGAAATAATTTTCCTTTAAAATTTCATGACGAACATATTTTGAATGCTAACTTTACTTAAGTATGAACAAAAGAAATCAAAATAAAAATATATGGAAACCAATACTAAGGCCGAAACACGTTATAGTAGAAAGATATAGGCTTTGATAGTAAAATAAGCTCTTATTTCAAGTGAAAAGCAAACGATGTGTTATTATAGTACCAACAATAAATGATTGAATGTGTACACACTGTATCTATATAAATGAAGGTATATATTTGGATACATAACTAACAGTAACTACTAGTGTTCCTGAATGCATCTATCTAAGAATTTCTGTGATCTTATTCTGAACTATACTCGTCGCTTCTTATAAGTATGAAACAATTCAAAAATGGTAAGCCAGCTAACTAGTGAATATTTCAGTGTAACTCATTTTCTAATTTGACTCAATCATAGTAAAGTTCAAATTCTTTCGGAGTAGGAACGGATTCAATAATTTTTATCTCATCTCTTTTTATATGTATGTAATTAAAGATGAATTCCTGACTAAACACACCATCTCTAATTAAATAATCATGGTCATTTTCTAGGAATGACAAAGCTTCAGAGAGTGATTTTGGCAATCCCAACTCAGAAATTTTACTGCAGTATTTGTGATCACTAGAATTAATATTACAGTCGAAATTAGAATTTGTATTGCAATTTGAAAAACTATTTAATAAAGTATGAGGATGAACTTTTCTTTGAATACCCTCAATACCAGCACAAAGTACAGCAGAGAAAGCTAAATAGGGACAGGCAGATGAATCCGGTACTCTGAACTCTATTCTTTGGGTTTTTGGGTCTAATGAACCAGAGATTGGTATTCTAATAGCAGAATTTCTGTTTCCACCGGCGTAAGAGAGTTTTGTGGGAGTTTCATAACCATTTACCAGCCTTTTGTAGCTATTCGTCGTTGGGTTTGTAAAAGCCATAATGGATTTTGTATGAGAAAGTATTCCTCCAATAAAGTAAAGCGCATTATCGGAAAGATTGTGAAAACTTGAATCATTATCAAAAAAAATATTCTCATCATTTTTCCATAATGAAATATTTATATGCATTCCACTTCCATTATCATTACTGAGGGGTTTTGGCATGAAAGTAGCAGTTTTATTATTTTTATGAGCAACTCCTTTAATGATATACCTAGCTGACATTAATGTATCTGCAGATCTAAGTAAAGAGGAACAGTGGACACCAATCTCATGTTGACATGTAGCCACTTCATGATGATGTTTTTCAACTGGTATACCAATCTTTTCTAATTTTTCAAATATTTCACTTCTTAGGGAGAGATCCCTGTCTACAGGATATGGGGCGCAATAGTTTTGTTTTAATTGCCTTCTACTTCCTAAGTTTGGTCTTACGTGTGGATGATAAATTGCATCATTTCCCGTATTCCAATAAGCTTCATCCCCATCTAAACAGAAAAAACTATGATTCTGAGAATTGCTGTAACTTACTGTTTCAAAAATAAACAACTCTGTCTCAGGCCCAACCAGACATTTGTCCGCTATTCCAGATCTTGACAACATTTCTTCAGCTCTTTTGGCTATTGATCTAACGCACCCTCTTGACGTCTCCCCTGAAGGATATTTAACGCTGCAAGACAAATGAAGTGTTTTTTGTGTAAAAAAAGGATCTATCCAACCATCTTCTGTATCTGGTATAACTAACACATCCGAAGAGAAATCATCAAACTTCATTCCTCTAACTGAGCTTGAATCAACAGCTATTCCTTTTTCTAGGTCCTTTCCTGACTTTATCGTCCTTGAACTCACTGTTATATGATGTAGTGACCCAAATGTATCACAAAAAGAGTAGTTAATATATTCTATCTTCTCACTTCTAATCACATCATATAACTCGTCATAATCACTGCATATTATAATATTGTTTCCCAATAACTTTCCTTCATTTATGCTCCCAACAAATAGTTTTCTATGTATACTCATGTTAGCTTAAAATAACTTTTATAGCAATAACAATAGCGACGAGTTTAACAATTATATTTTTCTATAACTATTATTATCGATGTTATTGTCGTTACTATTTCTAATTTGATACCAAATAACTTGCTCTATTTATTTTGGCCAGTGAATACCCCCATCGGGTTTTTAAATTATACCTTTTTCTTTTTACTGCTTCATTGTATATATTTATACATATATATGTATATATAATTATTTCCTACTATTTTTTTACTAGTAAAAATTTGTGTATTTCTATTAACCTATATGAGAATTGTCATAAATAACATGTTTAGAGAAAAATTATCTTAGCTTACCTCTAAAAGCAACACATTTTTAATAATTAAAAAATCAATCATTGTTACTACTGGTTGCTCGGAAAATCCCGTCTGCATGCTCAATGCATTTTTGCTTCCCCGGGCTATGCCATTAGAGAGAATAAAGGCGCCAAAAAGGATCACTTAATCCCCAGTCTAAATGCATCGGACTTTAATGGGAAAAAGGAATTTAACGTTGAAATTCTTTTTTTTTTCCAGAACTGATAATACTGTTTTTTTTTGAATTGTTCGTACATGGTTTATGTATTTGTTATTTTTTTAAACGCAAACAAAATAGCTTTCCCCTGGATTGGTAAATTAGGAATATAGAAAGTAATTGGAGTCTAATAATAAACAGAAATAGTTAATATTTGAAAAAAATCGGGGTGTGTGACTTTCTTGTTTTTGATTATTATTCTTTTTCTCCAATTAGTGGAGAAAAGAATAATAACAGTAAGCATTAAACAAGCTTGAAAGAAATGAAAAAAACGGTAGATTGTCTTCAAAATGATGCTCTCAAAAGCAATGGCGAAGGCAATAACAATGTAAAATCAAATAAAATGAGCAGAATAGAAGGTTTGTTCTCCCCAGGATCACTGGTTTGGATTCCGTGTCAAAAAGATGTATGGAGACAGGGTGTAATTTCAAGAATGGACGAGGAAGCGATATATGTAAAAGTAGACAAAACAATGGATGACGTGACATTGGAAGAAATAGAAGAGGAAGTTAAGTTTAGCATACCAGTAAAGGAGAAAGACAAGGAATTACTAGAAAAAAGTTTGCATTTGAGAGCAGTGGAGCAACTATCAGATTATGGAGTTGTTACTCCAGACGATCTTTGCGAACTAACCCATCTTCACCAACCATCAATCCTACATGCCATTAACTCTAGATTTGATCTCGATAAAATTTATACATTTACAGGCCCCATTTTGATTGCAGTCAATCCATACAGACATATCAAGGGGTATTACGATGCAGAAATGGTAGAAAAGTTTAGATTGAATGAGAGTTCGAGTATTCCACACGTTTTTAATATAGCAAACAAGGCTTTTGGGAATTTATGTCTTGAAAGGAAGTCACAAACAATACTTATTAGCGGTGAATCTGGAGCCGGTAAAACCGAAACAACGAAATTTGTTCTTCAGTTTTTAACTACAGTTGGGTCCTCAAACAGCGTTAATGACCAGACCTACAATGTAGAAAACAAGGATAGCAATAAAAACGGTGGTGGGTCTTTCATAGAGGAACAAATAATACAGAGCAATCCCCTCTTAGAGGCCTTTGGTAATTCGAGAACACTGAGAAATAACAATTCGTCTCGTTTTGGAAAATTTATTGAAATATGGTTTTCTAATTTTGAGACAAAACAAGCTGAGTCACATTGTCAAAATAACAAAACTGTCTTTGATAATGGTTGCAACAACAATAATAGGATTGACAGTAAATACAGAATAGCTAGTGCAAAAATAAACACATACTTACTTGAAAAAGTTAGGGTTTGTTTTCAACAAAAAGGAGAAAGAAGTTTTCACATATTTTATCAACTTTTTTCCGCATCGAAATACCTCAGATCAAATGAGACTATAGCAAATAGAGGTGAAAATAAATTTGTATACGAATTTCCCTCAAAAGAAACAGACAAGATATTATTTCCGCTAGGGGAGAGCCAAGAAAAAACTAAAATGCAGGTAGAAAATACCTCTAAAACCATGAATAAGCAGAAGATGGAGTATATAAAAGAAACACTTCATTCGAGTAAATTGGAAGTGGATCTTTCCGAAATAGAACCAACCAAACAATTTAGGTATATAAAAAATGAACACGATTTAGATCCTAAAATTGAAAAAGAAGATCTTGAACAATTTGAAAGAACATTATTTGCAATCTGGACGATGGGAATACCAAATGATGAATTAAATAGTATAATGAAAGTCATAAAGGCAATAATGTTTATAGGAAACGTAAGTTTTAATGAGTCCAGCAGTGAGGCAGCTACTATTGATGAAGAATCAATGGGTGATTTAGAGACAGCATCTAATTTATTATCAGTCTCAAAGGAGGACCTTATTTTGGGTCTTTGCAACAAGAAGATAACGCTTAGAGAGGGTGAAATAACAAAAAGTTTGACTAAACTGGAGGCGGAGACCACAAGAGATTCCATTTCCAGAACACTTTACTCATACATATTTAATCACATAGTTTACCTTGTGAACAGACAAATATCTAAAGAAAGGGACGATATATATAATGACATGAACAATTGTAGCAGTTCTGGAAGATTGTATTGTGGCATTCTTGATATTTTCGGATTTGAGTGTTTCACAAACAACAGTTTTGAACAGTTGTGCATTAATTTTGCAAACGAGAGACTTCAACAAATATTTAACGATTATATTTTTAAAGTTGAACAAGATCTTTACATACAGGAGAATATACGTTGGGATCCCATAGATTTTCCGGACAACGGGGACTGTGTTCAGCTACTTCAACAAACGAGGCCATTGGGAGTGTTTCCAGCAATAGACGAAGAGTGCTTTATACCAAAGGGCTCGAATTCTGGATTGCTAAACAAGCTTATAAAGGAATATGGCACTGGAAATAACAGATTTGAGATAGTTAAAAAGAAGCCTGATTGCTTTGTTATAGTTCACTATGCAGGACCGGTACCTTATTGTGTAAATGGGTTTATTGAAAAAAATAAGGATAAGATATCACAGTACTCAAAAGATATATTATGTAGTTCAAATGATGTATGGATATCGAACCTTTTTAATGAAAATATTGGATGTAGGTCAGAGGACAACAAGTGGGAGAAGGATAGAGATAGTAAAACTCAAACAGTTTCAAATAGTGAATTAGGTATATTAAATAAAAAGAATCAGACATTGGGTGCTTCATTTAGAATACAACTAGGAAAGTTAATATCAAAAATACAGGAAACTACTCCACACTTTATAAGATGCATAAAACCAAATAGCAATAATTCTCCTGATGAATTTGATAGAGTTTCTGTCTCCGAACAACTTAAGTATGGTGGAGTCTTGCAGGCAATACAAGTTAGTAGAGCAGGATATCCCGTTAGGTTTCCTCATTTTGAATTCTTACTGGACTATATTATTTTATTCTCTCCATGTAGTGGAATATCGATACCTATAGAAAGAAACAAAATAGAATATGCTGAAAGAATGTTGATAAAAAGTTTAAAATCGTCAGGCCACAGTAAAACAGGTGCTTCTAATTTAGACCTTGAATTTGAGAGGCGTAATCTAATAGATGAGCTTCTGTGCTGTCTTTCAGAGGCAGGGTTCATTTCAAATTTGAGCCAAAATAATGATAGCAAAGATAATAAAAATGATGGGAAGGACCACAATAAACACATTCAAGGATGGGCCGTGGGGACGACGAGAGTTTTTTTGAAAATAGAAACATTTAGAGACCTGGAAAAACTGAGAGTAAAGGTTAGAAATACTGCCTCTACAATAATTCAAAGTGTTTGGAGAATGCACAATTGTATGGTAATGAGAAGGATTTTGTTTAGACGCATAGTAACATTGCAAAGTCTCTGGAGAGGAAAATTAGGGAGAATGAGGTACAGAGAACTGCTTAAGGAAAAGGCTACACTGGAAATACAAAGAAGAGTAAGAGGATTCTTGGCAAGAAAAAGACTGTTAGAGTTAAAGAGATGCTGTATGCTAATTCAGAATAGATGGAGACGGTATTTAGGGAAAAAAGAGGAAAACGAGAAATTGTATTTGCTCAGAGTTTGCAAAGTACAAGCTACTATAAAAATGTACATACAACGGAAACAATATAGATGTTTGAGAAAAAGTGCATTGAAGGCTCAAAAATTGTGGAGAGGGAAAGTAGCGAGAAGGGAATTTAAAAAGTTAAAAGATGAGAAGAATGAGTTTAGTCAGATATTTGCAAAGTACCAGGAGGCTTTGGATGAGATACAAAAAATGAAAGCTAATTGTTCTAAATTAGAGGACCAGCTATTCAAGGCTCTTTCTGAGAGAAATAAGTTAAAAGAAGAAAAAGAGGTCTTAAACAATGAATTAAGTAAAGTTAAAGAAGCTAAAAACTTTGAAAATTCAACAGAACATGTAAATATCCATTCTGGTGAAAGAAAAATATTAAACAGGCTTCTGAGACTTTCTTCTTATCCCTTCTCTAAACTCGGGCTTTTGGAGTCAATACCAGAAGTTTTATTCCCAAGGGGGGAGGAAATAAAGAGAATTACTGAAGAAAGCGGAGGACTGGGAACCCATGAACGTCAAATAGGATTACTTTTTGCAGGAACTAGTTATAGTGGAGACAAGGATCTACTTTCAAAATTATTAATTGAAACTAGAACAGGAGAGGTAAATAAGGAAAATACGCTTCAGGTATTCACTATGGAACTGACAAATATTCCAGGAGCTCGTGTTATCTCTGAACAAGACTTTTTAAGACCTGATTTAGGTTTTACTGAAGGCAATGTAATTGGCGTTGGAAACTCAGGTGTGAGGGAGTCAAATATTGGAGAAAGATGGCCTTTAAATATAATGAGCATCTCATGCATAGAAAGTAATGAGATAATGACTCAAGCTGAGAACTTTTTAACAAGAGCAAGGGTGGCTGTATTAGTATATGATGTTTCAAATTTAGATTCTTTTCTGAGACTATTAGGTAGTTCCACTAATAATACTAGTGAAAGCGGTGAAAGTAACATAAATAACAGAAATGGAATACTGTACAAGGCTCTTAAAAGTGGATGTAAAGTGATTCTATTCGGCAATTTAAGTAATGTCATATACAAATCTGCTCCCATTCAAGTTAATGTTGAGCAGGTAAGAAAATTGTCCTGTGAACATGATGTTATTACTATTGAATCTGATTCTATTTCTTGTTTAATTTACTCAATAGTAGGAATCTTAAATGTGAGAACACATAAAGATTTGGTAATGCGAGACACCTCAAAATCTTCCTTAATGGAAAACAAAGCAGGGATTAACATGGGAGAAGGAACGGGAAGCGAGATTGACAGCGGTGCATATGATGGTTATTTGGAAAGAAACTCAACTATTAGACAAAATAGCAACAGCTCGTTGTTTTCAAAGTTTAATGATGGTATAAGAGCATTTGGACTAAGAATTCCAAGATTTTCAACTGGGAAACAAACGTTAGAAAAAAGTGAATTTTTATTACCTACATTGGACATATCAGAGGCTCCTGATAGATCTTTATTGGAAAAGGGTAGTGGAATTTCTCCTGTTATTAACATTAAAGACGAGCAAAATAGCTCCGTTACTCATATTTTATTCTGTAGAGACGTACCAAGCGAACCATACATTATGTTATTGGTTGCTAGAAAGAACGGCGTTATACACGCTTATTATTGCTATAAAACTAGATATGAAGGAATGGACGGAGAAAACTCAACTACTAGTGAATGGTCCGGGAGAGTAGAGGAAGCTTATTCAAGAAAAGCACACAATCGCGCAATTACCTCCTTGGCTCTTTCTCCAGATGAGTCAGAATTTTTGTCTACATCTATTGATATGACAGTAAGAAGATTTTTGACTACAACAGGTCATGCAATTAGCCTTTTTTCTGATAATTCACCGGTTTTGGTGGGATCTTATCTTCCATTCTTACCTTCACTATTTATAGTATCTTCCTCAAAACCACTACTTAGAATAGTAAACGTTGACGTTGGTGTTGCTCAAAAAATAAAAACAGATTCAACTATAAGAGCACTTTGTTTCGACAGCACTGGTATATATTGCTTTGCTGCCTGTAAAGAGGGAAGAATATATGTCTTACTTAATGTTGCCATTAAATCTAGTTCAAGGTCAACGGAGACAGACTTTAGATTTACAGACAAAAGAGGAATGCAGGTCTGTAGTAGAGCAATTACGAACATGCTTTATGTTCATGGAGCCTCAGATTATGCATCGATAAGGAGAACATATGCTAATGGAGCAATTTTCTGCGGAAATACTGAAGTGAGTGGCAACAACACTAATAATAGCAATTCAGGTGGTGGTTCTAGTAGTGGAATTGGAATTAGAGGTTACAACAGTCTTTTGCCAGTACTTGTTGTAAATGCTGCAGATTCAAGTATAACGATAATAGACATTCGTCTTCAAGCTCCAACAGGACAAATAGATGTATCTAATGTTCCACATGTTGTTTTACAAGTCAGATTTAGAATATCTAATCCACACTCATTAATGCCCTTGAGATCATGCTTTACATCGGTGAATGGGCTTTGGATTGCCTCAGCTGCTGAAGATAGCTCTGTAAGGGTATTTCAACTATATAACGAGTCTTGCGAGAAAGAAAGCACGGTACTCTCCGGTCATTCAGCTCCTGTCATTAGTACTGCTGTCAATGCTTCAAGCACAATATTAGCAAGTGGGGATGCAGACGGAGTTGTTATTCTTTGGAGACGGTTTTCAAGGTTCTAATTATAATCAAAATGCACAAAAACATGATCATCAATGAAGTGAGTAATTTAATGAAGTAAAAAAAGATCTCAGAATAATTTTAATTTACTATGATATATACTTAATCATCTACTATACTAAAATTAAATATACTAGTTTAAACATAACTAAGTTGTCCATTAAGTTTAAATTCTGCGATAAATATAAATGTATCCACTCTCTTTTTGCAGTAAATCACTTCCTTTGCACAAACTTATTCTAGAATCATTAAATTTAAACCACCTAGAGTTTTCACCGACAGTTAACTCGCTACCTTCCTGAATATCACCCTCTTTCAAACATAAACTTCTTTTTAAATAACAAATGTAATGCCCGCTATGTACACTGTTTCCCAGATGACATATTACAGCGACCAATTCATATTTGCCCTCTCCATCACTCTCTACATTAAGTTCCCCTAAGCTGTAACTCGTATCAGTAAGACTTGCCCCATTTCCCAATACCTCCTCTCCCTTACATTCCTCTCCACCAGACTGGAAATTTTCTACCATTAAAGGATCATCAAATATTATTTGAATCGCTCTTTCCACATCACCATTTGATATCTTTAACGCCCGTAATGCAATAATTCTTGAGCAACAGCATATAGCTATAACGTCTTGAACTGTGTCCTCATTTAAATCATCAAATGAATTCCCTTTGTTAATCTTTGTTTCACTGCATTTGTCGTTGCTTTCTAAAGAAGCCCCAACATTTTCAACATGTGATGCTAAAGACCCAGAACTTAACTCTAAATTATTTGAATTACAAAGTATCCAATCTATACACGTATTTAAGTCCATCGTTCCCGTATTCTTTACCGCCAATTTTGCATGATCTTTCGTGAAACCTAGGTCTAAAACTGCTGTTAGCAATGGTTCCGGTATTGTATGTTGCGATTCCCCACATTGCCGCGTCCCGTCTACACCAGAGCTGTGACATGAAGAGTCGGAATTATCAAATTGAGTATCATCTGGAAATGGGGACTCATTATTATAAAGTGAGTCTGACCTTCTGAGAGGTTCAATGTCCAGAAATTCTGGTGCCTCGACACTCGCGGTTATTTTTTGTGGTTTCCAGTCATGGGATAAATAAAATCTTTTGATTTGAATGGTGAGATATTTTGGCATTGTTTTGAGATAGTTGGTTTTTCCTGCCTTGCCAACGGTATTTGTGCAAGGGGAGAGAAAACTATCAATAATTTCCTCGCTATTCCAATTTCTAAGGAGAAGATTTAAGTCTATTGGCTTTTGGTTTATAGTTTCATCTTCATTGCTTTCCATACAAAGTTCGTTGGTACATAAAGCATTATTAGTGTTATTAGGTGGTGAAGAAAGAGTATCACTGCTGATGACATCATTTTGGCTATCCTCATCTTCGATTACATCGGGGCCATCCTGCCTTTGTTTTTTAGATACTCTGTGGGAAGATTGAAACTGTTTAATCTCTACTGAGTTGGGAGCGGAATATAGATGACTTGGTATAGATAATGATATAAAGTTGTTATTACTTTTTATAAGTTTTACCTTACCAGTTTGTTTGCATTCAAGACGTTCAATATGCGTAAATGAGAAAAGACCTAGAAAGTCCTTTATTGGATCAACAAGTTTATTGTCTTTCTCTATAGAGAGTTGGAGAAATATTTGAAGTTTTTCACGTAATTTATCTATGAGAAAAGAGAAATATTCTTGGGTATCTTGTTGATGCGAAGAAGAAAATTCAGGATTGCCGTGAGAAACTGCTTTTTTAAATACAAGAGGAAGGATGTTAACATAATTATAGTCGGTTTCAGTTCCAAAAATCGATTCAATGATATTATCATTTATGTTATTTTCTTTGAGCTTGTTTTTGGCATTCTGTACATTCAATATGCAATTATCGATTTTGTACTTTCTGTCAATATAAACATCGTTGGAAACAAGAGCATTTATTACTTTTGAAAACTGCACAATAATGTCATTTCTTGGAGTAGATTTTTTAAATAAGTGATTTGAGTATATATCAATAATGTCATCAAAATGCTCAACAAACAATTTTTTGACCTCAGGGACACCTGATAAAAATTGTAATATAACATTAATGTAACATGTATTACCGGCATTTTCAATTCCTACAAAATATTGGCGAATTCCGACTTTTTCGAGTGGGACTAAATACTGTGCAACGCCATTACTGTTGTAACCATTTTCATCAGAGTTCCTAAAATCAAGTTTATTGTTGTGTTCTATTTGCAGTTCAGTCAGATTTTTTTCAGTTTTTTCCAAAACCCCTACATTAATTCCAAAAGTTGAAAGGTGTTTAGTTAAGTTTGGATCTAAAACCAGGTCATCTTCATCGGGATCGTAAGAAAACACATCAGCAACCCCAAACTGTGTAATTGTACCTAATTTAACAACAAGTGGTCTCTCAGGATACTCTTTATAGTGAAGGAGAGCAGCTCCTTCTTCCTTTCCATCAAAACAACCACCACCAATACCATAAAGCTTCCTTCCACATCCAATGTAACCATCTGATAAATTTAACCAAAGGTTGCTCATTGCACCACATTTTTCACATTTCCAACCACTAGATGGTATTTTCTTTGAGTCATTCGTTTGAAAAAGATTGTTAGCATGTTTGGACATTTTACGTTCCTCAGACCAAGACGAAACTTCTGAAGAGGAATCTCTTCCCCCAACAATATCGTTATTTGAGTCATATTGTATTATATATTTAAGTTTTTCTTCAAGTTCAGATGGAATGTTATCATCACCTAGTTCGAAGCACTTCTTCGAGGGCATTTCAACAACTTTATAAGTATATAATTCCTTAATAACATTGCCATCGAAAGAATAGCCACCTTCCTTTTCAATTGAAATGTTCGTTGGATTTTTAACATTTTCAACATGGAATTCTTTGCTTCCCTGAATATTCAAATACAACCTACAACCAGTTAAAGATGAATTCCATTCCAAATAGTCTTCGCAATATGCATCTAAATTCTTCAAATTTACGTAGAGACCATTTCTAGAAAAGGCATTCTTAAATGTAATCTGGCATTGGGTTTTATATACCGGTTCTCTATTTAATATCTTATTATTAAGATGTACAATATATTCACTGCAAATGCTTCTATCCATATTTATCAATTAAACTAAAGCTCAATATACTTAAATGGCACATAAAAACTTGTAGATATACTTTTAATGTGTGAAACTTTTCGTTATATTTGTGGCTCAGATATTTACCTAATTTCAATTACAACTTTAACAAAAAAGATTATCCTTTAAGATGGTATTAGCGATTGGAGATGAGTGTGAAAGTGAAGCGAGAAAAGAGATGATATAGATAAATAATGAGAATAACAATAATAGAGTAATAAGGTAAATAACAAATCAACAGTATTTAAATACGCTATTCAACTTTAACTCTTAAACACCAGTTATATATTTCCTTGTTACCTGTATCGTTCTAATTAATGATAATATTGAAACCTCCAGTACTAGCTATAAAATTGTTAGAATAAAACAACTTCTATGAGATTAAATAACTTAAGATCCTTCCAATATAAACAATTGCCAAGTAAAAATCAGTTATGTAGTGCTACTTAATTAAGAATGGCAATTAGCTTTTTTTTAGTGTCTGAATAATGTATCCATATGACAATTACATTGGCCTCAAATCGATACCATTGATTATTTAAAATAAAATCAAACACAAAAAAGGAAAGGTACTTCAGATATTGAACATTAATTTGCAATTGAGGATATTTTTTGTTGACAGATTTAACACAGTTATAGGTAAATTATTTTTGGAGGGAAAGCAAAAAGAAAGGTCATTATTTATAAGTCCCCCTTAGATAAATAATGAATCAGAAATATAAATATGGGGGGAAACAACTCAATAAAAGTTATATTGCAATACTAGCTAGCAATTTAAAGCAATTTTGCCAATTATTATACATAAATCAATGTTTTGTGGACTAGTTTATATACTCGTGTATTCCAAGTCTAATGCTTCCATACACACAAGGCTTAATTTATATTTCAATTCAAGGCGGGAAAGACATTACATTAGCAGGCGGCATCACCGGGAAAAGGGGTGGGGTTACATGCTAAATTGTGAGAAGGATCATAAAAAGAATAAAAAAAGGCAGAAAAAGAAAGAGAAAAAAAGTGAAAGAAAAAAGGTTGGTTGGAGATTGAGTAGCAATAAATAAAATACAATTAAAAAAGCAAGATAAACTTGGTATATAAATATCTTTGTATATTAGCATATATGGTGATATATTTTGTGGAGCGTGTATGAATGCAATCGATACAATAAAAATAAATTAGTTAAACGTATATAAGTTATAAATTCTAATGTAAAGTTGTTGTATTTTATTTAGCAGAGATTATCCTGCAAGCTCTATGAGAGGAAGGCAGCAACAGCAAAGTAAGTTAAACAAGTCAGTTGAAGGTGTATAGAATTAAAAAAAGGGAGAAAAACGCATTTAACGAAATAATTAATAAAAAAGATAGTGAATAATAAATTAATATTTACGAAATAAACTAAAACATATGTAACTTGTTCGAAATTATTTTAACTGAGCTTCTTTTTTCTTTATCTTTTAATCCTTTGATTTAGACTATACAAAAGAGGATAGATAAAGAAAAAAGAGACTTCAAATGTCGGGGGTAAATTATTCTGGAAGCAGTTATATGAGTAGGAAGAGAAAGAATGGGGCTTGTTTTCTTATGTTTATTATCACAATGATAATAATATTGTATTCATGTTATGTTACGATACTACTAATACCGTTATTTGAGATTGATTATATAGGAACAACAGTATCGGTATCATTTCATATGATATTCCTACTATTTATAATGTCATTCTATCAGTGTTCAAATACAGAACCTGGAAGAGTCCCAGCAAAATGGGGTTTTAGAGTGGGAGATGAATCAAAAAGACGAAGATACTGCAAGGTGTGCCAGGTTTGGAAACCAGACAGAGCACATCATTGTTCAGAATGTGGTAAATGTGTGCTTAACATGGATCATCATTGCCCTTGGATAAATAATTGTGTTGGATTTTATAATAGAAAATTTTTTATTCAGTTACTTATATATGCTCAACTAACATTATTATTTCTTTTTGTTCAAGGATCAATTTTTTTAATAGAACAGTATATAACTCTATGGCCTTATAATAGTGGCATGGATCCTACTCCACTAGGGCGTTCTATAGAGGCTATCAAACTAACTATAGTTATAATTATGCTCATCATTGTTACTCCTTTGCTTTTGGCACTATTCCCTTTTTCAAGACTTCACATTGGATTCGTAGTTAGAAACTTAACGACAATTGAGAGTTTAAGTCCGCAAAGTCCAGAGTACGGCAGATATGATCTGGGTCCAGAAAGGAATATTCAACAGGCCTTTGGATACAATCCATTGCATTGGTTTTGTCCGTTTAATACAAGATCTTCAAGACCAGTTGGTGATGGTGTTAGATGGCCAATTAAATGCCCTGAAATGGATGACTTGGAAATGGGTCAAATTCCAATATATATTGGTGGCTCCAATAACAATGACAGAGGAAACTATCACCATTCTGACAGTAATGGAAACCCAGTAAACAGTTCTTCTGTTTACACATATAAAAATAACAATGACATTTTATCACCTTATTCCAGTAAAGGACTTTATTACCAGATTTAATATTATGGCATTTTCAAATGTATATTTATATATTATTAATTTGTCACGTATTCTTGGGTGTTATTACACTATATCTTTTTTTCAACTACAACCTATTTCTATTATATTAAAGGTATCAAGTAGAATGAAACAAAGGTAGATATATACAATTTAAACTATTTTATTAAGCTTTTATGTATATATTATGGTTTATATCTGCATTCTTGCGTAGGAATAATAGGTGTTTTTGCACTTTTGAGTTGTGGTATTAACAGTCAATAATTGCGACAGAGAATGTTAATCATGTATATCTAGGTAGTTAAATCTATATTTACTATTCTTTAAAAAGTGAGCTCACAAAATGAACACCAATGATTAATATAATAATTTGTTATAGGAATTTATATGTATCCTTTTAAATAAATGTAATAAGTTGTGGTTATACATTAAAAGACAGGAGGGAATAATTAATATTCAAATTTGTTTAATCTAGTTTATTGTAGTATTTATCTACACCTCTATTCTGCTATATTTTATATCTAATATATATCATGCATAAAGTGACTCTGTACACTTAGATAGACCGTTTGAAAGGTAGACCAGCATTTCATTGTTCTCCTCAATTCTGCTTCTGAGTTCCTTCAATGATAACTTATAGTCCGTTTCCTCACTTGGTGAATTATCTTCTATTCTGTTTCTCATTGCTATATTTTGGCATATTAACGAAGGATCTTCGGAAAAGACACATGACTCTATATCATATTTACTACTATTATTTTGTGAAGTATTATTATTTAATACTTTAATTTTTGTCCCAATTGAGTTTATTCTCTTTTGTATGCTTAATTTATCTTCGTTGAAGCACTTTTTATTCTTTTTAGAAAAAAATAACTGACCACCTAGTGACAATAATTCTACTAATATTAAAACAATAAAGAATAAGACAAAAACGCCAATAGTAATACACATACCAACAAAATTTCTATTTTTGACTATATCAATAGGCACATTAATTCTCCTTAATGCTCCATCAACACTAATTAGTAATATGGCCTTGTACTTGTCAGCATAATAATTGTCTATCACCTCGTGGAAAACTATCAATTTTTCCAACCCCATTATTAATATTTTGTCGACTATATTAATGAAATAATCAAACCTTTTTGCGATTTTATTAAGATTTAATAATAATGACACCTGTTCAGTTCCATAACTGTTATCTTCATTAGTATTATTTTGACGATTTTCGTCATTGCTTTCATTTATCTTAACGTGATTATATTCTCTTTCCGTACTTATATTTTCACTCAATAGTAACCTTTCTTCCGTTTTTAACTTAATATCATTGTTAGTTAATGTATTTGATTCATTTCCCCCCTCAATTGAGGATAAATGATGTTGAATATCAATATTGCTTGTGATACTGTCCTCTGAGGTACTGTTTAATGCATAATTTACATCAATATCCGCTTCTTTGTCATATATATTGCATTCCCATATAGAAGATAATGAGTTATTTGTACTGTTATTGCTTTGTGCAAATGTGTTACTTAAATCTTCGTTTCTACCACAATTATTAATATCGCTAACTCTCTCCCTTTGTTCTTTTTTTAAATAATTAAATATCACTCTATTTTCCTTGTTTTTATTAGTATTTATAATATTTCTTAATAAAAATTCTTGTCTTAGTTTATCAATTAGCTCGTAGTTCAAACACATATCAAACTCTGACAAACCAATCTCGTCATTATGCGATCCTTTTTTTTCGTCATTGATTGCATTATTTATATTCATCCTCTCTATAGCCTCTTTGTTTGATATGTTCTTTTTCTTAAATGCGTGATCCTTATATTTTGATGACGACGATTTACCATCTTTTTTAGATTTTTTTAATGATTTATCTCTCGTTCTGACAATATTGTTCACCTTTTTATCCTCACCTTCCGTATAATTGCTTCCAGCTTTAATATTCCTAAAGTCGTTCTTAGTCGCCTCTTCATGTATTGTTTCCGTCTCATCTGTAACATTTCTCTCCTTAGTTTTGGCACTACCTGAGGTATAAATATCGTTATTTGAAAACTTCTCAATTTTTAAATCGTTGAATGCCTCCACATTATCTGTATTTGTTTCATTCGCATATTCATGTATTTCGCTGATATTAATTGAATCTTCATTTAACATTTCCATTGTTCCTAATGAATTTGTTTTATTGTTTAAATAGGATTCATTTTCCTCGCTCATTACAAAATACTCGCTCTCAATTTCAACTTGGCTTTCATTATCAAGTTTTTCATCTAACTCTCTTCCTTCATCAGATCCTTTTGAAATGTTATTATTGAAGTTATTTTCCGAAGTGTATTCAACATCATACTCTTCCGAATAATAGTAGTAATTTTCACTATTGGCATTATTGGTATTATCATCATTATTTACAATTTGTTGGTCATTTTTATCACTATCTTCATATACTCCAGTATTCATAAAGTTTACATGCATGTCAGAATTATAGTCGTTAGATGGGGAAATTCCAAATGGAAGATTTTCCTCCAGTTCGTCAACTATATTTGAATAGTTGTCGAATCCACCGACTGTTTTTTCCACATATTCTTGTACTAATTCAATGTTTTCTGACTACAATTTGAAAATAATATCGCAATTTAGATAAAACATTAATTGATAATTGTTTCATATTTACAAGTAAATAGATGTGCCATTGATATTTATTAATGTAATTAGAGATTGTTGTAAGTGAAGGAGTCAAAATATAACACATAAAAACAGCGAATGTTTTTCACCTACCTGAGACTTATTCACAGAATTAATAATAATTAATATCAACAAATGGTAGTTCCAAAACATTTTACACCTCTTCCCTCTTATCTGCAACAGAAGGGGAAAGTGTAATGTCGTCTCCTGTTTGGTTTATGTTAAGACAAATAGATACACCTATTTGCAAAGTTCCTGTTACAGTTGTGGAAAAATAGGTTGATGTATTAGTTTAATGTATATATTATGTATTTTTATTCCGAGGTTGGTGAAAAAAAGAAACCATTCCTTTCGTATTTTCCCTTATTGTGGGAGGACAATAGGCGCTTGTATATATTTTAATTGCATGGCCCTTTAAATGCATAGGTGTAACAAGCGTTGTGGGAAAGACCTAAAAAACGGAATAAATAAAAACATAAGTTAAGGTTCCGCAGGTACAACACCTTTTATTTATCATGTACATAACATTCTCCAGCTATTCATTCACGATTTCGTGTTTGTTCTGAAGTGTAAAAGATCAACCCAAAGGCGGGAAACCTGCATTATAACAATTGAATATTGAATATTTAAATGTATATTTGCTTACCTAGTAATAAATTAACTACTAGAATAAATGGTTGAAAAGGCATAAAATATTTCGTATGCATATTTTCAGAAGGATAAAGAATATATGTGTTTGAGATAAATACATTGTAACAAAGTAGATAATTGTATTTTAGTTTTGTTTAGTATATCTGAGAGTATCCAAATATAAAGAGTAAAGTTACAGAAATAAGGCCATTTCTATACATTTTTCACTTTACTTTGCCTAATATAAGTACATGCATATAAAAATAGTTGCATAAAGCTAAAATAAGGCGTAAACTTATAGAAAATCGAGTGCAATACTTTTTATTGTGTCTAGAAGAATCAATATAACGTTTATTTTCCCTCTTACATCAAATTAATTAACTTTTTTTTGTGGGGTGTTTAGTTGGTATATTTTGTTAATAATTGAAATATAGGATGGAGCAAAGCAGACAGGAAAGGAGTGAAAATATATCAGAAGACAATAGGGAGAGAATAAGGAGGTTGTATGAAAAAAGGCTTCATGAAAGAAAACTAAAAATATACGAAGAGGCATTAGAGGAGGCAATAAGACGCGAAAAGATGGGGATGTGTTTGACAATCAAGTTCAGTGTAAAATACGAAACTAAGTTCGGTCAGGATCTAAGAGTTGTCGGGAATATAAAAGAGCTTGGAGATTGGGACGTTGAAAAAAGTTTATCAATGACCTGGACGGAAGGTAGTTTTTGGACAGTAAGCGTGAAGATACTACCTACCAACAACACAGAAAATATCGAATACAAGTACATCCTAGTCGACAACAATCCCAGAAACAGTTACAACTGGGAACCGGGAAAAAACCATTCAGTTCAAATAAACAAGGATTCTCTCCGCGAGTTGCAACTTACAGATGCGTGGGGAGGAGGCGGTCTGTACTAAACATTTATGTACACAAATTCACTAGTTTATACAGTAATAATGACGATACCGATCATAGTTGTGAAATAAAGTAATTATCAATTTAAACAAATTCGTCTATTATTTTACAAATATTACTATTTTTTACTTTGACACTTAGCTTACTCTTTTTCTCATAGAAACATCAAAATTGAAGAAAAAAGATGCTCGAATTTGTGTTCCTCAAACGCCAACGGCTTTTTCAAGATTCTTCAGTCTAACCTCTTTGGCATTCTTCAGCTGCCAGGGAGAACCACCCTGTACTTTAATTTCCCATGATGATCTGAATATCGAGATCGAGAAAATATTAATAATGAGGGTGACTACCCAAATACCTGTAATAATAAACGCCATTTTAGTCCCTATCAGTATATCTCCTGTCTTTATTAAACTGCGACACCAGATTACCCATTGTAATATAATTTGAAATGTAACTACAACAGCTGAAAATTGTGATGCGAAGTAAGCAAATCCTGATGCTCCCGTACCACAATAAAAACACACAAACGATAATAAAGTAGCAAAGGTAAAAAGTGCGGACGATGCCAGCCCTCCGACTTCTTCAATAGGTGTTTGTGAAAATTTACATACTGTCAACGCTCCTGAAAAAAGCAAAAGTATTGTTGTTATTGTACCAGAAATTCCAAGTGGTATGCAGCAGCAGCACTTTCCGTAATTAGCTGAACCAAAAAAACACATTCTCGCTAACTAATTAAAACAATAAGTTTCCACACACTCAAAATAAATTTAATTACTAATAATACGAAATCCAGTATTACTAGTACAAACTAAAGGTAATTAATTGTTTGCTCACCAATAGCCTGCCTGCCAATTATTAATTATATTCCCGTTTTAAATAATAGTGTATTTAAAACTAAAATTAATTAACAAAATTTTTTTTCATTTACTTAATAATTTACAGATTTTATGTGGTGTCTACAATTTTACGAGGATAGATATTTTTATGCCACTTCACCACCTGTGAGTAATAAAAATTATTTTAGAATTAATCGTAAGTAAGCGTAATGTTCAATGGAAAAGTAATATTTTCACAATTTATTATTGTGTATTCTCTTCTAACCATACCTTTTAAAATGTGAATTTGTAAAAAAAAATACTACTAGCCGAAAATAGACACTCTGCCGTCCGTTTATTTTTTTTTCAGGATGGGAATTGGATGTACACGGAAGGAAAAATAGTTAATATTTTATAGGGGTTAGGAATTTTAGTTTTCCTTTTATTTAAAATCTATATTTACATATGTGGCGTATATAGGCTAGTATCGACAAAAATTGTAATGGTAATATGTATACAAATGCCTAAATAATCTATAAGGTGGATTTAATGTGATTTAGTAGTGGTGTATATGAGCTATACTTAGACTTTGGCTTGTATTTTTACTACGTTGTACAGTGCTATTATCTGTAGTTTTACAGTATTGGTGTTCCCGTTGCGTTGTCTAATGTATATATTTGCATGTACATCAAAAATGTTATTTGTATTATTATTCAATGTGGCTGTTCCATATTTTATAATATTGGTCAGGCTTCTACACTATTTGTAATTTAATTCCTCGGACTCATCTTCATTTTCTTTCTCACCGTACTTAGCAATTTTGTCATCTTCGTCATCCTCGTGATCATCACTTTCGCTTTCGTCATCCTCGTGATCATCACTTTCGCTTTCGTCATCCTCGTGATCATCACTTTCGTTTTCATCATACTCATCTACGTCTTCATCTTCAGCAATTACTTCCTCTTCATCCTCATCACAAACAACCTCGTTCTCAAATTGATATGTAATCAAGGCATTATCTGAATCAGATGAGAGTTTTTTGCACATTTCTGATATTGTCTTATTTTCGTCAAAAACGCGTTTGTAAATATCTAATGTAGCTTGAAGATTAATAAGATCTTTATTATAGCTCAATCTCATTGTAATAATCTCATTAAGTCTCTCCATTTGGTTTAAAATGATTTTGGTACTAGTGACGTCACCATTTGAAGATGAGTTTAAAATTCTAGAAATTTTAATCATTAATACGAAAATCCAATTAGACAAGTCTAAAAGTTTCATGGGATTGGCTTCTATTCTGTCCATTACCTCCTCAAAAAGTTCCAAACATAGTGACTCCTTCAACCTCATTACTGATGCATTTATAGTATCAATATTATTGTGAGAAAGTGCATTTTCGAGCATGTTCTTATCTTTGCTCTTTATTCCCTGAACCAAGATGCTGTATATCGTTATCTGACTATCTGCATTTTTGCCACCCTCGTTGTTTACATTTTCATTAACATTGCCAACATCTATTTTCCTGTGTTTTTTTACAACACTAAACTCCTCTATATTCTCCATTTTCCAAACTAAATGCAAAGTCCAAAATTCAGTTGTTCTTGTCTCACCTCCTGCCGTCTTTACCCTCCTTCCATCACTTCTTATTTATTTTTAATTTAGTAATTCAACTCGATATTTTTATCCGGGTTAATTTTTGACTATTTCAAGTCAGCATGAATAAAAAAATACCTGTCATTTCTACAGTAATTTATATTTGAACATACAATACATATTAAGTGGTAATTGTACATTATTTTAAATTATTTGCTAATAGTATTTAAACAGTAAGATAATATAAAAAGGCGCCAACCGTTTAAAAACATTAGCTAGGTTTGAAATGTTGCCCCCGAAAAGGTAAGTTAATCAAGAATATGTAAAGAGATTTCAAATATTTCACAATCTACACCTATATATTTTTTGTGGTTAATAAAATAACGATATTCAGGTGTGAGAGGTAGTGCTGATTTTACATGAAGCGAAGAGGTGTTTAATTTGTCTAATGTTCATTCTCAGGCACACTTGAAATCGGTAATTAGTTTTGGACAAAATAGGAGAAATATATCACTTGTTTCACCCATTTATTTTGAACAGATACAGTTGGACTATACACTAGGTGAAATCATTTAAATTTTGGTACTTGAAACGATGGCTATATGACTTCGCAATGGTTTTTCTAAGCTAAATAAATATATCATATATATCTACGTATGTAAAATGCATGTATTTACTATTTATTTAAGTAAGCAATAAAAACAGTAAGAGTAGTTCTATTTAGGATTGTTCTTTTCTCCTTATACAAACAATATACTACAGTTAAGTCAGCTATTGTTATACATTATTACTATAATTTATCTTTTATTCGTTGTTTATCACTTTCTGAAATAAAACACAGAAGGAAAATAGTACATATTTAAGTAAAGGAATAAGTTGGATAAGATGGTCAACATTTCCAGTAATATAGGTAGGTTGGATATGGATCTGAATTCCAACGTAAGCAATGATATGTTATTGTCTTCAAATGAATCTGTTGACAATAATACAGAAGGATCATTTGGAACAGTTCCAATGTCAATTCCAAAATCACTGTCGAATGTGGAAAATAGTATATCAAGAGTTTTTGTAAACGAGAGTGATAGAGCAATATTCAATAAAAGGATACCACTAATAATGTTTTGTGGACTTGGAGGAAGTGGTAAAACATCTATTATACAAATGCTGTACAAAAAACTGTCCCCCTATGAAACCATGTCATTGCCAAGCACAAAACAAGGCAATATACTTGAAATAAACGGCGATTCAAAGTTGTTTCCTTCAATTGGTTTAATAGATTTGCCGGGAAATGGCCAAACTCAGGATACACTTATAAACGAGGATATACTTGAAAAAGTATCATTAATTATATTTGTAATTGACTCACAAAACAATCCATACAATGACGAGATTGTGAGAGCCAAAAAACTGTTTAAGAAAGCATTAAAAGTGAATAAAAATATGTATTTTGAAATATTTATGCATAAAACGGATAATGAGGCGTTTTCAATAGATGATTCTTACATTGAATACAAAAGGGACATTCATGAGAAAATTTCAGGTTATATATTCCAATATGGATTTGACATTGATATTCGTTACCACTTTACTTCTATATATAATGATTCAATTATAGAAGCACTTAGTAAAGTAATTCAAAGAGTCTCACCGAATACTCAAATATTAGAGAGACTCTTGGATGTACTTGTTGTATCCTCTTCCTTAGAAAAGGCTTTGCTTATGGACATACACTCAAGAACTTTTATTGCCTGCGATTCGTCTTTATTTGACCCAATTGGATTTGAGCTTTGCGCTGATATTCTAAATGTAATTACAGAAATAGCAGGAATTTACTCACCTGATAAAAACATCGCAAAAACCTCGAAGATATCCTGTTCAGTTAGGCTTGATACTGGGCACTTTTTATATATTAAAAATGTTGACCATAATATTCTTGTTGCTTGTGTAATTAGAAACGAACACATTAAAGACTCAAATCTAATTGACATTAACATTGACATATTTAAAAAAGTGCTTTTCCAAAAATTCGTCAGCAATAAATAGTCATTTTAATCCCACTACTTTTTGTGTACTTTTAAAGTTTATATCCTTTTCCTAGTTTTATATTCACTGTTCAATTTAGCCTGAACTGCTCAGCTTCATAATCCGCTTATTAATCTCTTATTTGTCATGCTTATAATTGCATCACCAATACGCAAATCATAACAAAGAATTTGACGTATTATCTAGTTGCACCCACTTTGTATTGCCTTTGGTTGCAATCTCTTCACAGAGCCGCTTAGACTACCTTAATCCTCACTATTACGGATTTTGTTACTCATTACACTTATTGTCAGCGGCTACCGCCTGATCACCCCTCCATTAAACTAGATTTTCATTTCCTTCCTACTTTCCCAGACAGGAATATTCAGATTGATATTGTTGCGACAATAGTATTGAATGCAATTCCGGCCAGTTAAGTATTAATATATAAACAATTTTGTAGATTTAACATCATATTTCACAACGGAGCTCTGTAGTAACTAACTAGTCAGTCATATTTTCCCGACACGAGTGCTATTTCTCTTCTTACTAGAGAAAAAAAACCATTCAAGTGTTATTTACCCATTTACTTTTCCATTGTATTCACAAAAACGAATCAATTTACGCTCCTCAATATTTAAAACATGGAACCAAATTTTCAAAGCACTTCTCAAAACAAAAAACAGATAGAAGAACCTTATGATCCATCATGCTCTTCCTGCAAAATATACTACAGAAGAATACTAGGACTTGAAAATGAACTACAAATACTTACTAACAATATATACTCTCTTTTCAAAACAGCGAAAGAAGAAATTCAAAGGAAAAACAAACTAATAGAGGAAAAGGACAACATCATTAATGAGCTCAAACTCAAAATCTACAACTCAAATGTTGATTGATATTGCTACAAATCACATTACTCATTCTATTTATCACAAGTATAGCCTTATTATTTGTAATACATGCGACATGCACTTACATTATTCTGTAACACAAAGGATATCGAAACATTATCAGTGTTACTAAACACACTATTTACATAGTTCCCACTACCCTTATATAAATGGTCTATAAACTGACAATATTACCTTCTAAACACTCATTTATTTAGTGCTACCGCACGATTAACTTCTTCTTTGCTTTGCATCATGTGGAAGAGGGGCGCGCCTCTTTGTGAGACCTCTCACCTCCATAACAAGTGAACCGCCGTCCCACACCGCCATTTGCCCTGCCAATGACAAAAAGGCAGGCCCTGCTGGGAATCGAACCCAGATCACAGGAATCAGAATCCTGGGTGATAACCATTACACTACAGGGCCTAACGCCACACTCGGCATCATTACTTTTCGTATAAGTTTCTTGGTATATAATATTGTGAATTAGATTGTATTTCCGAGTCGTAATTCTTATAATTCCTATAGGGATCTTTCCAACGAATATCTTTATTCACATCAACCCCTTTTATACCGTAATTCATCGGCAACATTAAATTTGCTGCTACTTCTGAAGTATATTGTGGCAATACATTATAATCTATATTAGACTCTATTTTTTTTATAAATAAATTACTATTTATATTATCACCATGTTTATTCCTTAAATTATCACCCCTGTTTGTTATTCTACTTTTATTTTCAATATTTCTACAATTAATTCCATTAATTTTTGTACTGCTGGTATTTACATAAGTATTATCGCTATTAATAATGTTATTATTATCATCAATGTTATGATAATATATATTTTGGTACGCTTTTAATCCATATTTTGTTTTTTCTTGAAACTTATCGCTAAAATTACCTTCACTTATTGATGTGTAGTCCAATGTAGATATTGTTTCTGGATATACTAATGCAATAATGTATTTTTTATGAAACTTTGATAGTAGAATTCTTATCAAATTCAACATTATATTTATCTCACTCGTATTTGCTTTACCTGATAACACCCTTTTTACCAATAATAAACACCATTCATATCCACTATATAACTCTTTTTTTATTATTTTCCTGTATATATTATTACATATGTCAACAATTGTCATTGTTGGTTCAGATGTTATTAAATCCCAATATATCTCCTTTTCTTGTGACTTATGTGCCATTTGTCTTGGGCTCATTACTACTGATGCTCCGAAACTATTTGAATTTGCACCTATTCCACTTTCTATTGTATTCTTACTTGATATATTTTCATATATATTTGTATTTATATTGCAATAGTCTATGTAACCATAATCCGTGAAATCCACTATTCTTTTATTTATCATTCTTTGTGATACACCTCCTTTTTCTATTAATTCCTTATCTATTCCTAAATACGCTGCATTTTGACTCATTTCTGAATTAAATCTTTGATTAATTCTTGAGTCATCTTTATGATATGTTATATTCCTTCCAAATGTTAAGTCTTTGACAAATGGTGATGAACTCGTGCTAACTGCTAATGATTTAAATGATATGAGCAATTTTACAAAATCATCTTGAGGTATAGAAAAAATTGCTATTACTATTTCATACTTTAATACCCATAATATACGATTATACCATATTTGCTTTTCATCATTATCCGTATTTAAAGTACCACTCAATCCATTTATATTTGTTATTAGTCTATTTAATAATGTTCTACACATTGAAAGTGCTTCATCTCTATATTTTGCTGTAACTATATCATATACTGACTTTTCCATTATTAATATATCATCATATATTAATGTTATTGGCAATTTTGTCCAATATGGGTTCATATTTATACATTCCGTCACGCCATTTAAAATGTTACTTCTCATATTATTATTCATACAAATTTCTCTATCAACCAAATTATTTTGCCTATCTGAACAAACTAAATCATATACAACTTGATATTGATAATCATTATCTATTTCTGTTTCCCTATTTTGTAAATTTAATGGTGGAAACATTAGATCTCTACAACCTAATAGTATCTTGCAACCTGTTGACATCATTAACAATTTTATAGTTAATTTATGAGTCGGACCTAGATATTTATCTAATTCAGGTATACAATTCAAAAGTATTTTTAATCCATCAGAATACCTTCCACACCTTATTGTTGCTTCACCAATTATATATCGGCAAATTGATTCCAAATATATTTGTCGTTTTGTACTTTTTATTGTTGATCTTAACATTTTCTCACCTATAACTATTGTAGATGCATATTTACCCATTTTTAGTGTTGATAATGCCGAAAATCTTAAAGCTATCATTATCATCCAATGTGTCGAATCATCTTGTGATACCTCTCTTAATAATGGTGTCAATATTTTTTCAACTTTTATTGAATTTAATAAACAATTATTGTAATCACCATTTATATAATATAACACTGAAAAACATAATTGCAATTTTGTTGATATTAGACAATTTCTACAATCGCCATATAGCTGATTTAATAATGTATTCATATA
Organism: Cryptosporidium bovis; assembly: GCF_009768925.1. Taxonomy (NCBI): domain Eukaryota; phylum Apicomplexa; class Conoidasida; order Eucoccidiorida; family Cryptosporidiidae; genus Cryptosporidium; species Cryptosporidium bovis. Next base: position 111,152 of record NW_027125030.1, read on the forward strand.
ATTAAACTCAACAATTGCTTCTTCTAATTTATTCATTCTTATTAAACACTGTATTTTTAATGATAACACAAATACACGAAATTTTGGAGTTTCTGGAGTGTACAATATTGATACATGACATATACTTAAACACTCTTCTAATTTATTATGTTGTAGAGTCAAATAACCTATATTTAATAATATGAATAATATCCTCTCCAAACTCTCACCTGCATACCTTTTAACTATCAATAAATAATACAATGATTTGTAGCAATCATAATACCATTCACATTTAATATTGTCCAAATTCTTATCTTTTTTTCCATCTATTATATACCTGTCTTCTATGTTATAGTTATTTACAAATGGTTTACATTTTGGATGGCATGGAGTTGCATATCCTTCCAAATTTGCTTTTAGTACACCTATACTACCTGTTGTAATAATATTGCTATAAATTGGATTGTACAAAACACTTGATAGTGAAAATAAATAATAGTTTTCTGAAGTTTTAATTATTTTATCATCGTTATTTTTGTTACTATTATTATTAATACAATGTTCATCCCAATCCTCTCTTGTTCTTCTAGATGATGACAAAAACATTCTATTCCATGTTGGTATTCTTAGTCTCCAAATATACTGACATAATACCGTCTTGCAAATATTAATACTTTTTATCGTTCTCGGTATTATTATCTTTATTCTTGGGTAATAACCCCTTATAATACCTGTTTCATTCCAAGCAAATACTTGTGTTTCTGAATCACTAACTAATTTGTTATTAAAATAATTCTTATTTGAATGATTTCCAAAAAGATTTAATATTGGTGAATAATTTTGATTTTTACCTAGTATTTGTTCCTTCAATGAATCTCTTTTTAGTTTTTGCGTATGAGCCAATGTATACTTAATGTACTTTACCTGTGGAAACAAAAAATCAGATCCTATGTTTATTTCAGAAAAATCACATAAATCATCTATTTTTAACGGTAATCTCAATATACCATCAGGATTTACTACTTTCGAATTAAATAGTATTCCCAAATGATATTGTAATGAAAAAAATAATGGTGTTAATTGAATATTTGATTTACTTATTATTATTTTTAATTTATTTAATTGAAATCTCTTCACTGCTGATGGTATTATCTTTGAATTCCAATATATATTGGATTCATCTGTATTGCACAGTATCTTATTTAAATAATCTATCAACAATATCTGTATTGTCTCTTCATTCACTAATGCTTGATCCTTAAATGATATATGCATCTCCTCTTCCCACAATCTTTTTATTGTTCTTGCTATTATCTCTTTCACTGCAGTATTTCTTATTGGTTCTATTACTTTTCCTTGTGCTAATTTACCTAATCCATATCCTATATTTATTCCATAATTATGGAGTAACTCAGTTATTTCCCATGGATCGTGAAATCCTACATATAGGTCATTTATAGTCGGAAGTAAATCCTTGACTAATCTTAACCTCATTGCCTGACTTGCATTGTACAAAGTCGAATGCCTTGATACTCCACTATTCTTTTTTGTTGTATCTATATTAATATAATCGTTTGTTGGATCACCTCTTTTTGAATTCAAAAATAGCGGTATCGAAATAGTTGATGGAAGTGACGAATGTGTATATGTTAAAACAAATTCTTCTCTTAGCCTTTTAAGTGGTTGAGCTTCTTTATTCTCATCTATGTACAACGGAAACATTTCTCCGCAATGTCTGATAAAATATAAGCCATCTGTTCTATGTTGCCATATTTTAAAGTGGTATTTTATACCATAACATTTATAGAGATCAGTTGTTTCTATTGGAAAAGGCCACCCCTGAATATTTAATTGTTCCGCTGCAAAATTCAATTGATTTGCTAATTCGGGATTATATGTTAATAATGAATCGAAAAGTACGTTTACTTCTTTTTTACTTTTTCCGTTTACCACACTAAAGTTATGAAATGTATCACCTATATCTTCTAGGCTTGGAATTTCGTTTCTTGGTATCACTGATAACTTTAATATATCTTTCAGTATATCTTTAGGTTTTGGTACAAATGGAACAAGAGGCTCACAGTAGACTGAATATCCCATATACTTCACAATAGCACATATAGGTAAAGAAAATAATGATTTTGACCCTATTTGCATTAATACATCACAGAATGCTTTCTTTGATTTAAATTCATTATTGTATAATCTTTTTGCTATTTCCCTTGAAATCCCTTTTCTTTTGCTTCCTAATATTATTGTAAATACTATACTATCAAATACAAACACTCTATCATCGTCAAATAATGGTTTATAAATACTCCAAAGATCTGGATTTGACAAACTTGTTATTTCATAGTAAACTTTGGAAACACCGCTATTGAATGATGGATGGCAATGCAAAAGAGCCACCGTTGACGCTCTTGCTGCTGCATAGAACATTCCAATCTCTTTCAAAAATGACAGATCAGATTCTATAAATTTTGAATTATCCACTGCAAATCCCATATTTGAATTTGAGTGCCCATCCCTCCAGGTCCAATTTAACCTTTGGTACCAATTGTTACTTAGGCAAGTATTGCTTGGTGGGCCAGGAGTTAGTATTGATTTTAGTGGATGATCTTCACTTACTTCCCAACTCACTGGTGGAAGCTCTAGCTCGTTAGCACCATCCGGAATTTCAATTGAACCTTCAGACTTGTACTTGGTACCAGTTGCTCTCGTGTTCTTAAGTTTCAACTTTTGCTTACCTATAAACCTCGATGCTGATTTCAATAAACTTAAGTTTCTACAAGTTATCTCTCTTTCATAAGTCGCACAGTTTGTTTTATCAATAAACTCCTCAAACCACATATCTGGGTTTATTCTTAAAATGTAGTTTTTATCAAGATTCATATCTTGATTCTCAGAACTCCATAATTGTTCCGGCCTCTCAAATGTATCTTTAATTTTCTCATTCTTTGAAAATTCTATTGCTGGACTTTTAATCGACTCCATTTTATTTTCGATAGCAAAAAACACATTACATCAAAGTTAAAGTAAGTTTAATGTTTTAGCATGCCCTTATTTCTTTTTTATATCCCTTCTTATACATTTATCGTTTGATTTAACCTTCTTTATTCCTTATTTATTTTCCTGCATGCAACCTTCAATCTTTTGCAGACATTTACCGCCGCAACCCTGCCACATTATAGGGCGGGAATTGCTTAAGCTAATCATTTAACCCGATAATGAAAAAATAAGACGGTCAACAAAGTACATTTACTCGTTAATGTTTGAATGTAGTGGTGTTGAATGGTTTAATGTGAGAACGTAAACTGCTGTCAGTGATATTTATTCCACATCTAACTAGGGTTCTAGTGGTTACTGTCTCTGAGGCAGCGCAATAAAAGGTTAATAAAAAAAATAGGCGGCTAAAACCTATGGCCATCTTTCAAATGGAGAAGAAACATCTCTTTATGTTTATTTTTTAGTTAGTTAATTAGCAAAAAAACTAGCCTCACACCCTCTCCAGGTGTGGAATTATCAGTGGTTTGTAGAAATAAGATGTCACGAAATAACTTGTTTATAGATGTAGATGTAAACTGCAACTCAAAGTATCACTGTGATTACTATAGCATTTTGAATAGATTAGAGATATGCAGGATTATAACACTTAAATTTCAATCTTTGACTTATCTGTGGTTGGAATAAATTTTCGCTAGCAATTTTTCTCTTTCCTAATTCGAGGTTAATAAATAAAATTGAAAAATATGAATAGTATATTCCTCGTCCCATGTGAATGGCTGTAGTTTATCTAAATAAAACACACCATTACAGTTACAGTTAATCCGTAAACGAGTATTTTACTCATTATATTTAGGAGAGGAGTTTTTATACTTAGGTAAATTAAACAATTCACTTATTGCTACGGGATTAGGAGTAAGAATCAAATATATTAACTGTTGAATAAATTAAAGGACCAGAACATATATTAATTTAAAATAGTTTACTAGTAACTATTTTTTTCCCTGCATTTTTAGGGGTTTTGACTGAAGACATGATACTCTGCTATAAGTCACAACAAATACAAAATTTATATTATTTCTGTTTAAGGCGGTGAGAAATAAATGTATAAATAGAATTATAAATACAGTCATTCAGGTTGTAATTTTCTTTATATAAAAGAAATAGAAGTTGATTGTATAACTTTAAATTTAGAAGGAAAGTGAAAAAGTACATAGCATGTTGAATGTAAAAAACAAATTAAGGTGTCTTGTTTGGAATTTGAGTTAATGGGTTGGTTTTTTCCCACCTACTTACTTTTATATAATGTAGTTATATACTTAATAAGGGATTTAAAACACGATGCCATAAGAAATCAGGTAGAACCTTTTTTTAGCTCATGCCTTTTAAAGTTAACTGCAGCTGGTGGTGGATCACCCGAATTTCCTCGAAAAAGAGGCTCTGAAAACATAGATAGAATTCGTTCGAATGCACTAAGTGCTATGCAAATGCTTTCTTTAGATGATGATGATGATGATAGTTACGAGTTGGAGTCTTCACTTGTAGGTATTTGCCAGTCTTTAAGGGAATCTATCGACCCCCGTGAAACTGATGAAGTTTCTAGTAGTGGTCTTGAAGAAATGATTAGAAATGAGATCATTTCTGAAAGGGGTTCTGAGGATGCAACAATTCATGATAAGGATGTTTTGAAAAAACTAAAGGAAATGAAGAAAAAGTACTACAGAAAATGGGAAATTTCCCAGGAAACAAGTAATAGACTGGAAAGTTTATTAAGTGAATTAGAGAAAAAACAAAGCTCTCAAAGATGTCTCGACAAAGACGATATTCGTGCAGTTGAAGAACGAATACTCAAAACCAGTCATGAAATTGAAGCACTTTCTCTTATTAAGTCTGCCCTTGAAAGGAGATATAAGACTATATTGGATGTAGAAAGAGAAATCAATATTAGAAAAGGGAGATCTCACACTCGTTCAAGTGACCCAAGCCGCCACCAATCAGTCTCTTCGACAAGAAAAGAGCAGAGACATCAACATGATTCTTCTTCAGAAGATAGTGACCCAGGTGTATCTCATACTCATGGTTCAAAATCAGGTGCCTCAAGTGGTAAATATGGTTATAATTTCCGTGGTTTAACAGGAAAAAGAAGACACAGGAGAAAGAAGAGCACGGTGTAATATCTTTCTCCTTTGGAAAATCGTATTCAATTTATATATTCGAAGATAAATTATGTGTTCTAAATGATATTTATTTATTTGATCATTATTATTTATTTTAAATTGGCTAGTTATTTTTTATTTATCAATTGATTTTTTATTATTAACTATCTGAAATTTCAGCAACGGAAGAAATTGTGATTTATTATTTCATTACTTTTGATTTATATCGGCAGGGAAAGAAGAGTCGTTAAGAGGTTTTATATGGTTAATGTAAGCATCAATTAATGGTCTTTTTTTTACAACTACTTAATTTAACAGGTCGATATTTTGTTTATTAATTTTTAGTGAACAAAATAATGTATCATGCCTTATTGAAATACATTCTCATACTTAAAATATGCAGTATCTTAGTAATGTGGTTCTCTCTGATGAATTAAAGCAATACATTGTGTTTTCATATGGTTATTTTTAAGATGTAAATGATTTATCTTGTTTAAATCGTGTGAATTGTCATTATACTTATTATAGAATGAAGATATTTTTTCATTTCTCATTTGAATGTGTCACGTTCTAGTTGAACCGATTTTTACAAACTTTGATACTTTTTAATTTCTCATTATGGTATTTTTTTTGTACTTTATTTTTGTTTTATCGATGTTAAAAATAGAATATCGACATTTCTCCTTGTTGCATTTCTACACTTTTCTGGGAAAACCTACAAGAGCTTCTCTTTAATCCTTTATTAATTTTATTCACGCCTCTAGGTAGACATATGTGCTGGTAAATGTGGGCTTTGAGGAGTGCAGCTAAATCTGACTTTAAGTTAGGGGTTCACTTTTATTCTGGCCCAATTATTTCACTTTTATTGGGTTGATGACTAGGTGCGATTGCTTCATATTTAGCAATAATGTAGACTATTATTAAATTTCAAGTCAATTTATAAATTAAATTCATTGATTGGAAGTGCATGCATAGGGCGGGAGCTTAGTCCCCACATTTTTTTAAAAATTAAGGTAAAAAATACCCAAATGGCAATTTAAAATAGAATAGGCATGTAATTTACCGGTATAAAGACAAAGTTTGCGGAGTGTGAGAAATATAAATTTTAAATTTGGAAGAGAAATCTCGATTTCTGGTTCTGAATGTGATGAATTAAAACAGAATTATTAACTTTCACTTATTTATAGCAACGGAGAGGTTAAATAGTTTGGAGAATATTTAACTGTTCAACCCGTCAAAATAAGATTAGATAATAAAAATACAATAATATAAAAAAGAAAACTTTTACATTCTTTTTATTTGGAAAAAAAGTAGATTTATCGAAGTTAAGCATAAAACTACAGTGAAGGCAAATAAATATAGTAGATAGTTTACGGAAAGCGTTGAGTGAAACAAAAAAATAAAGATAATTTAATAGGTTATTAAATAAACACGACATATACACATTCGAAGATAGAACGAAATCAATGAAAATATTTTGGTCACGGTGATGATACTTATGATGAAATGAGTAATATGAAAAAACGGACAATAAGGGAGATTTATGATGGAGACGATTTATCTGAAGTTGTATTAAACTTACCATTAACTCCATATAGTGAAGAATTTGTGTGTTATAAAAAAAAACTAGACAAAGCCATTTGTGACTTGAAAACACTTGTAAATGAAGAATTATCTAAGGGAGCAAGTAATAATTTGGATTTAATCCTCAATAATATTAAGAAAAACATGTCTCTGAGCAGAGATATAAAAAACGGTACAGGACAGTTGGATGTTGAAATAAGAAATGACAAGTATTTTTGCATATATTTGGAAATACTTGAACTGGAAAAAGGCATCTCTGATATAATAGGGTGTTTTATAAAGTGGAAAAATGACCATTACTATACAATGTGGGATGATCTTTCAAGCCCTCCTCAAGAATTAAGAGATCTTTGGATGAAGTTTAAGGACAAGATATCAAACATAATAACTAGTTGTAAAAGAATAAGTTTGCAACCTCTTCCAAGATTATTGATAAGTGATAAGGTAAAATCAGAAGACAATGAAGGTGGTGGTGATAAGGAAGATGACGCGAAGGAAAAAAATGAAGCTAGGAAGGACGTAATTTGTGTCAAAGAGAATGAAAATACTAGCATTATTATGAATAATAATTCCGTATTGGAGGAAAATAATTCTAAATTGGATAAAGCCAATTTTGAAAATACAAAGAAGTATAAGAAGGGTTCTGGTTCTGTTGGATTTTGGGGTCCAAAAATGGTTCCAAAAAGTAAGAATAGATATATAAGTGGTGTTTCAACTATAAGATCAACAAGAAAAAGAACATATAATAGTAATGGTAGATATAAGAATATAAGAGATAAAGACATATCTGGAATAATAAAAAGCATAGAGAAGGGATTAAACTCAGAATCACTAGAGGAAAACAAAATAGAGATAAGAAATTTAAAAAAGTGGGAGAGAATAGAAGAAAAAAGATACGAATTAAAATGTAAAAAGTATTTGGTTAAACCTAAAGGAAACAATGAGTGTAATACAAATTTTGGTGATGACCTTAAAAATCCTTTAACTTGGTCGAATAATTTTTCAAAAGGTCTAAAGTTAAATAAAGACGAATGTGTCGATGAAACAAATAATTATGATGATAATAATATCGATCTATTCGAAACTTTAAGGGTAGAAATTAACAGGGTGGATGTTGGAAGTGTTTATGACGTGAATAACGATAATATGTCTGAATATAGGAAATTGTGTATTTGTTTTTTAGAAAAATATTTTGGTCATAATGAATTTAGAAAAGGACAACTGGAAACGATAAGTTCAGTTCTGCTTGGTATAGAAGGGAGAGAAAAGTACGGTAACAATAATAATTGTAGCAATGGCGATTTTAGTAATGGGTGTGTATTAATACTTCCAACGGGATACGGAAAAAGTTTATGTTATCAATACTTATCAATATTAATAAACAAATGGTATAAAAAGGTAACAATGGTAGTAACACCACTAATATCATTAATGCAAGATCAGTTGAGAAATTTGAACGAAAATATAAGGGGAGCAATATGGAATTCAAATGTTTCTTATATTGAAAAAAAATACGTAATAGAATTAATAACAAAGGGTGAATTGGATGTACTATTTATCACCCCTGAGAGTATATTTTCAAGCTATTTATGTAAGGGTTTAGCAACGAAGAGCGATAACAATGGTGTATTGGATTTGATGAACAATAATATAGGTTTACTATGCATAGATGAAGCTCATTGTGTGAGTGAGTGGGGGCACTCATTTAGGCCTAGTTATTATTCGTCAATTAGCTATTTGATAAATCAATATAAAATCAAGAATGTGTTGGGTATAACAGCAACGGCACCAAAAGATGTGTTACAGGAATTACAAAACTTATTAAAATTGAGTAATGTAATACAACCATACGCAAATCAAAGTATACAAAGGAATAATTTGATATGCAAAGTTATATATCTAAATTTACTAAAAAAAAGTGGGGTTCTAAGCAATAATTCAAAGGATTCTAATGGTCAAACAATATCGTCAAATAGAATACCTAAACAATACAACAATTTTACATTGGTTTGGGACCATGTAAAATATTCTGTTATGAGTAAAGATGTAGCTAACAAAGAGAGTAAAATTAAAGGTGGAACTACGAGAAGGGGGATATGGTCTAATTGTAAAAATATATTAATATATGTTTGGCAAAGATCTGATGTCGAGTCAGTGACAAATTACTTAAGATCTAAGGGAGCAAATGCACTTTATTACCATGGGATGATGAGTTCAAATGAGAGAGAGTTAGTTCAAAAGTCATTTATGGAGAACAAAACAAACATATTCGTTGCAACAAATTCTTTTGGAATGGGAATAGACAAGAAGGATATAGATGCAGTTATACATTGGAATATGCCAAATTCACTTGAACAATATATTCAAGAAACAGGTCGCTGTGCACGTGAATTGGATAACAAAGGTTATTGTTTATTGATACTTTCTGATGAGGACTATAAATTAAAGAGACAGATAATATCATCCTCACTTCCTGATAGGACTTCTCTTAGATGCTTAATACACACATTATTTTACAATTATAATTTACTTGATAATAATTTTGGAATACCTGAGGATAAATTAATAGAATACAATATATTTTCAATAGATTTATTAAAAATGATACTAAATACAAAAAGCAACGAGGAAATAGAGGTTATATTGCACATGTTAAAACCTTATATGGATTATATAGTGGGAAAGTTATGTGATCATAATAAGAATTACAATTGGAATTACTATATAAAAGGAAGCCCGTATGTGAAAATAAGGTTTTTCGATGAAAATTTCGAATATATAAATGAGAAGAATAGGTTTTTTGAAAGATTGTCTCCTTATTGTACTGAGAATTCTGGAGTAATTACTGTAGATTTGCCTGAAGCTTCAAGGAATATGGGGGTTCCAATGGAACATTTGGAAGAGGAAATAGATTTATTGAGAAATACATATAAAATAACGGTTGAGAGGGAGAGCAATAAACAGTGCGTTATTATTGGTATTATTTGTAACGAAAGCAATTTGGATTCAAATAGTAAATTATTTTTCAATAGTGGCAATAATATTAATGATAGATATCATAATATATTCACTGATGACGATACTGGTAAATTATTTGGTAATTGGAGGGATTTGTTGGTTAAAAAAATTTACGAGGAACTTTATATGAGAAATATAAATGAATTGTGGAAATTGGATATAGCATATATTTCATTTCAAAAATTTGTTAGTGATAAAGGGTCTAAAGATATGATATTTGATTATTACTTTGGCAATAAACGAATAGAATTGTATAATAAACTTTTAACAAATCAACCAGGTGACGAATCATTACTTTCATTGGATATTTCAAAAGATCATTCATTTTTAAACAAGATAAATGCTGAAATAAATAGTTCTGTTGACAATAATGAATATGATGAAAAAAAAATGGAAGTTGAATTTTGTGGTTTAGTAGAAGATGATTTATGGTTCAATAAATGGAATGATGAATTAATAAAAACTTTTGTTTATAATGAAATAAATAAAGTTTTTGGCGATGATTTAAAGAATGATATAATGGAGAAAACAGAATCATGTATAAAGGCAGGTGTAAGTTATTTAATAAGCTCTCATTTTTTAGATTACTATACAGTGCAATGGGAAACTTATAGAATGTCATTGGAAAAAATAATTGAACATTATGGCAGTGTTAAACAAAGAAAAAACAGAAAAGGAAAGAAAATAGAACAGGATAATAAAGATAATAGTGATGAATGTTGTTTATTTAAGCATTATTCAAATGGGCTAACAATTGATAAATTTGAGGTGATTTTTCCAGGTGACATAGCAAAGATACTTGTTGGTGTGACTTCTTTTAGATTTTGTTGCAAAAATGGTGGTACAAAGTTTTCTGGTTTTAAAGGAAAAGAAATGACAACAGTATCAAAACTTTGGGGAAAATTTAGCAACATTCCTTATAAGACTGTATTGAGGATATGTGAAGAAAAATTTAAGGAAATGGTAACTGATAAACTAGTGAAATAGTAATTCTTATTCAAAAAGTGCAGAGGATCAATATGTAAAAGTAGAAAGGAGCAATGAATAAGAGGAAAATTGAAGGTTCTAAAGAAAAAAACTGGACTAGGGTGTTAAATGTGAGAAAAAATGCATAAAGTGTAAAATGTACTTATTTCCTTTGTAATTAGAAAAAAAGGAATAAATAATGGATCAATCTAAGAGGAATTTAATAAAATACATTATTTTCTATGTATATAAAGAAAGGGTCTGAATAATATATGAAACCTCTTCAGTAGAATGAAGAAAGTGATTGGCAATAGAGTTGTGTTTTCCAATAACAACTGTGAAGATATTGTTGTTAGTGGTATTATCAGAATCCTTGGAATTGTGCCTAATGCCAGTTTTATTATGGTTATTTGTAACTTTTGAATTATATTGATTAACTACGGAAAACATGTCCTCATCTGATCTATCATCGCCTATACAAAGTATCATATCAATATCATTATTTTTTCCAAGAGTAATTTTGTCTAAAATATATCTAACGGCAACACCCTTGTTTATACCATTAAGTCTAACTTCAACAAAATCAACACCAGTAATAATATTAACGGGATATTTAACAAGAAGCTCAACAAGATAATTATATAGTTCCTTTGCTTGCCAACTTCCAAAATAAGGTTCACAGAATTTATATTGAAAAACAATAGCGGTTCCTTTATTTTCAATATAAGATCCCTGTGTTCTAAGAACATACTGTTCCATAAGTTGAAGGGTAATGTTTTTCCAGTCCATTGGATTTAGTTCGTGATATTTTGTATATATATTGTTTAAATCATAATCACTGGGTTCGTATTCATCAGAGTTAGTATTTGAATATTCATTATTTAAATTCATGGAGTGGTAATACTCAATTCCAGTCTTAACACGGCTACAATCATTTACCAGGTCATTTTGTTCGCTTTTGGATTTACTTTTGTCATCACGATCACAATATCCACTCTCATTTAAGTACGAAATTGGCTTATAATTAGTGTTATGGTTGTTTGTGTCATTAAAAGAACCATTTACACTACCATTTCCATTAAGACAACTATTGATACTATTATTATTATTGTTATTGGCATCATGATGTATTTTAAGTTTTTTCCAAACATTTGGTGTCTCACTATCAAGTACCTTTGGTAATTTCAAATAATAACCATGTTCAGCACATAACCCAATGTTCTCTATATCGCCAAACCAGTCATCCAACAACTGTTTGTTCCTCCCAGAGAAAACAATAACTAAATTATTCTTTGAACTACAAAGTTTTCTAAGAGCTTCTTTTATTTCCACTGGAGGTGAGCAAGATATATCGTGGGTGAGTATGTCCTCAATAAGTCTATTTCCTTCGTCATCACCAATAATATTTGGGTCATCATAGTGGCGTGGAATCTCTATACTCAAGTCCTTGATATTCTTCAATATGAGATCTTTATTAGATGAAACACCGTCTTTAATGCCACTATTGCCATTTTCGAATGTCTTTACTGAGTTAAGTGGATTCTTATTGCAAGAAAAACGACAATTATGTACTACTTCGTTCTTGGAACTAATATTAATGACCTCACTGTTATCATCATTAAAGGGATCATAATTACCAATATTTTGGTTATTGTTGTTAAAGAAGAATCTATAGTCCGGAGTTAAGGTCCCTTCATTATCTAGAAGAAAAATACGAAGAGAATCCTTATTATTTATTTTCCTATATATATGAATAAGAGTGTTTAAATTAAGTTGCTTTGAATTAAGATTAATGGATATTCCCTTTAAAGAAGGTCCTATTCCGTAAGTTGTGTGATAAAGGGTATCGTTCTTCTTCTTCTTAGAAAATATACGAAGGTCCATTATAAATTCCTTTGCCCAATATACAGTACTATGGGAAAGCAAATAAGCTCTATCCATTTTCCAATGGTGCTTCTTTTCATTAGATATATACTTTATAGAGGATACAGCTCTATCTAGTGTTTCAACCATGTTCATTAAATTCCATGGATTGACTCTATACGGGCTCGAGAGAGTGTTAGAACAACCTGTAAACTCTGAAATAATCAAACAAGGAAGCAGTTTGTGGGACTTCAATGTGCAATATGGGCCCATAACTATCCTATTGTTATTGAAGGACTTTTTTTTGGAATATTCATCGTTTCCACTTGATTCACCTTGCTCTGAAGAATTAGAGTTTGAAGAAGAATTTGAGTGTGACGAGAAAGAGGATGAATATCGTGAAAACGAAGTGCATGTACGAAAAGTTGAGGATCCCAATGTACTTTGTTGATTGTTGAAAAACTGGTGCTGATTCAGTATTTTAAGAGATTCATCTTTGCACGCTATATATTCAAATGGATTTACATTAAGGCCATCTCTAACACTTGTATCGAAAAGACAGTCACCTGAAAGAAACAAGGCGTACTTCTCTTCCTGGGTGATAGGACCATATTTCAATTCCACGACAGGATTTTTAAACTTCAACAAATTACCGTGACTATCATTTGAACATACATTGCTATTGCAACTTGAGCAGCCAACATTGTCGTTTTTTTGCCTTAGTTTAAACTCATTCAGATCGTCAGGAGAGTGTTTCAAGTTTATTTCATTGGTTAAATTAATTAAAGATTGGATTAGTTTTTCTCTTTTCTCAAATGTTAACGTATTTGTTGGGAATATGTATTGAATTAAAACAACAGGTTGTTTGTTTTTAATGTATGGATAGTTTTGGAGAAACAAGTCGAATGCTCGAAGTTTAAGTTGCAGTCCACTTAATTGATCGAGTCTGTCTATAGAAACAAAAATAAAGTGATTTATGTATCTTTCGCGAATGTCAAGAGCCTTTATTCTTATTTCTTGATTCAATAATATCGACTGGAGAATGTCGTCACATTGTATATGGACGTGACCTATTCTAACTATGGTCTCTTGTTTATTCGGGTTATTATTGTAATAAAAGTCGCTTTTTTGTTCGCCATTGGATGAATTTTTGTCTATACCAATCAAACCACCAGGTTTAAAGTAGTGATAAACGCCTAAAAGTCTCCTACACGAGGACAAAAATTGTTTGGCATATGGAAAAAAGTGAAAACCTATCAAGTCCGCCATAAGTATGCTTCTAAGCAGTTCTTCTCTTACTGGGAGACAGCGAAATATCTCGTAAGATGGAAATGGTATGTGCAAGAATAAACCTATATTTATCCCCTTTACTTTCCTATTCATATATTGACACAATAGCAAAAGATGATAATCATTTATCCACACCATGTCCATATTATCCGGAGAAACCATCGGAGTTATTATTGAAGACCACAATAAATTCATTTGGTGATAGACTCTCCATTGTTCGTGATTAAAGGGAGTATTGTTCAACTCATCTGTATTTAATATGTTGTGGAACAAAGACCATAAATATATATGACAAAATTCATTAAATATTTCGAATTCTGTCTCTGGCGGAAATACTGGAATGCAGTCTATCTCCTCCAATAACTCAATTATTTCCTCTTTTTCGTCTTCCAAAGAAACGTGTATTCCCGGCCAACCAACAAATTTAACAGTCTTGGCTAAGTCGTTTCTATGGCCATGTAACGTTCTCATCAATGATAATTGGGATGATTGTAACTTAAATCTTGGTTTTTTGTCCTTGTTATTTAACTCTGATTTTATTTCATCTTTTGAAGCAAAATCGTTTAAATTGTTATTTTCCAATCGAATTACCTTCACTGGTAACTCAAGAGAAGCTATAATCAATGTTGCTTCTGAGTCTCTGCAAGTTCTAAGCCACTCCCTCTCATTTTTAAGCAGTTCACTTAATTCACTCGCTCTTTTTTCTTCGCTTTTCTCAAAATACTTGTATTCTTCCTTTTTATTCATTTCTAGCATTTAAAAAGGAAAAATTGCTTATTTATTCAAACTGTATTGTTGTTATCACACCAACTTTAATTCTCATCTTAAGGAATGGTAATTTGGCCGAAGTAGCAGTTTTGTTAATCTATTATTTATTTTATTCACGCAGTTACAATGAGAAAGTAGTATTGGTATCTAGGTAACTATAGATGAAATATTTAAAAAACAAGAAAAAAATAATCCCTGAACTGAGTACTAATCGTTATGTATGTCGTTTATTAATCTTATAATATAAATGTTCACTTTCAATTCAATTTATCCCACTCTATTTCTTTTCTAGTGCTTAAATCTTGTCTACCGCCGATATGCAGATTGCTTCATTTATTTATGAGACGAGACGATTCATATAAAGAAAAAAATTAATGTTTTCCTCTTATAAGTAAATAGGTGCACAGAAAAGCATGTAAATGGGATATTTAGAATAAAGCCTGGGGAGCAATATAGATATTGTGCAGATATACACTTTCTTCCCAATAATAAACGATAAATTGTGGAAAGAGTAACAAACAAAATAAGAACTAGCAAAATATTTCAGACAAAAATCTAGACACATTAATAAGTTTATAAACTAGACAAACAGACTAACCTGACCAGTACCAACTATAAATGACATAACAGCAGGTTATTCCTTTTTTTTAAGTAATTACACAGATTTGCATGTAACTTAGAACTAATAATAGTATGTCATTTTTTTGTGTGTTTAATTTTAATCAGTAGAAAAAAGTATAAAAAATAATATTTTATATGGATGCTCATGAGAATACTATTCGTGTAAATAAAATAAGAATTTAAATGAATAAATGAAGTAAACAATGTTTCACGAAAGACTAAGAGAGTATAAAAAGTCAGTAAATAACATAGAAAATGATTTGAATTTATTGAGATCCAAACAGGAAGGTAATAGACAAGTATCTGGAGATTTATTGCAAAAGGACAATAATAGAGTTTTTGAATTGTCTTCAGATCCACCAAAATACGAGAATGTGTGTTTAGGTAAAGTTTTAATAGGCAACAATACGGAAAAATCAGATGAAACTAAAAGCAAAGTAAGTTACTGTTCACAAAGTTTAAAAAGCAATGACTCATCAACAAAGGATGAGTATGTAAAAAACTTAAGAAATGTGGATTTCAGGAGAAAAAGAGAACTCATTATAAGCAACGAGTATATAGCAAACAAAAACCAAAGAACAAATGATGACGATTTTTTTGCATTTGATAGTTATGTGAAGAGTAGTTTTAATTCAAGAAATGAACACCCTTTTAACAATAAAGAGTTTGAGAATAGATACAAAAAGAATCAAAATGCACCTAATAATGGATTTGTTAGTCGAAAAAATATAACTAGTTACAAATTCTACGACACATTGGGTGTACAGTTAGGTTCAAATATAAGTGAGATAAAAAGGTCTTATAGAAAAAAAGCAACAAAGTACCATCCGGACAAACTTAAGAGAAACAAGTTAACGGAGACCAAATATAATGAGTATCTTGAAAAGTTTCAAGAAATTCAGGAGGCCTATGAAATATTGAGCAATCCAAATAAAAAAGGGTTATATGACGAATATGGCGACGAGATATTAAAATATGGTATATTTGAAAGTTTGAATGGATTAAAGGAGGTTAATTTCAACATTAATGCTGAATCTAACAGCGGTTCGAGCAGCTTTGCTGGCAGTCTAGATTTAGATAAAACGGAAAAACAAAATAGAACTATAAATTCGAAGATTACAAAATATGTAGGCGGAGGAAAGCCGTTTAACGGTAATAATGGTGTTGGTTATAACATTAATCTAGCAATTGATAAAAATAATGGGCATGGTGACTTGGATTTTGAGTGGAAGGTATATTGGCAACGTTTATTGATAGAATTGTTCATAATACCTGTGCTAAGAAACAACTGTTTAGAGTTAAGGGATGTTGGGGGCATGAACATATCTGTATCGGGTTATGGGGAATTAATTAGAAATTCCCAGAGATACTTAAGAAATATGAAGAATTTTTCAGAAATGTTGTTCAGCAATCCAATAAGCCTTTTTTTAAATACGGACTCTTACATTAAAACGAACTTTAAAAGAGAAGATAGAAGAGGCATGGAAGCAGGAGGAAGAAACAGTCTGTTTTCGAGATTAACAGAGAAGCTGAGTCTAGAGGAATGTGATAACAGCGAGGGTAATAATGAAAGTTCAAATATTAGGTTTAATAATATACAAATGGTTTGTGGCACTGCAGTTGGGAACGCTGGTGAAATAAAGTGCAACGAGAGGTTTTCAATAAACGGACTTAATTTGAATGATATAGGTAAGTTGGGTGAGAATTTGTCTGGATTAATATTTGGTGAAAGCAGCGAGAGTTGGGAAAAACTTTTAAAGCTCGCGAAAACTGGTATTTATAGTAATTATGATGGTTATTCCGGAAGTTTGAAAAGAAGGCTGAAATCTATACAAAATGAGTATAATTGGATTGTATTGATATTTGTTTCTGAAGAGTTTTTGCCACTTTCCGATCAAGAGTTGCTTTTAGAACTTTATACTGCAGAGGACACCAATCCACGGTCTTCGTCCCTACTAGAATCTACACAAGATGAGACCGAGGAACAAAATAATAAAAATGAAGAAATAATAGACTGCACCACTGACTTCAAAAGTTTGAGCTTATTTCCGTGTTTGATCTTTAGACCAAAAAGAAGCGAAAATAAGATTAGTGAAGAGGATAATATTTTCGATAAAACACCATGTGGCGTATCTAGGGAAGATATTGTATATACGAGACCTTCTAGAAGTCAAATAAAAATGGTTTGTCAAGTACTTGAATTTGTATTTCAACTCGACGAAACAGGTTTTCACGTCCTTAATGACAAAAGCTGCAAATTAATCACAAATTAATGCAGATTTCAACAATTTGTAAGTACTTCTACAATAAAAGCATGCCAACGTGCATTTTATATGCATATACATGCATGCATTCTCGCATGTATATTTCTGGGTAAATTAGTATGTATGTGGACAAATGGTGGACTATATAATTGTGAAATGCAATACTTTTTTTAATATTTTCTTTTACGCTATTTGTAGTCTTAGGCATACTTGTATTTATTATGAGTTTTGAAGAGAATCATTGTCTTGTCAAATTTGTAGTCTCTTCGTAGTTATAGTAGTTGTCAGGGCATACATCGAAAATAGAGATGGTATTTGTAGAACAAGCAAACAAGGAAGAAGAGCTGAAGTTGGAGAATTCAATTGTATTAATGTCCTTTAAATTGGTGTTGAATGCCTTGACTGGTTCAAGACTCTTATTTTCAAATAGTTCAAGAACTCCATTCGTGGCGTAGGATAAGATAGTGACCAAGTAGTCTGATCTGACAGATATTTTGTCCACAACACCTTTTAGTGGAGTTACTGTTTTAATAGGAATATCAAAGTTATTTCTGTTGTATACCTGCAATTTTGAGTTGAATGAAGATATCCATATCCTATTAAATGCTCTTTTAATAGACATTATTGGCGACTTATCGTCATCATTAAGGTATTTATTTATTACTAATCCACTATTGTTACTTTCATCGTTATAATATTTTCTGGTATCCCATATTGCAATTTTACCCGATTCAAATCCCCCGATAAGTGAATATTCCGATAAAGTCTCTATTTCCATTAGTTTATCTAGCTTTTTCTCTGGTAATTTAAATGTGATAGCGTGGTTATGGTTATTCCTTGGGTCCAATAAAACTATACTGTCCTCAGTGGGTACCAATGGAAACAGGGGTGACTTACCATTTCCAGTGTTAATATGGTTGTTGTTTATGCAACTTTCACTAGAAAAATATGCTAATTTAGCCATAGAATAGCCTAATTTGCCCTTTTCAATTGTTTTTATTACATTCAGCTTTTCTTTTTCTTCAATAGATTCCATTATGTATAGTTCTCCTTCTCTGCTTTGTACGTAAAGGGATCTGCTGTTGTCGGAATATATCGTTTTGTTTATCTGATTATAGTGATTGCCTTCTATTTTCTTCGATAATACATACCTCGATTTTTTCAAATCCCAAAAATCTATATTACCTGCACAGGTTCCTGATACGAGTAACTTATCATTATTTATAAATTCCAAAGAAGTCACTCGATTATTGTTTGTTAACTTTCTCAATACACATAAAGGCACCAAAAGACCATCATCTTGGTGGTCTGATTTTTCCATATTAACTGTTTCCTTTTTGAATGTTTGCAAAAAAAAACGCTCGATTTTTTATAAATATTTTAAGTTTATTATTTTCTATATCGCGTTAAATCCATTACTATTCTTAGACACCTTTACACTTAACTAATGGAATATTCATTAATATTAGGACGGGTAGGTGCTAAACAGAAATAAGACGGCCTGAGGGGGAAAATGAGTTAAATGGCACTATAGACAGGAAAGGTGCACTTAAAGAAGCGATAACTACACAAATAAGTGTTATAACGACACAAATGCGAGTATGAACAACAAAAAAGAGTCTCCGAGTCGTAAACAGAGTAGATTCATAAAATTTAAGAATATATAGACAGAGGCAAGTAGAAGAGAACAAAGGCGAATTACTTTATACCCTATGCCTTATTTTATCACATTTCAAACATCAAGGAAGGTTAGATATAAAATAAGAGTCCAAAAAATATTATAGTAAGTTTTGTTATACACCAAAATGATAGCCTAATTAAGTGATTTAGTTCATGACTCCACTATAAGAGTGTTAATTCGTATACTCCAAAATTGAGAATGCTGTCAAGGAATCGAAATAGACAATCAAACAATCAAAGAGTACAAATCTCATTATTAATTACTTTTCAATACATGTCCGAAGTTTTTTTCACTGTTGAAATTGCAAATGATCAATGTTTTGAGTGTCTAGTAATGCCTCTATCTTCCAATCAACAGAGTGACCTTTAGAGTAGAGGTGAGTCAGAAAGTCATTCCAAGTGTTATTTTTTTTATGAGACAGGTACCTAAGAAACAATTCGAATGCAGTTTTTGCATCAACAATTGAGTCGTGAACCTCGGCTTGTATGTTCTCATTCAACACATACTTCGCCAGAAATCTCAGACTAATGTACCTTTCATCAGGTAGTCTGTAAATCTCAACAGTGTCTATAATCTGAAAAGGCGGAACATAGATATTAATTATCTTAAAATCACTCTGTAGAGCATGTCCAATAAATACAACACCTGCGTCCACCAAAAACTGAAGTTTTTTAAGTACACAAGCCTTTGAAGTTAAAAAGTGATTGGATGTTTTTGGATCCAAGTCTCCTGGCTTAACTCCTGAATACTTAGTAAGATAGTCCTTTGGTTGTTGACTGTTGTTAGAACCATGTGAAATGTAGTTGTCCAGAATGATACCATTTCTAGAACTCAAGTCAACGCCATTATTGCTAATACTCTCACCGTAATCACCATTGCCGTTTGCTTGACTTGTGTCTTGTTGCATCAAAAGAGGAATAGCACCACAACGAACTATTGAGACCCTTGCTAGAGAAAGTTGAGATTTCTTTAAAATCTCTTTTGTTCCATCTGGTCTTACGACGGATTGTTCCTCCGTAAGGGCAACATATTCCGAGTCCAATGCCACTATCATTGGTGAATTTCTCACAAATTCGAGATGTTTTTTTGCGAACTGATTCTCATTTACATCATTTCCTTCTATATTGCTACCAGCCATACCAATTCCAGTACCACTACCCTCAACTACATCCCTAAATGGTGCAGTTTCCTTAAGAAGACCCTTTGCAAATGGGTATCTCACATAATAATTACGACACAAAAGTGAAAGTTCCTCCATACTAAACGGAGACTGATTTAGGATTTGGCTTTGATCTGAGTGCTCAGAAAGATTCTTTTCCGTTCTTATAAGCTGAATTATGGATGTTAGCTGCTTAATTACGTGGTCTTGTATCTCCTTTGGATATTTCCATGGGATCTTAAATTTGACTTCAAGAATGTTAACCTCACCTTGCTTCTGTTCATCGCCACTTTGCTCGTGTTCTTGTTCCTCGTTTTGTTCCTGCTTGTCTTCTAACTTGTCCCTGACCTGTTCGCTCTTGTCATCTGCTTTAACCCCTCTCCCTTTGTTGCAAGAGTATAAGCGATCTGTACTGGGAGAAAATCCAATACAAGGGAATCCTGAAAAAAGAAATTCATCAAGTCTTTGGTCCTTGTCACGATAAAATAGAAAAACAGGTATCTTCCAGCATGTTGAAAAATTTAGGATCTCGTTTTTATTGTTTACCTGTTGCACTGAGGATCCATTTACCAAAAACCACTTTCCGTCTATGGAAGTGTCCGTTTTCTCATTAAAAAGTAAGCTATGTTTTACGTACATACAAAAGTGTGTTCCAGAGGGAAGTTGGATAGAATTACCTTGATATACTCCAAACATCACTGCAACAAGTTCATAAATTTGAGTATTCGAAGAACCGTCACTATTTGTTTTGCTTCTGTCCACTTGAATTATATCTATACCAGTGGATTCCTTTATGGAAGAACCAGAACTTGATCCAACATTCGGTCCGAATCCTTTTCTAAGTCTTGAGAATCTGATTTCCCATGGAATAGAATAACAAGAATTAGGATTCTCGCAGAGTGTTGTACTAGTACTACTTAATCCACCGCTATTAATTACATTCACATTGTTAGAAATAGTACTAGAATTTCCATGAGAAGATGATTTTCTCGCAAGATCTTCGTATTCCTCCGGTAACATGCCTCCAAAGTCGCTCCAATTTTTCATATTCTGAACATTGCAACTCACAACTAGTATCTTCGGAAGTCTGGTAACGCACCTTACATGCTGACATGCAGTGGGAACACCGCAATCTCTACAGTAGCTTCTTCCCGCGACTATTCTGAGTAAACTTGTATTTAATGCAAGGAGAAATCTGTCTGTTCTTTTTGAATCATCGCTTCCAATAGATGAATTGTTGTTTTGCCCTCCAAACGAGGATGACCCTGAACCGTCTCCAACACCTCCATCTGCATTGTTTTGTGAAACAAGATGATTTGAAACTATCTCAACTGCAGCAACTATTTGACTTGATCTAAAGGTGTGTTTTGATTGTACACAACTGCTTATTGTAGCAACTTCAACCCCGAATAATGAATCCAATAGAGAACAGCAATTTTGTTGACGAACTTTTGGGTCAAATTCAGTAATTCCAGCCTGTCTCAAACTCTTTTTTAGATTCTCGAGGAAGAATTTCCAAAACATCTCAATTTTTCTAATTTGATTGAATACTGAGTATGGAGGAGACGATCCTCCCCCTATTCCGTTCATCGCTCCATTATGACTAAGTTGAAGCTGTAGTTGAAATTGCTCCTCCAATGAAAGATTTCCAGCAGCAATTCCCGCTAATACTGATGAATTTGTTTCATCAGAATCAATTCCAAGTTGTTTTGCATCAGGAAGATGCCTAATTGTTCTGAGCATATTCAATATATATATTGAGCCAGAACTTACATATGGAAATAGCGAACCTTGATAAGAATTAATTGTTGAACCTGAAAAGTTTACGAAACTGCCGCTATTTGATGATAAAACTCCTGAAGATCCAGAAATAGGCACAGATCTAACAACTCTAGACCTGCCTCTAGCCCCAAGATTTCTCTTGCATCCCTGAACCATTAACGTTAAATGGACGAGTTCACATGCCAAACAAAATTCCGAACGACAATCTGGAATGTGGGAAAGAAGAATTTCATATGAAAGCCTTGGGATGAGCGAGAATAAAACAAAAAATGGTTGAGTAAAGTCTAATGCATCGTTTTCAAGTTCAATTGATACAATACCTTGCCCATCTCCACTGGAAAATGACGAAAAATGAGAGCCATCATCATCCGGTTTCCCACCTTCTCCAGAAATGTTGTTAGATGCAACATCCGACCTCCTGGGCTTGCTTTTTTCTCTTCTGTTATGATTAAGTCTTGGTTTATACTGAAATCTAACTGGAACCTGGGACAGCTGCGGGTTTCTTTGTATAATCCCATCTTGGACCACTGTTGCATTTACTCCAGAGCCTATTGAAGAACTGGCCATTAATGATCCCACCCCTCCAACTCCCCCTGACACTAAAGAACCACCTATTCCAGACGGCGCTCCAGAAGAGGGAATAAGATTCCTTTTTCTTCGGAAATACCATATTGGTAAATTTCCACCAAATGAAAGCAACGGAAGTCCGTAAAGCAAGTTATTGTTTCTCAACTTTGAAGGATCTGGATTTGGTGCCACCCTAACAAAATCAACAGTTCTAAACTCAAAACCCCTTAATTTGTAGCTATCAATTTCTGGTCTTATTTCTTTGTAATAATCCAGTGAAAAATAGCCAGGGGGTGAGGATGGCGGCGAAATAGCCGTTGTGACATCGCCAACACCAGGAGCCCTAGGTTTTGAAAGTGAAACACCACATGGCAACTCATCCGTCATCTTAAAACGAGACCACCCATAAAACATTTGGATATTTCTTATTTCTTCCACATCATATTTGTTGCTAAAACTGAGCAGTTCATCATCTTTTACTGTAATTTTTCCTGTTTGAGGGGATCTTTCCAAAATTGGTGGAATTCCAACAGGATTTAACGCGTCATAGGCCACAACTGGCCTTCCTTGAAGGTATCTAAGAGCCACTGTAAGATTTGGAGCAGTTGGGTGTCCAAGACCATTTGACAGCGGCTTAGTCACAGGATTAGATGCAACACCCATCAAACTCTGCACCGACCTGAGATATGAGAAGTTGTATAGGCATATCGGTCCGTCAGGTCCAGATCCACAACCGGCCCCTCCAGGTCTAATTGAGAGTCCAAGATTCAAATTAGGAAGTGGAAGAGTTTGATACATACTGAAAGAGTGTTGTATCTGATCTGTCGGCTTCGAAGTTGGGGCGTTTTGGTGAGGTCTTTGCATTGTATGAACTGAACCAGAAGTGTCGCCAATAATAAGATAGTTTCCAGAAGAGCTGAACCCAAGAGTGGATAAAGGAACAGAGGGGATTGCGTAAAATTCCATTCTATCTAAATCTGAATGGTAAACCTGCCATTGGCCATTGTTACCAACTATATAAAGATCCTCAGAACCATGATTTGCACTTGATTTTGTCGAAGCAGCTAAGGAGTCATCACCCCAAGCAATATTTATTGGGCCCGGGGTAAACGATATATTTTTTCTTGGTCTGAATTTCCTGATATCAAAAAGACGTACAACCGAGTCTCTGCTCATATTTGAAATATCAAGATTCTTCTTGTAAGCGATCATTTCCAAAGAAGTAGTAACCTCTGTAGGATGGGCCCTCAAAAGATCTAACACTGCAAGTCCCGAATTGCCACCCACAGAATTCAACAATCCGTCAGTACCTATTTTCCTATCGGAGATTGTGGTAGTGATAACAGCAACAGTATATTCGCTCACGGCTAAGCCAGAAACGAATGTTTCACTAGAGGCTTGATTTGTTGAGTGAATCTGAACTGTATTCCCTAGACGTGGCAGACGGGGATCTGCAATTCCCAGCATATTAACTCCACCCACTATAAAACTATTACCCGCTGCGGAACTTCGGATGCAAGAGATGATTCCTGCATAAGGTATGCTCCTTAGATGACGAAATTCCTGTAAATCTAATATTGTAACACCATTACGAGTACCTAGTCCCAATATCTGTGTAATACCCATATAAGCTGGATATCTGGACGAATCACCACATAATATTTTTGAATTCGATTTTTCACCAGTTAATATACGACTTGAATGGCAAGAAATTGGAACCCCACCTCTAGAATAAACTCCTACACCACTGTTAGAAACTGTATAAATATGTGAAGCTGATGGGAAGCCAACATGTATTACGTTATCTCTAAACGGGCCATTACTCATAGAGCGTGGAAGTGTTTCTGGAATACCAACAGGAAAGGACGTATATCTACTGCAATGAGGAAATCTAAATGAACTTAAAAAACCATTAGTCCAGCCAAGCCAAAGAAGTTCATAAAATGGATCACATGTAATTGAGGTTATAAATGGTCTTACCGCTCTTCTTCCTCCTACATGCGCGGAAAATAGTCCCATCATATTGTAACTCGTGTACGTCTCCCATCCCCAAGGAGCTGGTTGACCTTGAGTTGTCTCTCCACCTAATAATAAATGGTGTCCAAGCCCTGTCTGTTGGTGGCCATTGCCTGGCCTCAGGAAACCACCAAACCCATCAAAATAACTTCCTGGTGCGAGACTCGAACCATCCCCCCCGCCCGTTTGGGCTCTTCTGCCCGAGCCAGTGCCTTCCATACCCCGCTGGCGCGGACAGCTTCAGTTAAGGACGGGGCGCTCAACAGAGTAAAACTCTCAAGGCGCTCCCTCCCAAGTTAATTTTCAAACTTTTTCTCGCTTTGAATTTCTCTTGCTATCATTAACATCAAATTAATTTGTAGTGCATATCAATAGGATTAAAGTAAAATAGACAACCTAAAGTGTTTTGTTATGTTGTTTTAATACGTTTTTTTCTTCTTTTGTTGTTCTTGTGGATTAAAACTAACTGCACTCTTCCACTCCGTGTCGGTTTTAGAAGGAAAATGTGTTAGTGTTCGACCTGGATTTTAGCTAGTTTATGTTTGAACCCAGTAAATTATCCTATGTGCGTTAATTTGCGATTGATCAGTCTCTTTCCTCGGACAAATTAAACGAGAAATAATGTAACTTAATATTGTTTCTCCGTTCTCTTGATTTTTTTTTCCCACTCTGTCTCGAAGAGGATATTTGAGAGAAGAAAGAAAGAAATGGAGAAATAAAGAGAAATCAAATATCCAGAAAAAGTAAGTAAACAATAATTCCTTCAAGTTTTTACTGCTTTTATCTTTAATTAATTTCTTTTGTTTCTCCTTATTTTTATTCTTTTATTCCCAATACCAATTGGTCCACTCCCCGGAAATAAAGTCTAAATTGGTAGTGGGGTCTCCTGGCGCCCCCGCCTCTGTGTTTATATTCCTGCCTTAAAACAGATTGTGTGGCCGTTATTAACTCAAAATCAAAGTATTGACCGGTTAGAAAGTGAAACCTTTCTTTACAAAAGGGGAAAGAAGAAAAAATATGCTCAAATTTTTGCTGCTTGTAAACAAGCAGGGTCAAATAAGGCTTAGTAAATACTATCAAGAGGTCACAAGGGAAGAGAGGGTTGTTTTTGAAGGACAATTGATTAGAAAGTGCCTCCTGAGGGGTGAAAATCAGTGCCCTTTCATGGAGTTTAACGGTAACAAGGTATGTTTCAGATGGAAATAAAACGCAACATGAAATTTTATTTCCTTAGGAAAGTTAAATTCAAAAAATTATATTTTGTGTTTTTTTAATTTATTCACCATCTAAAATCATTGTTATCCTAAATCTTAATACTTAGGTTATATATAGAAGGTATGCATCTCTTTACTTTATAATGGGTTTAGATGTCTCTGAAAAAGTGGTAAGTTCAATTGACATATTACGAAATATTTTCAATATAAAATTGGTTAAGATTTTAATTAACACTAACTACGTAAATAAAAACTTTATAATTTTATGTGCATAGAATGAACTAGCTTATTTGGAGTTAATTCACTTTATTGTCGAAACATTAGACAAATACTTTGAGAATGTTGTAAGTTTGCTAATAAATGAATAGTATTCACCACAATTTATCTGTGATGCGACTTTTTTAATTAAAACTAATTACTGTGATTATACATCAATACAGTGTGAACTGGATATTATGTTTAACTTGGACAAAACACATATAATTATCGAAGATATAATAATGTGCGGTTCTGTGTCAGAAACAAGCAAATCTAATATCTTAGAACACATGTATTTACTTGAAAAAGCTTCTCTGAACTCAAATGATGACATTAATTCCATGATTTTGTCTGTAAAAAAATAGATTCAATGGGTTCGCTCACCACCGTTGTTTATAAATAGTGTTGAATCAAGATAAACAAATGTATCTTGAACTCAAATTATAGTTTTTAAGATCTAATAAGATAACCTTGCTATTGCAATGTTTAGTTTTTATTGGTTATTGTGTTATACCGAGGCAAATGTAAATATCCACTCCTTTTGTAAATATGTTCGCCGACTTGTATTTGCTCACTTTGGCGAATATTTTTCTATTTTATTGCTACATTAGATGTTATCAAATTCAGTTCTTCACATTTCCTATTCGCAACCAGTACTTTCTCCGTGGCCTAGTGTTCATTGCATTTAAAATGATTTTGGCGCCAATATTTTCTGGGTCTGATTTGGTCCTACCCCACAGAGTATTGAACTGATTTTATATAGATAAGTAATAATTTCGATAACAATAGTTTACTTTTTTCATTGCTATTTGTCTATTTAAATCAATATCATCTCTTCTGGCTGTATATACCTCACATATCTACGAAATATCACTGCAATTAATGGGGGTGAACAGCAGCGAGCAGACAGACTTGAAAATTGGTTCATAGTACTACAGTAAATAGGGACTAAGCTTTGGAATAAGTAATATTACTTAACATTACTTGGAAAGCAATAATAATATTTACTTTTTATCCTGAAAAGGGGCAATACAAATAAAATATAAAAGGATATGAGGAATGCATTACTTAAAACTCGCGTAATTAAAGTAAGTTTGTTAAATAAAGAAACAAATGCGAAAATTTCTATTTATTTCAATCAATTCACCTTTAATATTCAAAATATTTTCAATGTCAAGTGCCTATCAAGTGTGTTAGATCAGTTTCAAAATGTAAGTTTGAAATAAGAAATAAAGTAAGAGGAAAGTTAGACACGATAAGTTAAGTATTAGGAAAATTAAATTAACAAGTAATTATCTAAATGATTTTCTTCTTAGAATAATTCTATGTTATTTATTCATATCACTATTAACTTCACTATTTGTTAATTATGTTGTTCATTTACAATTAAACATGAACTTTTTCATACAAACTAAATATAATATTTAGGAAAAATTTATAAGGTCTAATGTTGCAAAGCAAATACTAAATAACTCATGTGAAGCAATGCATGAAATATTAGATTCGCTTACAATGAATAACGACAAACAACAAAATATCTTTGATTCAGAGATAAATGTCCAAGGTAAGATGCTATTTCACAGATACCACAGGAAAAAATGGAAAATATGTGTAGATTCAAGTGGTACATGGGTAATTAGAATAAGAAGATTACAAGGAATAAATAAACCAGAGAATATTAAACTCGGCGTGAACAGAAAATTGCTTATTGAAGCAGTGGATACAAAAGGGTGTGGCGTCGCAGTAGGATTATCAGGGGCGTCTCAAAATTGCCAGGTTAAAAAAGACCTCGTGCTCTACTACCCACTTTTTCAAAGGGGGTAAAATACACAAAGTAATGAAAAGTTCAAGTAAAACAGTAAAAATTATTATTTTGTGCTAACTCTACCTTGATAATGTTATATTTTAAAATAAACAAATGTGTCAAATAAAGACCAAATCACATGCTTCTATTGTTTGTAAACATAAACATTTAAAAATTGTTAAAGTGGTGATGGTTGTTATGGAAATGGTTATTGCATCCATGACAGCTTTGGTCATGCATACATATTTGATGTTGCATTCCGTGATTGTAAGGGTTATAACGGGGCAAAAGACTTGTAGGGAAGAATCCCCATACTGATCTAGGGGCATTTAAGGGTTTGTCCCCAATTTTTGGATACATTTGCTGAGAGGAGGGCATACCAAATTGCAATTGTGGCGTGGCTACTCCGCCAATTGTCACATTACCTGAATTTTGAAGTAGGTGTTGAGTTTGATCAGAAGTGTTCGGTAAGAAAGTAGATCCAGGAGCATTATATAAACAGGTGTTGTTATTTCCACCACTTAATCCTTTTGTCTCAAAAGACGAACCTAAATTACTTATAAAATACTTGTCTGGTATTACTTTTCCAGAACCATGCTCTTTACGTACGCACGCTTCTACAGTAGCTCTATTTTTAATATCAACACTTAAATTCCATAGATTCTTCGCCATTCTAATTGAATCAACGAGAGCCAATATGTGTATTGTAAGTAATGAATTTGATAGTAATAGTAAATAGAATCCCCAGCCCAGAGAATTGCTGTAAGAACTGATATTAAACATAGGTATATCAGAATTAAAAGCAATCAAATTTGGAATAATATGGCTTAGATATATTACTATCACTGATGACAAACATACACCAATTAAAGCTATTATATTTAATAAAACCGAGACAACTCCAAGACCTATAAATGGCTTAGTCTTTAATATAACCTCACTATTGCCATTGTCTGATTTTGAATTCTTACTCTTATTTAAGTTCCCATTGTTTACATCAACTTTAAAACCTTTACTGTATATCATTAGGAATATTACGCTCAATATAATCGTTGAAGCTGATCCAAGTAGTATCAAATATACCATATTTAAATAATTAGTCACTATAACTGCATCGTTGCAGGATTGAGATAAGAAATCGTATTTCTCCGGTGGACTGCAGATTGCACTTAAAACATTATTTAAACTTCCATTTATATTTTTAAGAGCATTATTGCAGAAACCCATGAACTTTTTACTAGTAGAGGAACAATTTAAAGTTACATAAAACTGATTGGGAGTTATTTCCCATGAAAATATAGAACCCTCAAATAAAGACCAACTCTGAGTTATAATCACACCTCCAAAGGCACATCCTGAAAGCTGTTTATTTTCAATATAGTAAGTAATTTATTCAAACCATTATAACATAGAAATAAATTCATGTAAAACTTACCAATACTGCTATTACAAGATTTGTCAGGTTTGCAATGATTACTCCTCTTTTAAACATCTTGCTTTTTTGTATTGCAACCTATTGCCTAACCTAATTAAGTGTTCTATGTACTACAAACACTGACTCAAATCCAACTTTGTCTACTTATCGTACACTACTAATTTACTGCTCTACCAATTATTAATTAATTATATTGTTTTCCCTCCACTATTATTACATTTATTTTTTGCAATATTTGGATATATATATTTATTTAATTATACTCCGGTATTTATTTATTTATAAAATGTGTTTATGTACATATACTTATTTGAGCAACCATATTAATTTTTTTAAAATTACGTATGCCATTTAGTTTAATATAAATTTATATGGGAATAAATATTTCTACTGTTAAATAAAATTATATCTAAAAATACTCCCGCCTAAAGTCGTTACCTAATAAATAAATCATGGAAAAAGGATCAAGAACTGAAAAAGAATGGTAAAAAGTGAGAAATTGTTTAACTAATAAATTTAATTATGGAACCCATCTTTTAGGTATTTGAGTGATGTTAAATTTACATTTAATGTACACTATACTCGAACATGTATAATAAAAAAAGTAACTTTAAATATAGATTTGTTGTTTTTCTATGTTTGTATTGAATTAGAGGAAGCTTCCTTGACGCGTTTGCTTCTGATTTTTTTAGTTTTTTTAGGTTGGTTCTTGCCTTGTTTCGGTGGATTACTATTTTTCTTCTTTTTTAGGCAAGAAAGTGGGTTGGGATTCTTTTTTTTTTTTTTCTTATTCCTATTTAAAATCCAGTTGGAAAAAGTTAGTAATGTTTGTTACTTTATATTGATACTAGGACACAGTGTGAACTTTAATATCAATATATTGTTTGAAAACGTACGTTTCGTTGTTTTTTTCGAGTGAAACCTTTAGAGAAGGAATTAAGGAATATTCCCATTCTTGGGGTGCCATTCTTGATTCCTCCTTAAACGAATTGCGCATATTTGAGGCACTAGAAGGCTGTTCTAGAACAGGTACTTGTCCATTTAAATATAATAAAGGAACACCTGGTATTTTATTTAGTTTTTTTCTCAGTAGGTAGTCTTGCGAGGCTACAATGAACTTTTTATAATTCTCATTTTTCGAAACAACATCCAAAATACATCTAAAAGAATCAAATGTTCTTTCCTCTTCTGTCCCTTTAATTGATTTTTTCGCGGAAAATTCCTTGTTACTTTTGTTTTCTGCACTGGCATTAGTCTCTTTTGCTAAATTTGGTTTGGAGTTAGTACAAACATCAACGTTATTCTCAAATGTATCTACTTGTTCTACAGTTAAATCGGAGTCACTCTCAAATATTATTTTGTTCTCTACCTTGTTTTCACTCTTTTCTGCACTAAAAATATGACCACATTTGTGTCTAAAGTATGCTTTCGCGATGAGTTTTGCACCCGAAAAATCTGCTTCATGGCCCCTTGTATTGTTTAATAATTCTATTTCCTTAAATATACAATCGGTGACAATTGGTATTGCCTTTCCATTAAGTATCTTTGGAAGCAACTCTTTGATGTGTATCTTGCCTTTAAGTCCTGCCATAATAAAGGTGCCGTCAACTATTGATTTAGTTAGCCAAAATGTAATTATGTACAAATACACAAAATTTGAAGAGAAAGCAGGAAATTTAAAGTGATTAATCCCACAAAATTCTATATCAATACTCGACATAAATACTGTAACTTACCTAATATTCTATATGGTTCCTCAAAGTCATAATTGACTCTATAGAACTTTAAAATTCGTTTTATCTGTTTTTTTCTACTTATCTTCATTTCTTAACGTAATAATTCATGAAATATAACTGATTCTTTCGTACTATCTATTTTATCCTTAAATTAATGATTAAATTTACATTTTATTCTAGCTTTTTTTCTATTTCGAAGCCAAATTTTGATTTTGAAAACGGATTGGCGCCAACAGTATATTATTGTTTTCGCACCTGAAGTAGTAACTATGGAAAAAAAGAAAAAACTATATATTCGGCAGGAAACGCAAAGTCAGCTTTAGCAAACTTCCATTTACACTGGTTTAGTAGAATTTGGTTTTCTTTAATATAGTTCACCATTTTTATAAAGGTTGAGAACATTAACAGAAATGCTGGCGGGAAAATGTCTTAAATAAGATTTACTCCTTTTAAAAACAATTACACACACTTATCTTGCAACTATAAACTTGACAATTCGCCTCGAGACTCAGTTATTAAGTAGTTCAAATATAGAGTAGTCTTCATAGTACATTTGTTCAGTTGTATTTTGAGGGACTTGACAATTGGGTAGGGTAAAGTTTGACATTAGACAGTCAATAGCTGCCTTTTTAATGGCATTTGCAAATTTTTGCTTAGTTTTCTGTATTTTGTGTATAAAATAAGTGTTGAAAATTTATGTGACGTCGTGAAAATGCATTTTAGATTGTAGACTTACATTTTGAGGCAATGGATCTATAAACTCTGCATTTTGGAACAATGCCAGGTTTGTTGCATTATCAATAAAATTTGTAATAGATCCATTCTCAGGTATTTGGAATACATTTGTCGGTGCTTTTGCCATTGATTCTATTAATTCAATCTGCGTTTATTTTGTTATAAAATTAAATTGTTAGTTAATTATTTCTTATAATTAAGGCATAACGCCCATTAGTTAAAGTAGTAGAGAATAAGCTTGGTTTCTTAAATGCCAACTTCGAAGTTAATGTTGAATTTTTTAAAGATACATTTTGATATCGTTTCTCTGCTCACTTCCATTGGTTTAGTAAAAAAATAACTTACCGTTGGTTCTTGTTCAATATAATCTATAAATGTTGGTGTCAAACCCATTGTAAGATATTCCTAGAGATAATTGTAAGAGAGCGGTGTTTGCCATTGTTAGTATAATTATTTTTTCTATGATTTGTTTGTTTTTTAGCATTTCCTTATATATATATATATATATATATATATAATGACATTCGTCATTTTTTTAGACTTACTTCCGTGTCATCTAATAAATTTTCAATTCTTCTTTGAGCTCTTCCTATAGTGGATGTATTATATATTTTCCAAAGAGGCTCTCCTATTGATGTTCCCACGGTATAAAGATCTGTGCATTTGTGAATATTTGGATTGCAGTAAAAATCTTGTACTTTCACTTTAGGTCCCATTTGATTGGGAACTAAATCAGGTTGTTTGGTACCTGGATTTATAAATGTTGCATTAATTATTTCTTCAACAGGTATTGACCAGTTCTCTTGTTTCATATTGAGAAGTGAATTCGAAATTAAGTTATTTATTGCCGTTTTTCTGTCATAAGGATTTGGAATTTCTAATCTTGTCAAATTTACAATATCTCCTATTTTTGCCGTTCTTAAAATATCTTCTTCAAAGTTTTCATTGATTTCCTGTATATTATCGTTGTATTTGTGAATATGATCTTTTTCTTTATCATTTTTATGTTGAATTCCAGCATTGTTATGATTTTGATAGTTTTGTTTATGACTGTGGTTATAATTATGATTACGATTATGACTATTTTTGTGAGTATGACTGTGATTATTATCTTGATTATATCCTATGATATCGCTTTTATGTATATTACTATAGTCGTTTTGACTTTCAATTTGTGGATTATTATCTTTACTTTGCTCTGTGCCATTATTGACCATCACCATTTTATTATTATTATTATTATTATCACTATTTCCCTCTATTTTTTTTGACTCCTTTCTTATATTGTAATTATTCCACCAAGCTTCATTAATACTTGTTGGAATTTTGTGTTTAAACTCAATAGGCCTTATTGTATTTGTTCTAAGCAATGGTTTATCTATATGTTCCCATTTCCACATTGATTGCTGTTTTTCACCTACCTGAGGTGTTGAAGTCTTTAAATAATGTATCGATGAATAGGGTGAAAAGTCTTTGTTAATTTCTTGTTTTGTCAGAGATGTCAATCCTATTTGGTTTAAACCATTACTATAGTTAAAACTGGTGTTAGTGCTGCTGTTAACATTAGTACCAGTATTACTAGTGCTTGTAATTACTAGTGGTGATTTATTTAAATATAGTGGAAATTTTTGTGATATTTGATTTGTGTCCTTACTAAGCGAATTGAATATTGAAGATTTATGTGAGTATGGCTGTCTTCCAAAATAATTTTCTTTAACACTATTATTATCCACTATATTTGGCCTTTTATACGTATATATTTTACTTCCTCCTTTCCCCGTTGCAGAGAGTGTATATAAGTTGTCATCTTTTCTGTTATAATCTACATTGTTGTTATCCGGTACTGAATAATTAACACTATTTTCCATTATATTTAAGTTTAATCCATCTTCAATATTGTTACCTATTTCCACAATAGCTGCTCCAATCCCATTTCCAATATCACCTATATCAGTTCCTATCTCTTCACTTATTTCGCTCACTCCTGGGATAGTTTTTGAAATTCCAGGTATTCCCACTCCACCTATTCCAGGAGTTGTTGTTGGAATTCCAGGTACTCTTACTCCACCCATTCCAGGAGATGTTATAGGAATTCCAGGCACTCCTACTCCACCCATTCCAGGAGATGTTATAGGAATTCCAGGCACTCCTACTCCACCCATTCCAGGAGTTGTTGGAATTCCAGGTACTCCTACTCCACCTATTCCAGGAGTTGTTGGAATTCCAGGTACTCCTACTCCACCCATTCCAGGAGATGTTATTGGAATTCCAGGTAACCCCACTCCACCCATTCCAGGAGATGTTATTGGAATTCCAGGTAACCCCACTCCACCCATTCCAGGAGATGTTATTGGAATTCCAGGCACTCCTACTCCACCTATTCCAGGAGATGTTATTGGAATTCCAGGCACTCCTACTCCACCTATTCCAGGAGTTGTTGGAATTCCAGGTACTCCTACTCCACCTATTCCAGGAGATGTTATTGGAATTCCAGGTAACCCTACTCCACCCATTCCAGGAGACGTTGGAGTGTCAGGAACGCCAATTTTACCATCAATTCCAGGAATACTCGGAATTACAGTATTTGGAATCCTTGGAACAGTTGAAGGATTTTGAATTCCACCATCAATCAAATTACCCACACTGATGAGATTTGGCAATATAGCTCTGTCCAAATTCCTTCCAATTTGCGATAAGGAATTATCATTAATATCAACACCGATACTGTTATAAGGGTTGGAGTTTAACTGGTTATTGTTATTGCCATTGTACTGCAAACTGCTCTCACAATTTGAATACTTTAAAGTAAGTGATAATAAAACTGTAATAAATACGTAAAGTTTGTTTGAAAAGAGAAGGTATTTTCCTTTGTCAACATTTTTCTTGCAGCAAAAGTGATTAAAATAAGTTGCATTAGTGTGCATTAGGTCGAAAAGTAATTAGCTTTATCCTACTCTGTACAGTTTTGTACGACTATGTGAGATATAAAACGCAATAATAATCTCCGTTGCAAATTCTCTTAATCTATGTGTCCTTGCTATTACTATTTGCGAGTATATGCAAAGATGCAGAATGGGTACTCAAAGTATATACATATATTTATATATTAAATATATAGTATACACACAGAAAAATATAACATATATTTGTCTAGTCCAAATATTTTATTCAAGGAAAATAATATATTTGTATATCATGGTATTAACATACTGGGTTAAACAAACGAAAAGGAATCTTTTATATTATTGGCATGTCCGCTCTATCTTTTTTTGTTAGAGCAAAAAATTTATATGTAAATTAAAGTAAAAAAAGTAAGGAAAAGTAAACTATAATTAAAACCAGGTCTGTTTAGTGTAATTTAAATAAATTAATGAACACAGGCAAGTGACTCTTCTTTATAGCTTTCTTTGTTTTCAAGAAAAAATAATAATGAATGATTTATTGCATTTTGAAAGCTGTTTATTTATCATGTAAAAAGAAAATAATAGCAAGGAAAAAATTATATTCACAAATGTTAATTCACAATTCTTTAATAGGTCCATACACTTTTTTCAAGCCTGGATGAGGGGACAGTATAGTAAATAAATATGCATGTAAATAAAAAATTGAGTATACCGGGGTTGAGCACAAGTTTGGAGCCAAAATAAAATAAATAATAAAATTAGTTTAAAATATATAATTTATAAATAGCAACTTTTGTACGTATTTGTTGACGGTTATAAACAAAAATAGAAATATATATGACAAAATGTAATGAACTTCTGTTTATATTGCTATTACTGGTGAGCAAAAGTATAGTATGCGAGAAAAGATTAAATGCGGAAAGTTTTAATGATACGAGATCAGTTTGCCACAACTATGACATCCAAAGTGAGGCAATAAGAGAGGAGTTGAACAAGAAAAACAGTACTGGTATTCTTTTTAATGAAAATGATGTATTTAATACCCTAAGATTAAATGCCAACCATACAAATGAAGGTGTTGATGGCAACTTTGTGTATGCCAAAAGTAGTGAGATAGTGATAAGTAACCATGGGAAAAGGACAGTTGAAGGCGTTTTAGTAGATTTAGATAGGTTAAAAATTAAAAAATACTACACGAATTTGAATTCGAGTGATTGTAGAATATCAATATTAAAAAGAAGAGGAAATTTAAGGATACCACGCAATACAATCTATATGATGAGGTCGTTTGATAGAATATTGGAGTTGCTAGATATACTCTCTTCTAGAAGGGAATGTCCTTATTGCAAAGGTTGCAATGATATAAGACTAGGAAGTTTGCCAATATGGGTTTCTCCAATTTTTCAGAAACAACTCAAAAGAATAAACTATGAATTGGACTACAAGCTCTGTTATATACTAAAGAAAGATCTGAGAGTGTACAATGAGATCAAAGAGACAATTTTAAAATTGAGGGATAATTTTTGGGATGTTGAAAAAAATGGCAATAAAAGAACCTTGTATGATTTGTCCCCTATAGAAGATAGTACTATTGAAATAATAAGAAAGAATAATATGAGATCATTCAATGTTTCAATACTTGGAATTATTCTGGAGGTTAAGTTTGATGATTTAAAGCTTGTTGGTTCTAAATTAAATCACTGCGTGCCTTTGCAATTCCTGTTTAAGTGTTCATGGCATCCTAACAAACAAAGCAAGGATATATTATCGAAGTTAAATTTTGTATCTAATATAATGTTTGACATATCAAATAGTTTGGAGATTAATGTTAGGATTGATAATGTTGATGGAACCAAAACAAGAACAAAAACTGGAGTTGATATTTATGATTATAAATATGATGTTAATATAGAAGATGAGATTAATATCAATTCAAATATGAATTTTGATAATAATACGCATTTTGGGAGTAATAATAATAAAGAGAGCGAAGTGCGAAATGGAAATGCTGGAAATAATGTTAAGAACATTGTTTCGGGTTTAGATTTGTTTTATATTCAATTTGGGAATCCAAATATAACTAATTTTGAGGACGTTTTTATACCAAATAGAAGCAAAACCAAGGGAAGCGCTTTTTCAAAAAGCTCATTTACCCACTCTTTCTCGAACAAAAATTCGAACTTATTCGGCTATCGTGAGCATTCATCTGTCTCAGATTCGCTGCCATCAGCATCGTCTCACTCTGCAACAATTTCGTCCTCATTATCATCTTCTTCCCCTTCTTCCTCTACTTCATCTGAATCTTCCTCATATTCAGTGAATTCACTTTTGATTTCATCAAATAAGTGTATTTCTCCATTTTTGGATACAATGGTGGTTCCAAAGGAAGGTTTCTTGGGAAATGGAGAACTTCAAATATGCGACTTTGAATTGGGCGCAAATCTGGACGATGGTGGTGAAATAGCAAACAGTGTGAAAGACAAAAGAAGCAGTGGACTTAAGGAAGGCAATACAAAAACTAATAATTTTGGGGAAAAAAAGGCCACCGGACCATATAATGATTATGAAAGCCAATATTATGACGATGACGAAGATGAATATAGTGAAAAATTGAGAGTTGTACATGGAATACAGTATGTTCATCATATTGCTGCTATTCAGTACGATTATGCATCATCATCTTCAAATAGCAAATTGTTGGCGTGGGGAGACGGGATAATGCATCCAAAATCAGTTCAATCTTCGAATCCCGATTCTTATCTGCTTGTTCCTTGTAATAAACCAATGTGGTTCATAATAGGTTTTCAAGAAGATATTTTCTTGGAGTTTATTTCAATTTTTTCTCTTGAATATTTTTCCTCCTCATACAAGGACATTGAAATATCAGGTAGTCTTGTTTATCCTACAAAAAATTGGGTTTCAATAGGGATACTTAGAAGAAATGAGAAACTGCCAAAGGAAATGTTTGATATGAAACCTTCGTGTATGAGAGAGGAAGAGACAGACGAGGGAAGGAGAAGAGAAAGAACTTTTGGAGACGTCAATTACATAGGAGGCAGTAACTTGAATGGAAAAAAGAAAAGCGACATAATAAAGGAAAATATCAATACTAAAGGCGGTCAGAATGAATACAAAGAGTCGACTTTAAACGGTTATAAGAACAAGAAACAGAAGAAATATAATTTGCAGAATGTTGAAAAAAAGCCAGATGGGAAGAGGAGCGACAACCCGAATAATATAAAAAATGTTGTGAAAGATGGCGATAGTTTAGGATCTGACGGAGAAAAATATGAATACCCTTTTTCCTCAACATATTCTTATTCCCACTCCTATTCAAATCCATGTTGGGTAAGGTATATTAGAGTAAGAGCACTTTCTAATTTTGAAGAAGGACACTATTATTGTCACTTGAGCAGAATACAAATATTTGGCAACAATATAATGAACAAATTAGAGGCTGAAATAAATGGAAAGAGGAATTCTATATTAATTAGAGGAGACGGGGAGGAGAGTGTAAAAGAAGTTGAAAACAGACTCTTAAAGAGAGATCCAAACATAATTAATGGAAATATTCAAGATCAAAAAGATGATCCCGATCACAGAAATAATGATAATACCCACGATAGAAGGAACGACAATGGAAACAAGGTGGATGTAGTCGGTAACAATGGTATTGAGGCTAGCAATGGTAATCAAAATGGATATTTAAATAGCAATAATCATTATTACAGTCCTCACTACAACCACATCGACAATAAGGTAAACACCGATAACTACGGTAGAAGCCAACATTATAATGGCAAGCAAGAAAACACACCAGAAGCTGAAGCTGCATACGGTGACGGTGTAAATACAGGTAATGTAGATAACAATGAATTTTTGGGCGTAAATTCCAATTACGGTAGTGACAATAACAGAGATAGAAATATTAAGCGAAATCAGCAAAAGAAACAGAAAGAGGAAGCTTTTTCGTATAATGAGAAGAATAGATACAGATATGCATATAATAATAATGAATTCGAGAACGAAATGTATCCTAATATGGATTTTTACAGGACCCAAGACATTAATTACCGCAATAATCATCCATTGCTTTCTTTTGTAGAAAAAGTCAAGATGTTGGAAAAGAAGATAAATCTACTAAAAATGGAGAACAGAGCTATATTATCAGAATTAAACTCAACTACAAGTTATCTAACAGAATCAATGATAAAATTATCAGATTCAATAAAGTTTTTACAGGATGTTTTAATGTTAGACTCAAACTATAATATAACGTCTGTAGGTGGGGATGTGAGAGTTAGTGATAAGACCGGAATTAATAGAGGGGTGATTGGGAGAGTTGGAGCAATCAACAAAAATAATAATATTGGAAGTGGGTTAAATAGAGGAATAAGATTTGACAATATAGGTATTGCTTTTAAAAACACTCTAAATCAATATTATGACAATTACTTCAATATTGAATGCCTAATTAAGGTACTTAAAAACATTAATTCTCTCATTCTGATGATTTTGAGATATATTATTGACAATATTACAATTCTTGTTCTTCTACTTTTAATAGTTACTTTGGTTACTTCTCAGGTATTTCTATATAAACAGCTTTTTTCAGTCAAAAAAAGACTGCAGAATACGCTTCAGTTCATCAAAAGTTATTCTAATAATTCGACTCCAACCGCAAAAAACTCGAAAGGAGGAGTTATATTGGATGACCCATTTTCGTTTCAAAAGAACACAAAACTTCATTCCAATCCCGTCGGAATTAATTCAATTAGGGGATTCAACGGCCAAACTTCGGTAAATTCCGGAACAAAGCCTCAGAACAATCACACCAATTACATTGCACCATCAGTAGTTTCCATTCCCTCTTCAACTATTGAAAATAGCACCGCTACCATATGTGGAGCCAAGGTTGGGGTGAACCCCAATAACAGTACTGGAGGTAACAAGGGATCTGGGAACGAATTTGGTGCAAACTTTGACCCTTCTTATATAGTTAAAGACCTTAGAGATTCTCATTGCGAGAGTGATGACTGCAATTGTGTTCTTCCAACGGAGAACAATCAAGTTTCTGCAAATACTTCTATTGGTGACAACAATAATCCGGGGAGCTTCGTCACAAAAACTGAATATGAAAAAGCATTTGGAGAGGGTGAAGATCAAAAAATCAAAGAAGAGTTACCGGAAGGAGGTGATAGTGGAGAGGTGGGTGGAGAGGCCAAAAATAATGCCAAATGTAATTACTTCTCAGTGTTCGCTAATGAAGTCCAAAAGAATGACGATATAAATTCAATTCAAAGTTCATCCTGAAGAAATGAATTAATTTACTTTAAAAAAGCAAGAAATAACAACATTTTTTAGTTTTTTATATAGTATAATTAAAAATTTAACACCTATTTTTGTCTTTTCAAATACCAAAATGTAATCATTTGAACAATTGGTAGGGAAGTGAGGCAGTGGGAATATGTTTTGTCGCGTTCCCTCACTATTTTCTGTTTTTGTATTGTCACGTAAACACATGTTTTACTTAACAAAAAAAATCCTAATTTTTAAATTTTCACACGTTACCATGCAATAATTTAAATTTATATATTATTACCGTCGTGCGGTAACGAAAATGCGAATAAAGCATTAAAAAAAAGCGCGGTAAACTTGGGCGAAAAGTCAAGAAAAAAAGAAAACATAAGAGGATTAAAACAGTGATTAATGTAAATAGGTGTGAACTCTTTATCTTATGCTGAATAAGCAAGAGTATTGCAGGTAGTAATACGCATATATATACACTTTGTACTGCATTTTTGGAGGTAGTATATGTGTATATAAACACCAAACAGGGATAGAATAGACAAGTGGATAAGAGAAAGAATTAGTGCATAAACACGGGAAATAAAGGCGATAGGCAGAATAGATCGCGCTGTGGCTTTAGTGAGTATGAGTGGTTTAGTTTCTATTGATAATATCAACAGGCTTAACAACATGGATGAAGATGAAGTGCTGTTGAGAAACATTTTGGACTATAGTGTCGAGGATAAAAGCAGTGGGAGGAATAACATAGAGAAATTAATAGAGGAGTATGTGAACAAGATAAGAGTTGCAAGTGAGAAGGAGATGCAATTTTTTAATTGTAACATGGACAAATTTTTGGACTCGGAACAAAACGTTTTTGAGGACTGCGATCAAAGCAAATTGGTATTTAATAATGAATGGAGTACCAGCAGTATGGGTGAGCAGAAGTACAAGTCGGTACTTAGAATACAAGACGAAATATCAAGAATAAGCTTAGAGCTAAATGAACTTAAGAAAGAGCAGGAAAGAAGAGTTTCTATACTTAATTTCAATGACCATAGTGCAACTACCACTAGTATATTGGAGGATGATATAGATGATACAGTAGATTGTGATGAAGTAGTTGGGGATTCATTAGAATTTGACGGGGTATCAGTGCCTATTGATATGAATGTTGGAAATTCTATTTCTAGTACGGGAAGTTCGGTTGGAAATAAGGAGTTGAAAGTAGTAAAGAAAAAGAAAACAAATAGAAGATATTTTAGAAGAAAAAACACAAGTAATAAGGAGAAAAATGATTTGGACGAGATGGAAAAGTTGGTCAGATCTAGAACTCCACTAGACATAATTACACTTGCATCTAAATATTACTTGAGAAAACTTAAGTTTAATAGGGACGCTAAGTTTAATGATTTAACACTTCCAATTGCGCAAGAATACAAAAGAGGGCCATATATAAATATAGGTGAGAAGAATATAAGAGATATAAGGTCTGTGAACATGATGAATAGTAGTACACTCGGGAGTAATTTTTCGTTTTTGGATGACCTAAGTAAGTGTTGTAGAGTGTCAAGCATTACTTTCGTCTCGAGATCTAGTGATAAAGTCCTAGGAGATGTTTTGTCTGGTACGCCGTATGAGAACAGCATAAGAGGAATTACTAACGTTGATGGAGGATTAAATTGGTCATTTGGAGTAGGAATCCCGGGAATAGAGTTTGTTACAGATGATCATGTAACTAGGAGAAACGAGGACGATGGTTTTTTTGATAACTTTGCTCAGGCTAAGGAATTGGAGCCGAATAACGAGGATAGAGCAAATTCAGGTTTGGAAGTTTTATTTGAAACCTATAGAAGAAAGGATGAGAATCAAATTAATATTGAGTTAACTAAAGAAAATACATATGGTAATAATGCACCCATACATTCAGTTATGGATAACTTTGACACTTTGACAAACAAAGATAATAATTACAGTTATTTGGCATCTGTGATGGAGAATGAATCCAATGTTTTCGCTATTGCTAGACAAAGAGTAAAAATTAGAGTTCATCCAGGAAGAAACAAAGAATTAGAAGAGCTTTCTAAATGTGAAAGCCCGGAAGAACTTAAAAAAATAGGACTTAAGTTCGTAGACAGCTTAAGGGATTGTCTAAAGGATGACAAAGTGAAGAATAGAGAAGAAACTAGACAAGATAATAAAAAAAAAGAGAATGAATTTGGAATTTCAAATTGTCTTGATTTACTTAGAAAAGAGGATGAGGAAAAACTTTATTCTTTGAACAGGCTCAAGAATATAATTAAAGAGTTTAATGAAAAAGATGCAACGAACAGTCAACTTTCATTTTTTATTCCAACATATAACTACTTAGTTGAGGAAACCGAGTTACTAAGTGAGATTCTTGGACACAAAAAGGATGACAAGTTAATAAAAATATACCGTGATGATATTATTACGAATGGAGAAATACAGGATTATTACGAAGTCATTTTAAGCATTCCAGAGAGTATATTTTTAATGCCATATTACACAAGTTTGTGTTATCCACTAGAGGACACAGTGACAAAGACTATTGATTTTGATAGTAAGAAAAACTCAATGTTCGATGCTATAAAGAATTTAAGACCTATAAACGGAAACTTTTACCATCCATTAAATCTGTTTGGAGTTCCAGATAGAATAAAGAAGGTCAGAAGGCATATTGGTAAAAGAAAATTATTTATAAAAAACGAGTTATTAAATTTAAAGAGATTTCTTCCCTCTGTTTATTCCTATTACAGGGAATATGTTAGAAATACAGAAATACAAAATAGTGAAAGGAGTAGGGAATTTACGTGGGGTTGTTTGCCTGTAAGAGCAATAGATCATCCGGATCAAATTGTTCCATTGCCAATAGGATACTTTAAATACAACTTTAGATTCAAGGCTTACCACAAATTTTTAGATTTGCTCCCGTTATACAGAAAAAATGATGGGGAAAAGGCATTAAGAATGTCTTTTTCAAATCTTTCGTTCCCTATTTCTTTCAGAAACTCCAGCAGAGTGTTTGTTTCAATATTCAAAAACAGTCAAAACTATGATAATAAGCATGAAAATAAGACTAAATCACTTGGAGTTACTGGTTTTGAGGATGGAATAGGTAAGTCTGTAATTCGAAAGATTGAAAATGAGTCTGCAAATATCGAGAATCGCATTTGTGAAGAAGAGCACAATTTAATGGGAGTTAACTTAAAAAGAAGGAGAGGCTTAACGGGATCTGGATCTATTTCCAACACAAAGAGGACTAAGGAATCATCTATAGACACTCAAAATCAAGCTCAAAGTAGTTTTGGCGTAAATGATGATGGAGGGTTTTGGGGATCAGTGAGGGTAGGACCCCATATCCAAGACAAGGTTACTTCCATTGGAACAACAGCACCTCATAATCCAGTTGATACATCAAGAGGAGTAATTTCAGGGGTTGGTTCGGGAGGTGGATCTCTAGGATCTAAAGAAAAAGAGTTAAATGTAAATATTATGAAAAATAGGGAAAAAGAAAAGGAGATAGTGCATCAAAAACAAGTACAGAGAGAGTGGATGCAAATGACAACCTCATCCTCAAGTTTAATAGGCCCCTCTCCACTTTGGTTTGAAAATTGCATATTTAAATTCCCGTCGGATATAGAATATTCAATTATGGACAGAGATCCTATCCTCTTTTCTGGAAGTTTGAATCCAATAGTGTTTACAAACAATAATAATAAAATGTTGAATGTGATAGAAGAGAGCGATAGGAATTTAAATACAATATGGAGTCATTCGGAAATAAGGTTATTTATAGAGAAATATTTGATGTATCCAAAGGACTTTAGAAGAATATCTTCTTTTATGGAGCACAAGAGCATTAAAGACTGCATAGATTTCTACTATAAATACAAGTACTCACTTGGATTAAAAAGAATTTTGGGATTAGTTCAGTATTTTAAAGGCCAAAGCAAAAATCAACAAAATTCTAGCAAATTTGGCTCCATTAATATAAACAACATAAATGTAATGAATGCAATAAATAGCTATTTGTCTTTTCCAGAATCAGATTTCAAAGATGAAGAAGCTAATGATTTAAATGACCATTACGGCGAAGACAACAAATTAGTTGAAAAAAAAAATACCAGAAGTGTTTCCCACAGAGGGAACAGTCTTGAATTGTGTATTTGGAATAGCAATGTTAGTACTAGAAAATGTATTGAAATTATATATCAGAAAAAACAATCATACAGAGAATATATTATAGATGAGATTCTCAAGACGCTATACACAGAGAACTTATATGATTGTTCGATTAAAGAGGTTTACAATAAATGTTGTTTTGTTAGCTTGAAAAATATGAATTTTTACAGCGAGAAAATATTAACAAAATCCTCCCTTAAAAGGATAATTGTTAGACCACATACTATATTTAGACTACCTGTATTAGAGGGATTGAACTCCATGGAAATATCTAGATTGTATGAATGTGATAATAACAAGAGTGATTTAATAGGAAATTACAAAAGAAAAGAAAGATCATGGACGATTTTTGACG
Source organism: Cryptosporidium bovis (assembly GCF_009768925.1). Classification (NCBI taxonomy): domain Eukaryota; phylum Apicomplexa; class Conoidasida; order Eucoccidiorida; family Cryptosporidiidae; genus Cryptosporidium; species Cryptosporidium bovis. Next base: position 155,807 of record NW_027125030.1, read on the forward strand.
AAATTATATACAAGTCTATATTCAGAATCCAGAATGATGGGGTTTATTCCAATTATAATTATTTGTCTGAAAAAACAGGTAGTAAGTACCTGATGGACAACTTATCAAATGGATATATATTACCTAGAAACATACACTCATTGATATCTCCTGTATATAGCATTAATATTCATAATGAATCTAATGAAAACACGACCTCTGTCCCGAGTAACATTCCAATTATATTCCAAGACTATGACTTTAGCAATAACCAAGTACTGACAAACCACATTATTGAACCAAGAATATCGAGTAAAGACTTGAGAGCATCTATATTCTTGTACATGAATCAATTTGTTGATTCCAATGATTCAGCATCAAACAGTATGAATAAAATAAACAACAGCAGTTTGTTCGATTCAATAACTATTTCTCCTGGAAAGAACAAACAGTCTAAACAAGTGGATCATATATTTTCATCCATTAACTCCACTAATGAAGGCGATATTAATAGCGTACATCCATTCATATCTCATTCAGATCCAAATATTCAACAGAGTTATTACAATCAAAGTCCCTCCTCTAAAAACAAAGTTGTACAAATGTCAAACGGCAATACTCAAAATTATTTAGAAAAAACTAGACAAACTAGAAAAAAAAGAGGTTACACGAATTATAGAGACGGCAATACTAATAATAATAACTGTCTTAAAGATATTAATTTTGCTGAAAATAAACAAAATTTAGTTACTGGGGCAGAAGTAGACATAGGCAATACTCCTAAGACTGAATCTAATATAGCTATTAATTCTGAGATTGGTCTGGGGGTTGAAATTGGAGAAACTCAAACAACGGAGATAGGGAGTTTCGGAGTGGGAATAGTAGGAGCAAACAAAATATTACCCCAACAATTCAACGGCTTTCCTAATCCGAATATTAACTCAAGTGCTCTTGTGGGTATAAAACATAACAACCCAAATAGCGGCAACTATCAGTCTACAGTTCCTTCCAATATAGGAATTGGTTTGAATTCTGGACTAAATACTTATAATGGCTTAATTGATAATAATAATACAAGTTATCCCTATTACAACCTAAATCTACAGGGAAATGGCATTCTTGGAGCTGGAGGAAACTCTTTAGCAAATAACAATAATATCAACAATTCTCAGACACTCGGACAAATTGTTCAAAATCAATTCGGGTCTAGAATTCACTCGGCTTCTGAATTAGGAGGGATTGGAGGAAATATGACCAATTTAAAAAACGAAAATGTTAATAAAAATAGTGGTAACACTGGTAGTATTGTAACAGGGGGCAATAATAGTATTATTTTGGGAAATTTACCTGTAAATATAAACGGAAATTTAATGAACACTAACCAAATTCAAAAAATACCTCTATTATTTGCAAATATGGTTGGAGCAACAAATAATGTAGGTAGCAATTCAATTACTTCGAATAATATTGTTAACAATAACAAAAACATTAATACAACTCTAAATAATAATGGAATTGATAGTAATTTACTGAGTGATCAAAAAATTGACAGCATTGCTGGAATTGTAAATGCTGGTAGCAGTAAACAAAATTGGAATGACATACTAATGAATCAATATCTTCAACAACAACTAATGTTTCAACAGACTTTGCAGGAACAATTCAAGAATGCCGTTTCAGCGGGTGGATCGCAAGCTGGATTACTTGATTTCAATAACAAAACTGATTTAACTAGTAGTTTCGCGGATTATTCGCTAAATAGTCTAGAACCCAACAACAATTCTACTAACTTAAACCAAATAGGTCCAAATCAAAATGTTGGTCCAACCCCCAGCCCAAGTTCAACCTTAAATCATTTAAACACCAAAATTCAAAGTTCAAATCCGATGGCTAACCCAGTAAATCAACTAATTTCTGGTAAAATTGCTGGGAATGCGAACCCTATGCAGATGCATGCACAGGTTACGTCATTAAATGTTCCACATGTAAAAAATGACATGCAGAAAGAAGCCGGTGAATCAATGTTGGGAATTAATAGAAAATATGTTGATAACTCTTTGATTTCAACCGGGGATTTAAATAATTTGGTTTTAAATAACAACAAAGCCAATAGTTCTGAAAACAATATCATCGGAGGTGTAGTAGCCGATTATCCCACTATTAACCATGGTTTGAATGGTTCACAAATGCAACCACAGGCCTTTCAGAGAAATATCTGCCAATTGCAACAAATGTTTCAACATCAAGTGTTACAACAACAGATATTGCAGAATCAGATTCAGAGCCAAATTCAGAATTTAAATAAAAATCAAATTCAAACCCTTAATCATAGTCAAGGACAAAATCAGGTTCAGATTCAGACACAAGCACAAGGACAAACGCAGATTCAGAATAAAAATTCGGCTCAGTTCCAACATTTATTCCAGAATCAATTAGTAAAGGGTGGCCCCACACACACATTTGGGCAAAATCAACAAATTCAAAATCAAGTCCAGAATCATATTCAATTGCAGTTGCAGAATCAAATTCAGGCTCAAATTCAAGCACAAATTCAAAATTTAATACAGACTCAAATTCAAATTTCTCAGTTACAAGGTCAAACAAATCCACAAAATCTGTCAAAAAACCAAAATCAACTGCAGCAACCCATTACACAGACTCAGTCTCAACCGCAAGCTTTACCTCAACACCAATTACAGTCGCAGTCTCAACTGCCGATACCGATTCAGATGCAAATTCAAACAATGCAACCGTTAGTTCAGACAACACTTAATGGGACCGGAACTGGTGGTGGCGTTTCAAATGATCAATTGCCTTTCTTATACCAACATATGGGAGCAAGAAATCCAGGTGACGTTGCTGGAATTTTTCAACAAAAACAATTACAACAACTGCAACAGCAACAGCAGCAACTGCAACTTCAACAGTTACAACAACTCCAACAACAGTCACTTTTAATTGGTAACCCTCCCGGAAATATAGGAAATGATGATGGGCACGATAAATTTGATGGGATGATGAGGGGACTCAATAATATTGGATTATTAGCTTCTTTGTCGGGTAACACTACCGCTGCAAATAACTTAATTGAAGGTGCAGGTAGTATGGACAATATTAATTCAGTGGGGTTGGAATCTCTTAATGTTCCCAATCCACTTGTATTTCAAAAAGAAACAGACAAATCCCCCATTTCTGTGAATACGGATAGAATAAATATCGATAGTAGATTATATAAAAGTAAAAAAACGGAGTAAAATGTAAACACATGCTAACATTATGTCCGGAATGGAGGCATACTAATAAAAAATCTTAATGTTAAGATAGCATTACCCATTACTTAGAAGTAATATATAAAACTAAAAAAGTATTAGAATATTTTTAATTCATATTTAACATAACTTTTGCTTTTTCCTTGTAGGTATTGTTAATATAATCTCATTGAGATACAAAACTTTTTTTTTAACTTAGGCTGATTTAGTGTTTTAAGTAATTAAATTTATAGATGACATTGTTATAAAAATGTTATAATATAAAATGATGTTTAGACCTTTTTGTTAAGAGGAGCTGATGAGTAATTTTTTTAACGAAAACAAGTAAAATGATTTATAATTTCTTGATTGATAATCATTTTTTTAACGAGTTTTTTAGTGGGAATCTATGTAACATTTTAATTAGTATACATAAATGACGATTTTATAACCACTTCAAGCTGTTTTATTGAATTCGAATTTTTCTGTTGATATTTAAACTATTTAAAAACAAATGTCATCTTTAATGTCGTCTATAAAATATCTTAAGCAAATGGTGTAGAAATTGAATTTAATAATCAAAGGAAAAAACCAAGGTTTCATAATAGCTCAAGTATATATTTAATAATGATAACATGTTAAAGTTGACGAAGTAACCTTATCAGCTTAAATCATTAATATTACCTCATTTTTCCTAAATATTGTTTGTATTAAATACGTAATACAGTGCTTCTTACTCTAGACTTACTTCATGGCATTAGAGTACTGAGTATTACAAATGTAAAGAGGAAAAATAATCAGGTAAAACTAAATAATTATCAAGAATAATATTTAACTCTTCTCTCATAAACTATATTTAGTCTTAACCATTATATTATAACCTTATACTTGATTTGTTATCATTTCAAGTAAATAAATAAAATACATTATGAATAAATCCATATTAAATTATTATTCTTTTTTATTATTTGCCAGTGTTCCTATTTATTTACTCTGAAATTTGAGATGATTCTTGAGTGGTTTGAGTCTGATCTTCATTCTGAACAATATTTTTCGCAATATTACTCAACGAGGAGCTGAGATTTTTAACAACTTCACTGGTGTCCAACTTCCCTTGAGGAATACCATTTACTGGTGAATCATTTTCAGCGGAATCTGAATCATTTAAAACGCTTGTTTCCATAATAACTGATGTTATATTCTTAATTGATGGAATAAGATCAGTTAAGTTAGTTGTTATATTTCTTGATTCTTTTCTTTCAATGATGTTATTTAATGCTCCATTGTTTGTTGAATTTAACAATAATCCTTTACCTTCGAATGTGCCATTTGGCAATTTAATAATACTAGATAGTTCCTCAACTATACTTATATTCGTTGAATTGCTGTTTTCTTTTCCTGGAACATATGGAATAGTCTTGATCATACCCTGAACCGTTGCCTTTGTATCATCTAAATTACTCAATATAAGACCAGAATTACCCAATATTCCATTACCATTATTGTTTCCATTTAAAACGTTACCATCTTGACTACCAATATTTAATGTACTCTGTAATGTTTTTGCCACATTAGAGATAACACTATTGTCATCTTTACTTGATGATCTCACTTCTGTCATTCTCCTTGACTTACCAGCGAAAGATTTTGTTCTTCCTTCAAATAAGGATGATTTGGACGAAACTGGGGTTGGTGTGCTTGTACTAGTCGATGTTGACGTTGATGTTTCCTCTAAATCAGATGGAGACGACGTTGATGTACTCGTCTCGTTATCCGATCTATTTGCATATTCTGTTGTTGGCATTTCGTTATCATCATTGTTTAGTAATTCTGTTGAACTCACTCCATCTTCACTCTCTACTGCTTTTGTTGTATGTTCTGAATCTAAACTATCGTTTTGTGTTGCTGCTGTGGTAGTAGTGGTAGTAGTGGTAGTAGTGGTAGTTGTGCTCTTTTGAGGCTTTAATAGCTGGCTTGGATTAGATGGAATTCCAAAAAGTGGTAAATTTAAGCTTGGAATTTTAATAATTGGGATTGAACTTAATGCTGATGAAATGATATCTGTTGTGTTTTTAGTTAAGTTTCCTATAGAACCATATGTTGAATTTAATGAATTTGGTCCTTCAAGCACTCTTTTATGAGTTACTTGTGATAAATGTGATAGAAATTCTGGACATGTTACATTCGCAACAAGTTGTAAATCTTTATTTATACATTTTGCTATTCCAAACAAACAAGCATTTCCGTATGTCTCTGCATCTGTTGCACAAATTGGTGAATATTCTCTTGAGCATGTAACGTGACATGGATTTAAATCTTCTATAGAAGAACTTGTATCAGAAACTCCATTGTTACTTGAAAATTGGCGGAATATTCCTGTTGCTGAAGCTCCTACTACAATTGTTGCAAAGCTGAAAATATTAATTCTGCTAAACATCTTTATTTAGTCCCCTGAAATATATATATATATATATATATACTTGTATAAATATATTATTTGTTATCTTAGAAGTTTGTTATTTCTTTTTAAAATAAGTGATTTATCTTAAAACTGAATTTAATAATAAATATTTGCATCCAGATAATGTCATAGTTGCATTATAAGTATTTCATATAGCATCATAATTTTTCATTTACGTCTCAAAACCTTTTTTTTTCATTTTTATAACTCGTTTTCGCGTCATTCATGCAATTTTTAATGTCATCACATGCCATTTTAATGCACTTTTACTTTTTCTTATAGAAAAAAACTAACCACATGAATTTACATGCAAAACAAATATTTGTATATAATTTTCATTAATACGAAAACAAAACATTCGTTTCACAAAACCTGTGAATTTTATACCATTGTCAGATAATTATAAAATATTATTTTTACTGCCTTTTTTAATTCTGTCTTAACCAATATTTTATTAAAAAGACTAATTATTAGATTAATTTTCACCCTGGTATTCTTTTTTTCAACTCCAATGTACATCACAAGCATTGGGTTTGCCCGCCAAAGTGAATAAAATATTTGAAGCTCATGTCACTTGTTTATTGTGAAGAATAAGCTAATTAAATTAAACTCTTATTTCTTTCTTCTTCAGAAACTCCTAATTTATCTGCAAGTAATACGGTGATTTTATTGCTGCTGCCATTCTATTTTGGTTTTTCTTCTCCTTTTTTACCTTAGCAAACTCCGTACTTTAGCTGATATATTTAAAATGAGCGATGTAAGTTTAAGTATTATTGGGCGTACAATGCGACAAAGGGATACATAAAGAAGAAACTAGTGTATTGAGCTATTAATATTCTTTTGAATAATAAATGATGCGAATCCGCAAAAGAGAATAAAGAATTTCTCGTTTATTTTAAACGCTAGGACAAATATTGAACAGCAAGATATATGTATTTGTTGTACACCTGGACAATATAAATTATACGCTATGAATTATGTTGCTTCTCCTTTTAACTCCCTTCAGAAAAAATACATCAAAGTGATTCCAGAATCTATAACTTCCATTAAAAACCTATTAAATGACATGAATATTGATAGTTATGACAACAAAATACTAGACCAACTTTTAAATGTTGCTTTTTGTAAGTTGAACTTATAATTCACAGTGATGAGATAATAAGCTTTCTTTCAAAATGTATTTATACTCTAGCTATTAGCCAAGAATTAATTATAAACTCAAATGAATATACAAGGATGAGTTCAAGATTTAGAATAGAAGAAAATGACGCGAGAATGGCAATTTCCAGTTACATAGGGTCAAATATAGTTAATCAGAATTCTTTTTTGTCAAATAGAGTGGTTTCTAACGAAATTAACTCCATACCTTTACCTGCTTTCCCAAATAAAGGTGTATCTAGGATTTGGCTTCCACCAGAAGATGAAATGCACATTACTCCAGGATGGCGTATTAATGTCTCAAATTCGATTAGTGGTATGGATAACAGTGATAAGGATAACAAACTTAGCGATAATTTATATAACAGCAATAAAAATACAAGTAGGGGTTCAAGTAACGACTTTGATATGAATGACAGTACTCTGAATATAAACGCAAATTACTTGGATGATCTCAGTGATGACGGAAAAGGAAGTAATTTTAGTTCAAATGACAATAATCGTAGGTAAAATTGACAAGTAGGACATAAATGATAGACTTCAATCAAAAAAAAGCTTAATGGAGATTAAATTGAATTATAATAAATGTTTATTTACTTATTAATCATCTTTATTCTACTAAGTTCCATGCTACTTTCCAGAGATAAATAGCAGCAATGACATATAGTGTAATTCTCATCTATAAGTTTATTTATATTTAAATCGTAAAATTAGATTGTTTGTAGTTACTAAACTTACCATTTAACTTACATTGAACCTGTACGTTTGACTGTTTTGGCTTGTCACATCTATAACACCTGGTATTGAAGTTATTTCACACCAAAACTAAACAAAAAACAAACTTACATGAAAAAGAATAAATTGTTTTTTTTTATTGAAAACTTTAATTTATTCAAATTTTTATCTAATTCATCTTTCTGATTAGGTGGGAATTTTTTCAAAAGCTTAATTGCCTGATTTTTCTCTCTTGTTGTACTCGTTGATTTACTAAGTATCTTAACCAACTCGGATTTTGTCTGTTTTTTGTTTACTTTATCCGACATAATTAGATTGTTTTATTTTTGTACCTTTATACATTCAAGTATGTGTCTGTTATAATGTACAAAGTGTAACAATTAAAGTAATTTTGTGGTGAATTATCACATATATTTACTTGATATGTTGTAAGAACAGTAGACTTTTTTGCTGTTTTATACTTCACTATTTGATGTTTCAGATGCCAGAGAAATTCACTGCAATAGCATCAGAAAAGTAAAAATTCACAAAAATAGCTAAACACCTATTTGTGTTCACAAATGATTTATTTTTATTCAAGCATTAACTGCTCATTAAATAAATTTAACTAATTTCTAAAATACCCTTCTGTATGAAATGACTAATTTAGTACGAGTTGCCGCCAAAAAAAGAAATAATGTGTTACTGTGCATTTGCAGAATATAATGAGTATAAATATCTAGTGGCTATTAAGGAGATTTGAGTATTTCTGCCGGATTCATGGAGCAGCTATGGATTTTTGGACAACATTAATACGCAAATTTGAGATAAACTTGTGTAGCTGAGGCGCAATATGAAGAGTTATTGTTTACTAGAACTACGTGATTAAGTAGTAAGATTATAAACCTAGATATAATACCTCTTAAAGGATAATGTTTAAGATTTATTGTGATAATTCAATTGAGTTGGAAATAAAGACTTAAGTTACGGCAAAAATCAGTAATATTAATCCGGTGATGTTATAAAAAAAAGTTAAAACATGCAAAATAACAGTTTTATTTAGATTAGTCGCTGTCTGAGTCGCTTGAATTATTATCTATTGGAAAACTGATGTCATCAAAAACCTCTTGCCATATTTGGTCATTTATGGTTTTAGAGTTTTCACTGTTGTATAGATCAATATGTCTGTAATTTGAGGTAAAATCTCCATTATTGTTGAATTCAATCGACTCAAAGGGAGAGTGATGTTCGGTACACATTGGATCTTTGTAAATCGGATTATCTATGTTTAAATAACATGGTCTAATCCAGGTATAAATTATGGTTTCTAACCAAAGAATTGTTAAACAGGGTATGTTATTTTCAACTGCATTATGGTACTTTTGAGTATAAAGTTGTTCGCAAATGCAGTAGTTAGGCAAAACGGGGTTTGAATCACAACCATTAGAAGCAGTATTTTGGTTTTTGTTGGTGTTATCTTCTAAAATGCATGACCCAAAATATCTACACCACTTGTATAAATCAGTTTCTTTGAAATCGTACAAGAATTTGTTTTTAAAGCCAGTAAATTGTATCTTAGAATCCATTAATACGTTCTTTCTCATAACCTTTATTATATTTGAAACATTAGGTGCATATTTATATACGTCTTCTATAGCGTTATTATTACAATCAACATTCAAATACTCAAGTTTACCACTTTTTTGTTTTGAAATGCAACAGTTAAATTCAATGAAATAAGCTTCGTGAATTGCCTCGAGTATTTTTTGAAGTATGACCAATTGTTGGTCCTTTTCGTCTCCTATAATTTCTTTTATTACTTGAAAAAGTTTAACCCGAGGTGATGTTGAACAGTCTTCAATGTTTTCATTTTCAGAAACTGTACTATGAGTAATACCGGATTCTTTTTCCAGTTCCGACCCAGATTCCTGTCTACATCTCTTCTTATTTAAATACCTATTCCATTTATTGTTTGTTCTAAAAGTGGAAATGTATCTTGAAAAATTATGTGGATCATTTGTAATGTTGTTGCTTGGAAAAAAATTGTAAGGATATACCTTTAAAAGGGAATTAATATCAGTCCAAGCCTGTTCAATGTCATCTAAGATAATAAGTGATCTGTGATCATGAGGAAATAATGTACTCAAGCTTTTAATATTTGAATCTATAAATCCATTATTTCTATAAAATATCCTATTTGGACTGAAAAAACGAAGTTCAGGGTCCAAAATTCTCAGTGACATATATGCATGATACTCCGTTCCCATTGTATACATATATATTTCATACTTATCTTTTGACAATGTTTTCAGCATATTCAATACTCCCGGCCTGAGTTTGTAATAACCACATGACCAATTCAAATCGCTATCATAAGGTATGCAAAATATCAAGCTCTCCAGCAACTTAAAATACAAATCTTGCGTTGCATTGCTAAATTCACTATTTCCATTGGTAGTATAATGCGGCAAAGAGTTAAATCCTTCTGGAAGTAATTCATTTTTAGTCGGCTTTTTCCCCATTAGTACAACACTACCGAAATACTTCTTATATGTTTCGTCATTAATCCCGCAACTCATTATCGTTTTTATGTCAATATGGGATTCATAAAATGGTAATTCTTTTGATTTTTTACAACTGCCATCCCATAATAACACTGTTTTGTCGCTATTAAATTTATTCCTTATTTCAGGTAAATTGGACGTTGCATGTATAAGTGTATTATCCAAGTCAAGTACGAGGCTTAATTTATTTTTTAAATACAAAAGCTCATATATAAAAAGCTTTTCTTGTTCATTTACATATTCTCTATTAAATTTTATATCTACATCATTCGAAATAAAGCCTGCACTTATTATACTATTATCTGTATTTGTTTTTCCATATTTAGCATTTGTGACTTTTGTATTATTATCATATAAATTCCTATTGTTACAAACTTTAATCCTGTCATCCTTGTTTGAGTTATTATCCAGTACATATCCACATTCAGCACATATTCCACTTACAAATGTTGTATGATCACATGAATAGTATCCGAAACACAATTTTCCTTTTATATTAGACTTATTTTCTAGTGGTCCGTTAATTAAATTCAATTTCAGTGAATAAACTCTTTCTTTTTCACTAGTTTTATTATTCACAAATTCATTACAGTTATTTTCGCGTCTAATATCATTTTCATCATCATCAATACCTACATAATACACAGTGTTGTCTTCAATATTAATTTCCTCTCTAATTATTCCGCATTTTTTTGGAGTATAACAATCTCTCACCCTTCCATTGCATATTGACTTTATTTTACCAATCAACTTGTTGTCATCGTTGTATATCTCCAATATTATTTCCCCTGGTTTTATTTTATCATCTTTGTACTTCTTCCATTCTAATCTTATTGGAAATTCTACTTCTTCTCTCGATATTCTTATCTGAATCACATTTTCATTCATATCAGTGAAACTAGCCAGAAAATCTTATAATTTATCTGCTCAAAAGTTAGTTAAAATGCTTCGTATTTTTCACCCGTTAAATCTTATTACTCCACACTTTATACTCTTCTCTGTAGCCGTTTGTACACATATATTATGACTTAATATATGCACCTAAAATTAAACTTGGCTCATATAATACATAAACTATATTATCAAACAAACACTCAATCCTTGCTAATTAAAATTCACAATTACACTTATTATTATTATTTGCAGTTGCTTTCTTTACGTTTTTCGGTACCATGAAATTCTGTATTTGGCGGTAAAATATAGCTTGTTTAACTTACAAATGATATTACACACGATTTTTTTACATTAGTTTTCCATTTAAGTGATGACGAGTAGATTGTTTTTCAGTTTAGATTTCCTCCTTTATAGTTTGTCTTCTGTTTTTCATTTGTATGTATTTTAAGATATCAACATCAATACTTGTGGCTATATAAATAAAAAAATAAGCATAGTTGTTAGAGTAACAGCAAAATTTGTATTAATGATGACTCAATTAATGTTACATCATTGTATTTCTATTGAAACAAGTGTAGTTTTCAGCAATAATTAACTTATATTTGTTTCCATTCATAAAGTGTGAATTGTTAATATAATAAGACGTACACAACTAACCTTGTGAATTGAGTTTTGCTTATTTCTGCGCTACTTTCGTACTTGAAATACGAAAAGTCAAACATCAAAAACCACAAATATTACATGTAGGAGAGGAAAAGACATTATGGGATGGTCCTTTTCTACCCTCCACTGACCTAATATTGTCAAAGTATTAAACAGTATACAGTTTAAAACACAAAAAAAAGTCAGAGGGAACAGAAATGAGAATATGCAAGAACTCATGACAAAATAAACAATTAAATACATCTCAGTAATGCATTGTACATGTCCCACTATTTACACAAACTTGTTTCTTTAATTTACCTCAAAGAGTAACTAAATATTAAATATATGTTTAGAATAATTACAATGATTATTATTACCAACATTTGTTTTATTTGATATCAAAACAGTAATTATTGCGTCTAAATTCAATAATAAAAATAATATGTTTCGCCATAGCCTTTCTCTAAAGTTAGTGTTCGTTTTTTAAAAGAATAAATCGTTAAGTTCAATTTGGATGTGAAATAGTTGGTGTATTTAGATAATAATAGTAATAATAGTAATAATAATAATAGTAATGACAGTACAATAAATAAATAAAAAGTGAAAGAGGTAGGTTTACGTGAAGAGGATTCATTTTTTCTCTCTCAAATATTCAAAACTAATGGTTTAATAAATAATATCATATCGAAATGATTATTCATTTATTTTCATTCCTTACATGTATGTGTCATTTCACCATTTACACCTTTTATTTATGACTTCCAGTTAAATAATGTATCCCAATTCTTCCGATGTTTAAATTTAACCCTCTAATACTTCTTTTATTCTTTTTCCTAAGTTCATTGAACATTAAAAAACACTTTACTTTCAGTTTCCCAGCGCTTACTATAGTAACGACTTAAGATACATGTTTTACCACATAAAACTTAAATATAATTGTGTCCCTATTTTGTTGTATTTGCAGTATAAAATGTACTTGTATATATGCTAATATACGCAGTTGTATATTTGGTGCAAGTAATACCACCCAATTTCCTTTTTTAGTGAACCTTAATTTTAAACTTGCAAATTATCAGATGTTCAATATAATACAATGCAAACGGCATTTTCGACATCTACTGATTATACTGAATTATTCCCAGATTTTGATGAAATAAATGGAAAACTAAATGATGTAGACATACCTTTACCTATCCATGTTGAGGTACTAGACGACGAAGTAGAGGAACTATTAAGGCCTGAAGATTTAGAGAAAGAGGTTATTGAATCGGAAACTGGAGCGGATATCTTTGGTAAAAGAGGCGTGGTAGAATTGGAGTTGCTGGAAAATGTAGAAACTGAGCTGGATATAATTGTTGGATCCTCAGCAGTATCAGTTAAAGAGCTTATTTTTGGATAACAACTCAAGAAATGATCCGAATTCGAAACTGGAGGAGTTACAATACCACCTCCACCTCTTGGTTCAAACTCGAATGATTCTCTAACAATGTTGCTGCCAGTGGTTGTTCCTGTTTTCGCCATAACAGTAAACGTATAGTTGTGGTCTCTAAATGTTCGATTTTGTCTTGTCGAATAATTGTTGTCCAACATTGTGCTTGAAGAACCATTGTTACTACTGTAACTATCGCTTCCAGCACAGACATCAATATTACCAATGTTATTGCTGCTACTGCTGCTATTACTGCTTACATCACATGCATTTGTGCATATTACAAACTTGTTACACCTAGAAGTATTATTATATGGAAGTGACTCCGTTAAAAATGTGTTATCCATGTTTCTTACCATACAAGTATCCAAAAAATCTTTCCCCGTAATACTGCTTTTCTGTGTGCCTTCTATCTCCATAGACGAGCCAGAATTGAAACCATCAAAACTAGTGCCTATACAACCAATGCTAATAGGTGAATTAAAGCTGGAACCAAAAGCAGCGTTTATGCAACTACTGATGATATTTTCATTACTTTTAATTCCACTGCCCTCGGAAGATGAAAAGTTTAAATCATTACCTCCTTGACGAGAGTTTTCACTGTTAACACTGCTACTTCCCCTTTCATAAGTAGATGATATCGAGTTGTTTAAACCGTTATTTCGAGTAGAGTTATTAGCCACAGAATTAATGATTTCTTTATGTTCGCTCTCTATTCTTGGTAAATTTAAGTCATCAAAGTTATATAATCTCCCAATTCTAATGGTGTTTATTACAAATCCACTGTCGCCAGTTACACCACCACCTATTCTAACAGTTGAGTTAGAAACACGAGTTGAAACAGAATCGGAGTTATTGTAGGTAGCAAGCTCGCCCCTAGGGGATCCATTCCTTACTTCCTCATTGCTTCTTCCAGCTGAGAGTCCAATATCATTTCCCAAAGTTGTGGGAACTCCTCTTTCCGAAATGCCAGACGCCCCAGAACCGTTAATGTTAGTGTTGTAGTTATTATTCAAATTACTGCTTGCATCTAAGTTATTGTTACCACCTAAAACAAAGCTGTCTTGTTCATCATTTTGATGTTTTGGTGAACCAATGGGAAGCTCTTTAATACCAAGGCTAGGGGAACAAGGTTCATCTGACAGTCTCAAATTGACTACGGTTCTTCCAACTTGTAAAGACAAATTATGATTACTCTCAATAGCTTGTGGCCTTCTTACAGAAACTAACGTGCCAAACTTAGAGTCGTGATCCTCTAACATAAAATTCTCATTCCTGTATCTTATCGTGGCATGATATCTAGATATACTCACATCAGAAATTCTAACGTCGGATTCATGCCCACGTCCAAGTTTAAGATCTTTTTTTTCTGCCATGCTAACAACATGAACTCCTCTATGTACATTCCCATATATATTCTCCAATACAATAAATGGAGGCCTAGTTTTGGGCACGTTTACTATATTAACTCTGGAACCTTTAATAGAAGCAGAAGACGGAAGAGGACTCTTGCAAAGCTCGCATTGAAGTTGTCTGAAAAAGAATGTGTCTCTTGAATTGTTATCGTTGGTTAAGTTAAGTCTTCCATTGATCCAATGTCTAAGGCATTCAAGATGAACAAATTTTATTGAACCTCTACATTGACACGGGCACAATAAAGGATCATCCTCTTGCTCACCTTCAGTTAAACATATCCTACACTGCATTGTTAAGGATTCATCCAACGTAGGCTCTATAATGCTGGTTTCTGTCTCATCTAATCTTAATTCTGGTACCTGATCACCACTTCTAACCAATTGTTTAACTCTAAGTTTAAATCTACCTAATTTAACCAAGTCATTTTGTTGAAGAGCATATGATTTATTTGGAAGATCTCTAACTATTAACCATACTTTTTTCGGAATTAACTGCTTATCATTGCATACACCAAGACTTCGATCTGCTGGAAAAGCTATATATTTTCCATCTATAGTAGTTTTTATTGATAATAAATAATCTCCTTGAGAAGGCAATTCATCTTCATCACTTAAAATCATACATTCTGTGCTCTGTCTGAATATTTTGCTGCTCCTATTTATTAAAAATCTTTTATTGTTTATGTGATGCGCTTCGTAGTCAAATAATTCATGAGAATCTCTGGACCATGTAGTTGTTTCTATAATCAGGCCCATGCCTCCTTCCTCCATTATTCCTGACCCATTGATATTCTCCATACTATTCCCTGAGGAGGATGACGTTGTTGTTGTTCCTCTTCTAACCATTCCCATTATATTTGGTATATTATCTTCCTGTGGGCTGTCTTCACTCATACTAGCATTAATGTTAATTTGATCTATCTCCATTATAAATACTATATATATATATATACATATATATATTTGGTACTACTTCACTTATATAGGCCAATCTTACTTCATTCACAGATTTATAATAATTAAATTCAAGTAGTTATTCGTAATTTTCTTCTCTTCAACAAATGAATGTATATACATGTATATACATATGTGTATATATACATGTATATATATATGTATATATATATATATATATATATATGTATATATATATATATATACATATATATATTACAAATACATATATCTATGCATTTATGGAATACACTTTATGTATTCATAATACACGTATACTTTAACACTACATAAATGTATATATTTGTCACCGAATTAAGAGATACTTTCCTTCACAAATAGTGAGAGAAGAAGCAATAGTTGAATCCAATATAGATATACGATGAGTTGATTATATCCTGAAAAAATATTTATATTAAGTTCCTCTTCTATTTATAGTTAGTCTCAGATTATATTTATTATTTTCATTAAACTAGATTTATTTTTTTTGAAATAATTCACTGTTTCTGTGTAAATCAAAAAAATAAGGAAATAAAAGTAACATTAATTGTAATCACTTCCTTTCTTCAAAGTTTCTTGTTACTCATTTATCCCCCCTTTATAGACAGGTTCCTCTTTTTAAGCTTGTTGTTTGGAGTATACACTTTTGTACTTCTAATTATGTGGTCAAATCACACAATATTTCAAAAAGTTCCTTCAAATATTCTATTTTTATACTAACTTTTATAAATATAATTATTTTTTAGTTCTTTTTACTAAGGAACTCTAATTTTCTAAAGCTTACTCATTCTAATTGGAATCAGAGGGTATTATCCCTTATTTTCTGTGTGTTATGATGTGGCGCCTTTCTAGGTCCCGAGGAGTTAAAAGTTTTTAATACTAGAGGGGTAAGTATGCGCGCCAAAAGTGGGGTCTTAATTTGAGGTTAATGAAGTGACTTAAATATGTTAGACATCGAATTTAATTTAAAAATATAAAGAAGAGAATAAATAAATACGATTAAAATGTTGTGTTTTTGCATTTTTAACTGTATGAGTACAGTATTAATACGTTATTACTCTTTTTTTTGTTCATTTTGTTTATTCACACTGTTGATTTGATATCTATATATTGCCTTGTTACAATACAATTTTCATAGTTTTTCAGCACTTTTTCTCTTACTCTCTTCTGACCTAAAGGAATCAATATTTAAGGATTTGTCTGAAAAGGACAGCGCAAACAAGCTTACTTTTTTTTTTTGTTTTAAGAAGAGGGAGACGTATTCAGTTTCTCTATTGCAGAATGCCGTAAAACTACACAGGGTTGTTCTTGTACATGTTACTTTCACAGACACAGTTCGTTCACAAACATGAAATATACCTGCAAATGAGAAAGAAATAAGACAAAATTTGTGTCGAAAGGTTTGAAATATAGTTGAATACAAAGGAAACAGGGAAGTGAACGAAAACAATTATTCAAATGAACGAGTTGAAAGAAAATAACCAGTGTATTTGATTTGAGTGTATTACTTATACAATAAGACAGCTGCTACTTAACAATGAATTGATTTAATACCTACACAAATATTTAGTATTATAATACAATGCTTAAATTAAGCTGCATAAAATCATCACTTTTCACCATTAAATAATCTACTGCCTAGTTTTGTCTAAATTATTTTTTTAATGGTTGTCCTAATAACAACCAACAAGTTTGCGTTTGTATAATAAAAACTAATTGTTAATTATATTAACGATAATGTGACTTTGCAATATCATCATTTCATCATTGTATTCAACTAACAATAGCCTTGATTTTTTTTTGTTTACACCAAATTCATGTTTAATATTTTTAATTGTTAGGCGGGCATATAAGGCGGGATTAGTGTTTAATATTGCACCAACTAGATTTGTATATTATCAAATTTATGACAAATAAGTATATGTAACTCAATAAGTACTTTTTATTTTAATAAATGAACTAAATAAAGGAGTGGAATTGGAAGTGGAGGCAAAAATAGTAAATTATTGCAAAAAGGTAATAATTAACAAGAAATAGATAAAAATTGAAAGCGAAATAATTTAAGTAGCAAGGAAAGAGATAAGAATACTGATATTGCAGATTCAATTGTAATCACAATCAAGAAGCCTTCTTAGAGCGAAATATTACGGTAAAAACATTGTTGGGGCGCCAAACGTTCACATTGTAAATACATTTAACCATTAGAAATAAATATAAAAATAAAAATGAGTTACCAGACATACTCTGAAGTAATTTTATCGATACCACCACTACACTTTGCATATTTAGGTGTAGTTTTGTGCATAGTTCTTTCGACTTTTGGAGCGGGATGGGGAATATTCACAACTGGTAATTCTCTAGTAGGAGCAGCACTCAGATCTCCAAGAATCCGTTCGAAAAATCTTATTTCGGTTATTTTCTGCGAGGCAACAGCTATATATGGTGTTATTGCAACTTTTTTGCTTATATCTAAAATAAAATCACTTCCAGATATTGATTTGGTGTCTGGTCAACCTATGAATGCTTGGGAGGCTCAAATAATTAAATCATCTTGGATTTTACTTTGTTCTGGACTAACTATTGGTTTATCTAATTTGTTTTCCGGAATAAGTGTTGGAATAACTGGTAGTTCTACTGCTCTTGCAGATGCCCAAAAAGGAGAGCTCTTTTCAAAAATGCTAATAGTTGAAATTTTTGCAAGTGCTTTGGGTCTCTTTGGTATGATTGTTGGCTTTTACCAACTCTCTCTCGCCGAATTCCCAAGTAAATAAAATATTCAATTAAAGAAAATCAAAGTTAGAATAGTAATATTTATGAATAGAGTGATGCATCATTTTCAACAAAGCCAAAATACTCTATATTAATACAATGTCCCATGTTTAAATGTGATAAATTATTATTATATCAATTTAACTTCTTTGTTTAATTACTTTTTTTAGTTGCTTTTCAAGTTCGAATGTTAACTTTAAATAAAAAGTTTAATATTTCTGATGACTTTTTTCAAGATTATACTATTTTCCCTGTTGCTGTTTAACTTTCAACCGCAATTATTCCACCTATATTCAGCTCATTGTAATTGAATTGCATCACTTTCACGGCTATATTTATACCTTGTAGAATAATAAGCAATTACTTGTGACATGCTGAAAGGAATCATTACATTTATATCCTGTAAACACGCAAACACAGAGAGAAAACAATATAAAAATTTAATGGTTTGTAAATATCCTAATATATATTACATTCATCAAACCTATGAAGTAATTGACATTGATGGAAAACAAAAATAAATAAGCAAATTGTCACAACTTTTAATTTTCATTAAATTTTTATTTTGTAATCCATATTATCCTAGTACTCTTTCATTATAGGCGGAGCTTTCTCCTCAAACCTTGTTGGAGTGTCTGTGTCCATAGCTAAACCGACAATAAATATTACTAATGAAGTAAATGAGAAAACCAGTAACACCGCAGATATATTAAATGGTGTTATCCTCAGGTTTCTCTGGATTCCAGTTCCGTCAACAGTCGATTCATCCTGAACCTCAGCTAAAACACTAATAAACGATATAAAAAATAAGTATAGAATTTTTTTGAGTATCATTAAATGTTACTTTAAAATGAAACACTTCTTTTATTTAAAGACGTTAAAGATACAGTTGATGTTTTAAATTACAGAAAAGTGATACTCAGAATATCCTTTGCACCAATTATTAACTTCAAAAACCGAATTTATACCAAACCTCACCGTAATTACTGCTTTCACTATTAATTTCCACCCGTAAGTTCTCAATTTTTCTGTCAAAATTTATTATTTTCTTCGTAAAAAAAAAGGTAAACATAAATCATTCTAGGTAATTCTTAAACATTCCCGCAACTTTGAGCGCTTACTTTCTACTAAGCATTTCCTTTTCGTAAAATAAAATATTGGCGGAAAATAAAAAAAGTATAAACAAAGAATAAAAAAAAGTTAAAAACGGCGTGACTACTGTAATAAAGAGAGTTTAAGTCGAATAGACTCTCCTATTTGATTTTTTAATACAAATCTCACCCTTTCTCCTCATCAATTAGTTTTTATTACAGTTAGATACCCCACTAATTCTGCATTCTAGAGTTAGGAAAGTCATGCAATATTTTGTGGACAGATTGTACGTCATTGCATGCATGTGCAATAGCTAATGCCGGTATAGGCTTGAAATTTGATAGAAATGCACTGAAAAATCTTTTAACAACATTATAAAAAAAGAATTCGGACATGTATTTATTCGAGTTTAATATCTTGTGAGAATTAGATTCAAAATAAATAAAGTTACCTGGTTTATTTTCATTAAATGGAGTCATTCGGTCAAAATTGTCTGTATTTAATTCGTCTGATTTCAAATTAAATAAATCAGAGGGAGAATCTTCTTTTAGTAGACAAAGAGTATTTTGTTTAATGCCAAAAAAATTAAATTTTGATTGAATAGCCAACACTAAATTCTTAAAGGTTTCAGACAGGTGATAATTGTTTGAATCAATGTTTGATTCGTTGTTAAACCATAAATATTCATACTTTTGAATGCAATGAGAGAACCACGAATTAAAATTCAGATTAAGATACTCGCACATAATTAATAGATCAAGCCACTCGATATTAATTAATTTTAAAATAAAATGGTACTCAATAATACCTTCAATCTTATTCATGAATACAATGCAGTTTAAATCTGAATTATTACTCGAGTAGTATTCACTTATTATTGATATTCTACTGTTGTCCATTTGTTTAGAAAGTGGAATATTTAAACTGACTGTTGACGGCTTTAGAATAATGAGAATAAATTTAATTAGATTACTGGATAGTTTAAGGAGACTATCATAGTTTGTAATGTTCATATCTAGCAGAATATGGTGTAGTAAAATCATCGAATATTCAAACCTAACTGAATAAGGTCCATAATATGTTTGCAGTAATGTTAAATAAAGTATTGCTGTTTTGAAATCTTTATTACACAAACAATAAAAAAATGCTTCAACAGGTCTTAAATTAACTATTGGAAATACTATACAAGGAGAAATAATTGAATCCATCTTTCTTGTAATTGATATTATAAAGTTAGAAAACAGTTTAAACGGGATTCGTTGTTTATTCGGAGAATTGTTGTCTATGTTCAAAATATTTGTAATATACTCGATTATTTCTCTAAATTCTTTAAACTTCTGGGATTTAGAAAGTACCGTTCCAATAATAACACCAAATAAACCGAATTTACTGTCGTTGGATTCATATTGAGACAGTTTAATGTTTGATAGGTACATTTGTAATAAATCAATAATGTAATAATTAATTATCTCTAGTTTGTCATTGCTATTTAATGTCAATAACGAATTATTGTTTAAATGAGAAATAATTCCAGAAGTCACTTCTCTAAGCAAGAATTTATACTCTTTACAAGTATTTGAAAGAATGTCAAAAACCATATTTTCAAAAATATTAGTTAAAATATTAAATATTTCGTCAAATGGATAAAACATCAAGTATTTGAATATTGGTTCTATGAATTTGCCAATTAATAAGTATTTATCAGTTTTATTTGAATTTGTCATTATATATTGAATTACTGGCGAAACTATCTGATTTAATGTAAACTTAACTCTAAATAAATTCTTGTTAAATTCATTTATCAGTGAAATTACGTTTTCACTTTCCTCTTTAATATATATATTCGAATTAGACTCCAAAACAAATAATGAGCCAAGTTGTGGAATAAAATTTACTACATAAACCAAACTGTAATTCATATTAAATGATGTAATTAATATCGGAGGCATTTTGCTTTTATTATTCACAGTTAAACAACCACCATTATGATTTTCATCACAATAATTGTTTTCAGTACTAACCGGAAGAACAAATATATCATTGTTTTGAGTAATATACCAAATTAATCCAGACAAATTGGAAGTGATACTGTTGTAAAAATATGATTTTAACTTGTCAGAACCTGGTAAATCACCACTATAAATTTTGAGTTTAATGGTATCTAATAAATATTCAATCAAATCATCATTGAAAATCATATTTTTGAAGTCGAAATTATCTTCTAATTTGTATTCAATTTGAAGAAGTTTAATAATGTCACTAAAGTTATTTGTCAGCTCTTCAATATAACCATCTGCATTCATTTTTGACGTGTTTTCAGACTCATCATCAATCTTTTGTTTTATTTCAAGGTCATCTTTGGGGATAGAATAGTATCCAAATTTGAGTATTTTATTAAACCTATATGTCTCAAAATTCGACTTATTTACATATACAGTATCATCTTTAATTTCTTCATATCTAATTGAAAACGGTATGTTGTCTGGAAGCAGTGGTTCTAAATGATACTTACATTTTTTATTCAGGGATATTTCGAGATTTCCATGAAAAATTACTAGTTTATAAAGTTCATAACTGCTGTTAAGGACCAAAATAACTGTAAAATTGGAGTTTTCTTGTATTAAAAGCATATCGATTGGATGATATACCCATTCAAATGAAAGATCAATTAACCACTTTGTTTTTGTTGGAGCAAAATCGTTATTATCTAAATCCGATTCGTAGCATAATAAAGAGAAGTTCTTATAATAAACAATAAAAGAGTCGTTTGTATCTTTCTTTCCATTAACTATTAACATTGGAGTTGGACAATATGGTATAATTCCGACTATATTTTTTATATCAAGTGAATTTCTAATATCAAAAAAAACTATGCACAAATCACAATTATTTTCATTAAATTCATCGTAAATACTTAACCTGTTTTTCAGCTTGTTGATGTATTTTTCATATATCAAATTTTTCTCGAAAACAGACATTTCCCATAAATCATCATTGTTTGTAATCAAGTCATGAAAAGTAGTTAACAATAAAGAAGAATCAACTACCAAGAAGAATAAGTGTTCAGTTACCCATCCAAACGGAAGATTTGGTTTGCAAAGCAGAAGCTCGTGAATTACATCGCAAAATAATCTCCATCTTGAATGTTTAATGTCATATAAAGCACAAGCCCTAAATCCACTAATTAATAAATAGTCACCATTTTTGCTTATAAATGCTTCATTTATTGACCAGTTATGATTTATGTATATAGATGGTGGGATCTGAATACTTTCTAATAACAAATCACCAGTGAATACATTACAAGTTGACATTGTTATGCCAAAACTATCACTTTTATTGCAAAAACCTCTTGAACTTAAATACCCAACTTTGCTCTCGTACATTGAATTGCTTTTATCAAAATTATTACTTTGCAAGTCACTCATATTGTTGGGACTTTTGTTGAATACTTTTGAAAAATTCGTATCTGAATTGCAGTTTAAAGAATAGTCGCTCACATCTAAATCCTCTGAATTAAATTCCAAATTTAAGTTTCTGCTACTAGATTGAGCTATACATATGTTATCAATTCCAATAAAAACAAGATTTTCACACGAGAGCTTATCATACTCATTTTCAAAAGAACATATCGTTGAATTCGTGCCAATTAATTTATAAATTGGTATCTCTATTAATTTATTATTTTCAACATTGTTACCGTTTTCGTGATTTTGGCTTTTTAATTGAATTAATAGCCCGAAATCATTTGAAATCATTTTTGAATTCACAATAGTAAATGGATAATTAGAAAAACAATGAGATTTGTTTTGTTCATCATTCAAATTTTTTACTTGGGACTTTATATCACTCGCAATTGATCTCTTATTTTGATTACACAAACTTAAAGCAAAAGTGATTTTACCCGTTAAAATATCAATAACTAGAATTCCGTCTTTACTTAATGTTAACATGATAAAATTACTATTACATATTACTTCCAAATTAATGGTATTTGACAATATTTTGTTTGTAAGTCCTCCAATTATTTTCGAAAGCTCTAAATTAAATATACACTCAATTTTAATATTTCCAGAATTGCTAATTAATGTGTAAATCTCAACCAAATAATTATTGTCTTCCTTTTCGTAATCAAAGTTATATTTATTGTCATACTTAGATTGATAATTGCAATCATCATCATCATTATTTTCACTATATATCGCACATTCTAATTTGTTCATTCCATTGAAGAACTCACTATCATAATCAGATAAGATGTTTGTGATGGAAATAATTAAAGGCTGATGATTCTTTTCGACAATTTTATATTCAATAACTCCGTTAGTTTTGAGTACCATCCCAATCAACATATCACTGCTCTCATTTCTGTTTGTTTCAGAACTAAGATCGTGATACAAACTATTTCCTGGAATGGTATTTGAAAAATGATTTTTCCAAGAAAATAGCAGTAAAGAATTCCACGGTTTAACTAAAAATGAGACCCAATCAAAGTTAATGTTATATGAAACGCAACTAATTCCGATATTTTCATAGATATCACCTTCAAAAATATAGTCCCTGATGTTGTATTTATTATTTTCAGTAATTAAATATTCAATAATGCTTTGGTAACAATCAAAATAATCACTATGACCGTTATACTCAGTTTTATTATTAAGAAAAAACGTTTCATTTCTTGTTTTTAGTGCGTCTCTAATGTATTTGAAAGTGGATTCTCTACACATGTTCTCTAACTTTATTTCCCTGCTTAGATTGCTGTGGTCAGATTCAAGCAAAAAACTGTTAATACTATTATTTTTAATAACGTTCGGCGAGAATACTGGCATTAATGAATTTGTTAATGAGAAAAAAATAAAGTTATCAATAGGTTCTCTTTTAGCAGATTCTAAAGTCAAGTTAATGTTGTCACTTTCAAATTTCTCAAATTCACCTAAAGTACAGTTATTGCCTACAGTAGAATCTTTAAAAGTGATAAATTCATTTAAAAGAATATTCTTTCTCTTATTTGAGTCCGATATCGGAGTCAGTATTAAAATAGGGTATTGATAAAGAGTGAACAGCAATACATAATCCATAATATTGTTGTCGTATATTAACTCAAATGAATTATAGTGATAATATAAGTTAATTACTTTAAGTAATTTAATACTGCAAAGTGAAGTTGAAAATTCAATGGATGTTTCTGAACACTTTGTTTGATTTTCATCTTCTATATCACTATCTGCGTATTCTATCACTTTTTTTTCTACAACCGTACCATATTCACTTATAAGTTGGAATGAAAGCAACTCATCCTGAAATGTATCTAATACCTCATCTGGTACCCTTATACTAGGTACTTTAATTAAACCATTTTCTATTTCTTCTGTTAGGAAAAAGAACTTTTTATTTGAGTTATCCTTTTTTGATTCTGGATCGCCTAATTCAACCTCGTCATTATTGATTTTGTTTTCTTTTCCATAAACATCACTGTTTTTAAAATTTTTACGGTCAATATTGTCATCACTATCACTTTCACCATCATCATCGCTATCACCATCATCCTCTTCGTCAATTAAACTTGTGGTATCCTTTCTAAGATGGTCGCTTTCATTCAAGAAATCCAAAGGTGAGGTTAAATTTAGGTCATAAATAAGAACGTGTTTGTTAGAAGATATGCCAAGGACAATTAATTGACTGTTTCCACTCCACTTAATCTTTCCGTTAAATGAAACGGCCTCCTCTTTTTCGCCCTCTATTGCTACGTAATCCAAAAATTTCCTAGCAATAAGAACCCTGTTGCGTCTATTGCTAACTATTTGAATGGAATCAGATGAAACAATTGCAATGAAGTTTTCACACGGACTTATTTTTATTCCAACAATATCATCTTTAACAATTCCATCATAAATTCTTTTGTTACTTATAGAAGGAAGTAACATTATTTCAATCCCATGGATACCCCACCTACCTTGCAATGTAATATTACCACGAATATAACTACCTCCTAAAATTGCTCTTGCTGCCTCATTATAGGCAAATAGTTCGTATTTTTAGATCCTCACATGAATTTCCGTGGTCAGTATTGTCCTTTGTGACAATAAACACACCAGATTTAGTAACACAGCTTAAGGTGAACCTTAACAAGACAAAAGTTTAAGTTGTAAAATTATTTGAAAATCGCAATTACTGTGAATATCGCATATCTTTTTTAGAATAACAATAATATTTACATTAACAATAACTACTTGTACTATTTGTTGGTATTTATCAATAACTAGGAAAAAACAAATAGGCTGTTTACAAATAAAACATCGGTTTTAATGGTACCTCTTTAAGCGCCTTTTTCGGGCGGTAAATTAAACTATAAATTGATTTATACCATTAAAATTAAAGTTTGAGTTTTTAAAAATAGATTTGAGTATAGGACTAGATAAATATTTGATGTAATCAAAATGTTTGAGTAGAAATATCTTAGAAGTGGGGTAAAGATCTTTGACGAAATCTGGGATAGATTCCTGATTATTGTTGATAACCTGAATAGCTCCTGGTGAAATACCCAAAAATGATGGAATATTACTATAAAGTAGTTTTTCCAGCTGATAAAATTTTGTTCGTTGATTCTCGTTAATCAGTCTTGCAAGAAGAAATGACCCATTTCTTCCACTAGCAACCACGTAATTTTCGCTTCCGGATTTAATAGCCCTCATGTGAACAATAGTAGTATTTATAAATGTGTGGGAAGTGGGTTTAAGTGTTTCCTTGTCGATAATTTGGGTAGAATCGAAGCTGGGTTCAAATGTGAAAAGATTATTTTTATTGTCTGATACAAGAATAGCCATTTCCTTGTCTAGAATTATTGCATGAGCAGATGTGCACGTAAATTTCCACAAAGGATGTGATCTTGCTAATTTAACCATGGTTTGTGATCCTCTGGATACATCTGTTTTAAGCATTCCGAGGTGGACACCTCTTCTTATATCACCAAGAAAGAAGAGAGCCTTATAATTCGACACTGAAGTTATTCCAAGTGGAGTGTCCATAAATGAGCCCTTAACAAAACCTGCATCGTTTTCCTTGAGTTCATGGATAAATAGTCTGTATCCAAAAGTGTGGGACAGGTAAGTAACATTGGAAGTTGGAACTCTTACTATTTGGTTGTTCTGAATGATTGGATATGCTGCAAGAGCCGGAATTGCGGGAGCTATTGAAGCTGTGGTGGCAGGTAAATCTATCAAATCTACCCAAGTAACCGGACCCCTAAACATGCTTGAATAGTATATTTCCAACTCAGGTACATTATTGTAATACAACTCTTGCGAGAACTTTGAAGGCCAGTACTTAAGTAAATTCGGCCACTTACTATTTGTTGAATTGTTGTTAGTTCCGTTATAATTATCATTGTTATCATTATTATTGCCATTATTTACAAGCCCGGATCTAACACCAATTTGACACATATTATTGTCTCCATTTAGATCAGAAAAGTCTATATTGCTTTTAAGTCTGTCATCCTCGTTATTTGAAAACAATTGTCTTACCTTAAACATCAGTATTCTTCCTTCTGCTTCAAAATAGTGTGTAGGATTGGTCCCTGTTCCAACTATAAGTACATCTTGTCCCTTTGGATCTTTGCCGAATTTGATGCTAAGCCCAACTTCCCAAGCTCCAAAAGCAAATCTACCAATTGGCTTTGGAAAATCGTTCATATTTGAGTCAAACAGTGAGAAAACAGGTCTTGATTGTGGGAACAGATCTTCCATTGAAAATATCAATAATTCATTTCTCAATATATTTACGTCCAATAAATCATTAAATTGTTCATCTTCAAAATCTTTTTTTGTATAGTGGCCATCTTTCTCAGGAATATATCCGCTTTCTTCGTTTCTAAGTCTATTCCTCTTCTTCTGATTAGTCAAGTTAGATTGATACATTATTTTAGGTAGTATTTCACCTATCTCAATTCCAGGAGGAAGAGTGTCAAAGTATGTCTCGGTGTCGTAACTAGTATAAGGTATTCCCAAATCAGGAATAGAAGTTAATGACTTTTCGAAACATTTATCTGGATTTCTAATTAAATCCTGGTTCATTAGTATAGCCTGACCCTCCTTTCCTCCTGCCTCTAAACACCTCAAATATCTATAAAACGCCATCTGACGGACATGATATCCATTTAAATGATGTTTAGCATTATCTGGTATCCCTACAATCAAAGCTACTAGCTTGTATTTTCTGCAATAAGAAACTCTTTGAACAATCACTTCAGGTAAATATGTCCTTCTAACAAACCAATTATCTTTACCTAAAAATGGGATAGTTGATAGCTTCTTATCCAAATATTCATTATCACTAATATCCTTGTTTTCATTTGTCCCGTGATCAAAATTTCCAGAATTAAAAGTCTCAGCATCATCACTAATAGAGTGAGGAATATTTAGATATCTAAATTTAATTTCATTGTTCAAATTTGTAGTCAAAAGTATCTGCGTGGAGGACCAGGGTGAATTAATACTTGCAATGCAATTAACACTTCTTTTACTCTCAAAGTTAATAATAGAAACTTTTTTTCTATTGTATAATATTACTACAGATGAACAGTATTTCCGCTTTTCTAATTGAGCATTGGTGTTGTCTTTAGTAACATCCTCATTATTAATTGCTGTAGGTGGTTGGAACATCCATGCATCTACATTATTTGAAAATAATATAACATGTCCACTATTATAGGTAGAAAGAGGAGATTCATTAGAGAATGCATCAATCACATTTTCAGATGTTAAAGTCTTTGGAAATAATGGGAAGAATTTTCTAATATCCATTTGAATATTGCTACAATTTGGTTGTATTTGCAGATTCCATTTACCCTTCAATATGTTTTCTTGTAAATTGCATCTGGGGTTATTCACTTCACAATTGGTGCTATTAATACTGCCACCTAAGTTTTTGTGAGTACCAAAATCTACCAAGGTATTACTGTAGTTAACACTTAACTTATATATAAGAGTAGGTCTTTGAGAAACAGTAACGATAAGGAGCATGTCGCCACCAGTACTGAGTTTAACTAACTCGGATGAAATTAAAAATGAATTTTGAGTATTATCCGAATTGTGAACCTGAGCTTCATCATTTAATAAATTGCAGTCAAAGTTAATGCATGCTGAAATTGAAAGAGAATTATTATCATAACTGTAGAGTTTAGGTTCTATAATAGGAGTAGACAAACAAGTGATTGGCCTTCCTAGATCAAATTCGCACTCTAAGAATCTGTAAATTGTGTCCTCATAACCGTTTGATGGTGAAATTACATTTCCAAGTAATGATGGAACTAGAGAGACGTACGGAGAGAAGAATATTACTTTTTTACTTTCAAAATCATAAATTACAAGAGAACCATTCAACCAGAGTTTACTATACACTACCAATACAAGCAACGTTTCATTGCACAAATTTTCGTCATAAGATACCATTTTAGAAACATGTCTTATCCAAAATATATCCTCAAATTTATTCTTATCATCTTCACCAAAGTTATCCAGCCTTTGAGATACATCACCTCCTATTCCTATTCTCTGATTAATAACTGTCAAATTAAGCCTACTAAGTTCCATAAGCTGATTTATCAATTCTAAATTATCTTCTAGCAAAATAGTAAAGCTATCAAATACCTTTATATTACAACCTTTAATGTCATTAATGTCGTTGTTACTAATGAATTTCAACACTTTCATACTTGAATCTTCAAATAATATAACAATGATTTGATTGTTCATCACGAAACTCTTAATAGCTAAGGGAGCATCTATCCTGTCATTGAACAAAAAACTTATCAGATCAATCTCCAATACTCTTTTTTTCAGCTCAAAATCAAGAATGTTTATGCTAGAAGATAGTATTTGGACAACATAAACATCCTCCAATAACTTCTTACCCAATCGAATTATGCCGGCTCCAACAGTATTAGAGTCAGATTCGAATTCATATTCCCCTTCAGAAGAATCCAATTGATTTACTTCTCCTATTATAATTTGATTATTATTTGCACCATTGTTTTCCCCCGTTTCAGAATTATCATTTTCTAGTGAAAATATATACGTTTTTCCAATGCTTTTTAAAGGATCTGTAGTGAAAACCAAATACTTTGTTTTTCCTGAAAATGGATCATCAATAACCCAGTGAAAAATAATATCATCCAATGAAAACTTGGCTATCGTATATTTTGAAATACACTTCATATATAAACACAATTGTCCTATAGGATAACTCCCATTTGTAGTTAATATAGAGTGATTATCGTCGATACCTAGTTTAATCGTATTATTATCGCAAACATTTCCTTGATCGTTCATTTCAGCTTCGCTTTCAAATTCTGAATTGTCTTCACTTCCCTTATTCGGAATTAAACAAAAATCTCTAAGTGAGCAGGGTCCTAAATCTAAATAGTCTAGCAATTCAAAGTTTACTGTACTCTTTTTTTTGCAAACATTAGTTATATTATCCTCTTCAATATGATTTAGCTTATTGTTGGGATTTGATTTTATATACTCCCTCTCGAAATCTAAGATGCTTGGTGGTTCAAAGTCATTTTTTGTCTTTTTGGTGCCACTACTAGGTAATGAATTGTTTTTGTTATCTCTATTTCTCTCCATATTTTTTATCATTTCAACAATATATTTGTATCCCAACGAATTGAAGTCAATGTTTGGTAAGTTATTAAAACTGCTCTTATTTTCACCTATTTTAGAAAAGGTTAAGTTGAACTTAGAACCAAGCGAGAACTTTAATAAAGAAACACCAGAATTCGAGGAAAACTCACCAACCATGCACAACAAAACATCTTCTGTTTTTGAGTTACTTTTACTGGGAATAATACAACAATTTTGTACTGGAAATATAGGTATTACAGTTAGTAAATAATGTTCATCTAATTCAGACACTCCGGAATTGATTTTTTTTGAATAACTAGTAGTTTCTAAACATAAAGCTTTGTCGCAATTACTTCCGAGATAGTTTCTATTCCAGTCCCAATATTCATTTACTTTAATCCAGTAATACTTTGAAATTCCGCTTGGTTTCTCATTCGAAATTTCAAAAACTAACAGTATTAAATAAGGTTGGACTTTGTTGAACAATAAAGTACCGTAGTAATCGTTAGTTATTATTAGTGGTATAGAATGAGAAACATCAAGGTCCATTGATAATTCAGAATCATCCAATAATATTGGTCTAAGGCTTGGTAATGTATTTTTTAAATCACTTGAACTGTCATGAGGCACATTTTCATCTGTCGATGCTCTATTGTTTTCAACAGAAGATGTTGTATAATTTCCTCCAATTGATGATACTTGCAAAGATCCTCCTGTAATCTCTCCAGTCTCTATGCCAAACATCTTTGGGTTAAAAGAATGAATCCTTCCTGTACATATGTCTATTTCAAGTTTTTTCTCTGGTATATTCTTATAATGGTCATTTACGTTTACTAATGTAAACGGTCTTTGCAAACCTCCATGAACTAATATGCAACTTCTTGCCAATACAATAACTCCACCTGATAGTGAGTTGTTCAAGTTTTTCCCCGTATTTATGGGAATTATTTTATATGCATCCATAGGCAATAATTCAAGCTTCTCTAACACTGTGAACTCTGAAATTCTCATGTTCAAATTCAAATAAATTAAAGAAGATGAATTCGAATGAGACTGAATTGAACCATTGCTTACTGGCCCGATTCTGGTTAGAAGGGCAATTCTAGGTTGCAAACACATTTGACTGTGCTCATCATGTATTAGGCATGAATCTATAATAGTATCGATAAATAAATCCGTCTCTGATGAAATTCCCCAGCATACGCTCAATAGTAACTTTTGACCGTAATATCCTGATAAGTTGATCTTATAAGTTACTAATACCAAACATTTTGCAAATGTTATCATAATAGAGAAAATATTTGAATCAAGTGTATTTCCAAATACTATTTGCTCCATTTTAACATTCTCATCCATATCGACAATAGTTAAACACTTATTATTACAAGATCCTTCTAGTAAATCTTCTATATTTATTTTATCCTTACTTACAAGTTCTAATTCATCATATTCTGTCGAATAACGATATATCATTATCTCCAAATTCATAAACAACAGCGCCATATAGTCTGTAACTCCATCAACTCCCTTAATTGTTGTAGATGCTATTGGAGCTAACAAAAGTCTACATGACGTCACATATTCTATTTTATTGTCTACTGTTACTTCGTATATTTCCAATGAGTCGCTTTTTATCAGTGCAATGTCCAAACCACCACCATTATCATTTAAATCATCCCTCTTCCTCACAAACTTGCCAAATAGCGAAAACTCTGGTCTTTCATTCCTACAGTATGTGTCCAAAACTGCTGTCATTATTTTCCATACATGCGTCTCGTTAACATATTACTTTTTTTGTTCACTCCAAAACAAAGCCTACTTCATGTGAAATATGAAAATTATTTATTCTAAAGTAAAATTATGAACACTTTCCAATTATATTTATGTTCTTTGTAATCACCTATTATTTTTCTGTCCTGCAAACATTCAATATAGATCATAATTGATATCATGGTACCTTATGTGGCGCCTGCGGTAATAAGTCGTAACCACAAAACACATTACAAATCATGAAATAACAAATAAAAAAATCACGAAAACGATATAGCACAGATAAATTTATGCACATTATTTAGATATAATTAGATCTACTATGAATCTATTTACGTGGTGAAACAAGAAAACAAACATCTTATCCGTGAGTGATCGGGTGTCAACAATTCTCTTGATATTAACTGATATTACGTGTTTAGTAGAAACAAAATTATGGTTTGAACAATGCAGGGATGCTTATTTAAGAAGAAACCAGCGTATCATATATTTTGTTTTTAACCTGTTTGACTAGAATAACGCCTTATCCTACCATTATATATATGTTTGTCTACCTTAGGTTTATCTGAGTCTATAAAAGTTAATTCTCTCAATAATTGAATCATCTTTATTAAAATTGAATTTAATTTTAATGTCTAAATCTCTTATGTTTTTGGAATTTTTCTTTAAAGCAAACATTCCGGTAATAATATCATCTTGATTGCATACAAGATCATCTTCAAAATAAAAAACTGATTGCTTCCAATGAGTATATTTACCGAAAGGACTTGTTGTAAAGGAAATAGGTTTGTGACCACTTCCAAAAATGACATCAAACCACACAATAAAAGCGTGTACGTAGTCTTTTCTTGTAACTTTTAACTGAAATGCAGAAGCAAACTCAAGATCTTCTTTCTTGCATTTATATAAATCAATATTAAATATACAACATGATGTTGTATTCACGGCATTTTCTGATACAGTATCTATGATGGGTTCCTCCATAATACATGGTTTTACAAATTGATAATTAAATCCATAAACGTTATTCCAATAACCCAACTTTTCTTGTTTATATTCAGCATCTTCAATTCCAGCAATGTACATTTGGGCTTTATCTGGGAATATTAATCCACCTTCAACAAGCCATTTATCTCTACAATATAACACCGTATCTAACATCGATTCAAATAATAATAAATACCCCATCCATTCCGAAATAATGATATCTACTTTCTCAACAGGTAGCACTGCCTCTTCTGCCTTGCTTTGTATAAATGTAATCTTGTCAGAGAGATTATTATCCCTAATAATATTCCTAGAAACATGAACTATCTCTGAACACTCAATACCATAAACATGTTTTGCTCCAGCAGCAGCAGCAAACATACATAATATTCCTGTGCCGCTACCTACGTCAAGTACTATTTTGTTTTGAAATAAGTGTTTATTGTACATAATAGCCCTTTGGTATGTTCCAGTTCGAACTGAATCTTTTAACATCTCTTCGTGAATGCCGAAATGGGCATATGAATTAAAGTAGTAGTCTGCACTGCTTATATCCTCCTGAACAAGAGGGTTCCATGAACTCTTGAATTCGTTAAGCTCCTCCACTGTTGGTTGAATCATATTTTCTTATTTGTACAGAAGAGGTAGATATTGACCTTGCTATTTAACTAAACGTTTTTTAATCAGGGTTGCAAATGCCTAAAATACGTACACTCCTTCTCAGAGAAAACAAATTAGAAAGATGCTCTCAATATTATATATGATCTGTTCTTCTGGTATAATATAATACAAATTTATTTACTGTGCTATCACCTCTTTTAAATATATATGTATATAGGTGAACAACAGGTTTTTATATATTATATCTCACTCTTTAATGAGCAACAATGCACTTCCTAAAACTGTATCAACTTCTTACACCTTTAAAGAGTGTATATTCAATATATACTCGAATGAATCTTAATAATGAAAATATCAAATGGCAGTGCAATTTAATCAACCAAATTACTCCTAAACTTTTGACATTTTATTGTCTAAATATGCCCGCCAAAAGTGGCGCCATTTAGATACTTGTTAATAGTTCAGTATTGCTGCAAAGGGTCACGATATTTTGACACTTTTTAATAGGAAAAGGGTGAAAAAGGAGTGTTAAAGCAAAGAAAACACAACTACAGGAGTATTAAATTTTATATAGTACTCTTGTAATTAGAAGACGTGCTTTTCTCTTCTAATATTGATTCTTCCGAAAGTCCTGATAGTTTGGTGATTAAGCAGTGTAGATAATAATATATATGTATAATATCTGATTATCATTAAAAAATATATTTAATTTATTAAATGATAGCTGAGGAGAATAGAAAGAGTGATAAGTCAAAGACTGACTCAGAGGAAAATGGAGAGGTTGCAAATGTGGATGAACTAAAAGAGTATTTTAGGGATATATCCTCTAATTCTTGCGAGAATGGTGCAAGTAAGGAATGTAGCGGTAGTAACAATGGTCTGGAGAGTGATGAATTAGTGAATCTAAAGACTGAGTTTGGAAGAGAAGGTAATATAATTATAGAGGCAGAAGCATCATCAAGGGAGAATAAAGGAAATGATGAATATATGAACTTGAAAGAAGTTGATTCATCTTCAATATCAGTTGAAGCCGTTGACTCTAAGACTCAACTTTATTCTGCAAAGGACTGGTCTGATTTAAACTTATCTCACGATCTTCTTAAAGGGATTTATAATAAGGGCTTTACAAGGCCTTCAAAAATTCAAGCAGCTGCATTGCCACTTATATTTAATTCACCGATGAATTTAATAGCTCAGGCCCACAATGGTAGTGGGAAAACGGCCACATTTGCCCTAGCAATGCTAGGAAAAGTAGACACTAAAATTATACATCCACAATGTATGTGTTTATGCCCAACAAGAGAACTCGCTCGTCAAAACATGGACGTAGTTAATGATCTTGGGTGTTTCACTGGGATCACGACATGGTTAGTTGTTGCCCAGGGGGATAAGTATGACAGAACTATTGGAGCACAAATAGTTATCTGTACACCTGGAAAAATGCAAGACTTCCTAAAAAAACGTGCTTTTCCAACTGAATATTTGAAGTTAATGGTTATAGATGAGGCTGACGAAATGATCGATCATAGAAATATGATGGCACCACAAGTTGGACAAATTAGAAAATTTTTCAAGCAAAGTTTACAGATATTACTGTTTAGTGCAACATATCATGATGAAGTTAGACAGTTTGCTGAAAAAATTGTTCCAAATGCAAATAAGATAAGTGTTAAAAAAGAGGAATTAACGTTAAATACAATACAGCAGTTTTATGTGATATGTAATGATGAAAACGATAAACTAACATTTTTATCTGATCTTTATTCATGTATGTCTATTGGTCAGTCAATCATATTTGTAAACACCAGAAAAACAGCTTTTTCTATTGCTGAAAATATGAGAAAAGAAGGTCATGCTATTTCAGTTATTTGCGGAACTCAAACTAATTCTGGTGAGAAAATGGATCATGAAATACGCGATCAGGTTATGGATTCATTTAGAAATGGTGAAACAAAAGTCTTAATATCAACAGATGTGTTGTCTAGAGGAATTGATGTGCCTCAAGTTACATTAGTCATTAATTTTGACATTCCTGTTAGATTTAACAATTCTAACATTTCGAATTCTAATTCATTTGGTGTGGCTGGCTTCCCATCCACTCCTGATCAGTCTATTCAGGTTGAGAATGAGACATATATTCACAGAATTGGAAGAACCGGAAGATTTGGTTTAAATGGTATATCTATTAATTTTATACTACCAAGTCAACTCTTTTTAATTAATCAAATCGAAACATATTATAATTGTAAAATACAGCCTATTGAAAAAGATATTGAAAATCTTGAACAAATACTAACCTCTCTTAGAACTTAATATCTTAATTACTGAAATTTTCACTTTATCTAAAATAATATATTTAGAGTATAATTAGTTTTCAAAGGCATTGTTTATTATTTCTAAATTAATTTAATTCTGAATTTTTGTCTCGACCTAATTTATTATAATGTATACATCTTTACAATGTCAACTGTTGCTGTTACTCTGAAAAGGCAGCGAATTATGAATTGTAAATACATAGAAACCAATACTTGTAACACAGAAACCGATCTCCCTTGTAAGTTACCTCTAATGTGCAAATTCAACACTATTTGTCACGATTTCCAATCGGCGGAAAAATCGACAATGGCAGGATTCGAACCTGCGCAGCGAGACGCTATCAGTTTTCGAGACTGACCTCTTAACCACTCGAGCACATTGCCTAAACCGAGACGCAGCCATTAAAATATGGTCAATATTGTCCATTGTTCACTTTGCCTTGAACAAAGCAGTATATAATTCCGAATGTGTGGATGGCAGCAATATCCACCTTTATTGTTTACAGGTTTTCTCTCCCGCTGTAATTGTTACTCCATAAGAAAGGTTTACTATTATCAACTTCGAATTATAAATGAGCAAATATATAATGAAAATTGAAACGAAAAAAAGACACACTTACTTCAAAAAAAGAGAAACACGGGTGCTTGTTTGATCAAGTAATCTAAAAATCAATACTACTATTCAACATGTAAGTTAAAAATTAAGAGTTTGTTTAGATTTATTTATCATATTATTATTTGTTCTACTGCTAATGCTTACATTTATTCCCAATTCATTCTGTCGTCTACTAGCTCTCCTAGGTATTTTCTGGCAGTTTCTTTATCTATAGAATAAAGCCTTCCATTGGAATCAAAAGTCATATAAACGACGCTTGTAATTTGTGTAACGGCAAGGAGCTCACCCATGTTGCCTTCTCTGTTATTAACCCCGAAAGAAGAACTTCTAAGTTCCACACCATCTTTTATTACTACATGTGTTGGATGCTTCGGTCTTAGTATTGACATTGAATTTAATTCATTTATCTCTTGTGTGAAATCTAAGGACATTTTTACTAATAATTTGCACCTATGCTGTGATATATATCAATTCGTTACTGTTATTTACTTTTGATGATTCACCAAAGAACAAAGTTTCTTCAGGTAATTTTGTGTTGAAAATGAATACAAAGCAAAATGAAACAGGCATACAGACTTGTTTTTTTATAAGTCTGTGGTCCTATTGCAAATACCACAAAGTTAATCTTTTTAATTTAATGGCCATCTTCACCCCCCACCCCCCCTCGAAGGAATAACAATTATAATGCACTTAAATAGGATATAAATGCATTACAATCTAGCGCCACGTCTTTAAATGCGTTTGTTTAAATAAATGGAATGAAAATAAGTCTATTATAAAGCGTGAAATAAATGATAATGTAAGAATAATTTCACATGAGTATCTATGTAATATTTTCTGTTAAACTTACTAATGAGGCTAGATAGTTGTATTTAACGTAACATACAATCTAAATATGAAACACGATAAACCGAAACGTGACAATTATATGAACTAATTAAAATATTCGTTCTTAAGTGAACAGGATTTAAATGATAACACAAGATGTGCTGTAAACTATGTTGGCAGTTTTCTATGAAACTATATCATATATTAGAACAATCTTGGATTTCTTGAAGTAAATATTCAATTTTTGTTTGTTCAAAGTGGATCTAAATGAAGGTAAATATTCAAAAACAACAAAACAACAATGTGAATATTTTTAATTAGCGACAAAATTGAAATAGTGATATATTTATTTATAAACTTGCCTTTGGAGGTAATCTATTACCTAGGTTTTTAAGTGTTTGTTTTAACTTATTTTCACAGTCTCTCCCTTGAAATTTTATCTTTTGCTTTAAGTTATTATTAAAATTATGGAGTATATCATTAGTAGAGATACAAATTGAAATGCTAAAATTACTAATTACTTTATTTGTTGAATAAACTATGCAATCCTAATATGCAAATATTAACATTGTGATAAATGAAATAGTGACACTTCATTTACTTACCTGCAAGACATTATCCATATATATTTTGCTTGAGCATATGTCATTTAGGCAGAAATCTTCTTTAATCAACAGTCTACTAGGCTCAATATAAAGTCCAACTCCAACACACTTAACAAATGATTCTTTTATGGTCCAGTATTCCATAAACTTTGGAATATCATCATTTATGTAATTCCACTCAGATTCACTAAATACATTTCTCATATTGGAAAAGAATTTCGAAATGTGATTCTCACTTTTGTTTCTATTTGGAAACTCAAGCTTCATTACATCTACTCCAATAATAAACTTTGAAATTGCGATAACCACTATTTCGTTATCATGCGAAATATTAAAGTGAATAGTGCATTTATCTTCATCTTCAAAGAAAATATACGGCTTTTCCCCATTTACACGAACTATTTTTAATTTATTTGGTGGTACTCCACAATAATTTCCCAGATATACCCTAATTAGCATTACGCCTGTTAAAGATCTTATTTTGTCTGGAAGCATTTTAAAACTTGTTTTAAAATATTAGAATTGTGTTTCTAGTTAGTATTTGCGACAATATTCGTTTAACAACACATATTCACAAATATATATTGCTTTAAATAAAACAGGTGTTTAAACTTACTTTTTAATCTTATTATACTCCTCGACGTTTAAAAATTCATCTTTGAGCTCATTTATTAAAGATTCAAAATTTACGTTGCTATCGAGTTCGTTTATATTGCTCCATATCACACATATGTCATTTGTTTCAAGTATTTTTCTTATGTTCAACATATTTATCTTTGATATTCTTCTTTTTCTAATTGGAAGTGTTGTTATCTCAGGCGAAAAAAAGTCATACCGGTTTGTATTAAATGTTACCCACAGTATTACTTGTATAAAATAGGAACTTGACCTTATTATTATTTATTTATTTTTTTCGCCATAAATACCAAATGACATATTCCATTGCACTTAAAAGTCAAAATGCACAGAAGCGCCACCGTCGGGCGGGCACGTTTGGCGCTTACGTGTAAAAGCTAGGAAATGGGGAAATGTACAGAGGGTGGTAGGAAGAAATAGAAAAAATCACAGGTAAATGCTGATAATGGATAAACATCTGTATATCTGACTGTAAAAAGAGGGATATAATGTAAAGTAAGGGGTACATATAAATAAATTGTGATATTTTACAGGACGAAAAAAAATTTGAATGAATTTGTGGTAATTGTTTGTGTGTCAAGGAGGCTTAACGTGGGAAAGAAGAAAAGGCGAGTGTAGAACTCATAAGTATTTATAAAATAAAACAATCAAATAAATATATTTATGTATCTTTTATATATAAGATATCAAAGCATTGATATATATTTTTTATAGGTATTGCCTATATCACTACATGGGTAACAAACCGATATTATTTAATTGGTTTGAAATATATGTTTTGTCTGACAGTTGAATGAAACAAAGTTAATGAACAGCAAGTAGTGCTTTTAGTTTAAAGAGCAACTTGTTGACGACTAATAATTAACATAGACAGTGATTACACAGTTATATGGTGAGATACAGAGAAAATGATATTTCATCCTATAATGACAATCCATTGGGTTTATTGCCATCTCGTTTTATAGCAAATTCAAGAAGTCATTTAAATATTACTGGTATATTAGTATGCTTGCTTAGATTTTTTTCTTATTATCCGGTTTGGCTATTACTCAACAATACAGAAAGTAGGTGGTATTTCGACAATGGCCCTTTTTTAATCCTGCTTTCAATAGTCCTAGGTTTAATTAATAATACACTATATGTTTTGATATCCTTTGGCGATCCAGGTTTTTTAAGGTCTTGTCCTTCATCTAAACTAAGACCAGTAGATAGGATTCGTGATCCGCTTAGAGTAAAGTATAGTATAGAATTAAAAGGTTTAGATAATACACAAAAAGGATTTGTTTCAGGTAGCAATGGAGACAATGTTATTATTTCTGACACTTTATATAGTTCTGAGGAAGAGCTGGATGAAGATGAAAATATTGATGTATTAGGTAATTCCGTTCGTGAAATTGACTACTGCTCGAATCTTGGGACAGTGAGAAGTAATAAACCACTAAAAAGATTAGTTTCAGAGGGAATGGAAGATGAGAAAAGAACCGAAGAAGTTATTAGTATAGATTCTTCTGGATTTTCCAATGGAGATGACGCTTTGAACCAACATTTAAATATAATTTCAGGAAACACCATAATGTCTTTCCCATTACTAAATGCAAATAGACTTATTAGTTCATCAATTAGAATTGACAAAAGTACTGCTAGTTTGAGTTTGGCAATGGAAAGCGCTCCTGGCCATATTTTAAATTCAATAGGTGTTTCTCAATTCAAGAATAGCAATAATTTGTTTTTCAAGGAAAGGAAAGAAATCGGTTATTTTGAAAATGATAAGCTGGATCAAGACAATAATGCTTTTGGGGATTCGAATGCAGAAAGTCAGGATTTTATCATTGACATTCCAAAAATTGACAACAAAGCTAATATTGACGCTTTTAATACTTTTTACGATAAGAACAAACAAGTAAACAGAAAAAAAAGCGAAATGAATATGTTATTCCATTCTAGAACAAATCTGGATACTAGTCTTACATTTCCTCTCTCACCTTGTTCTTCGGATGGAATAGACTTTTTACCTAGGAAAGATGCGAATGGAACGGATATAGCTAATAGTTATTTTCAAAGTGATGATGGCTTTTTTGTATTTAAACAAGGGAAAATGTACCAAAATGGAGTTAGACTGAGATTTTGTGACTATTGTAGGATGTATCAACCGCTTCGAACTAAACACTGTTCTTCTTGTGAAAGATGTATAAGGACACATGATCATCATTGCCCTTGGCTTGGAATATGCATTGGGGAATATAATAGATGCAAATTTTGGTGGCTTTCTCTTGTTCAAGCCCCGGAGTGCATTTGGGTGCTTTACTGTACTTATCTTTGCCTTTTCAAAGTGCAACTCATCAACAACCATCCGTCACTTTTTGAAATTATTTCTCTTATTGCAATTTCTGGCAATGCATTATTTATTGGATTTTTATCACTACTTCTAGTAGTATATCATTTTTTTTTGGCCCTCAATAATTTAACTACATGGGAAAATTTGGCTTGGAGTAAGATATCGTATTTAAAGCCTTTTCCTGACACACAAAGCTCTCCATTCTCTAGAGGGTATTTATATAACATTGCAGTATTTTGCATACCCCATTGCGTAGATGATCTTATTATTGGGGAAGAAGGAGAAATTATATGGGAAAGAAACCAACCCGAAAAATAATTCCATTATTATTTTTTTATCTTAGATTAACTTGACAGTAATGTCAAGATGGATAATCATAGACTGTTATATTCATAGCTGTATTGTCTATTCGTAAATATGCACTTACGAATTATTTTACTGGATGGAAATAATGGTTCACTACTTAGTTGATTTTAAGAATGAAATTTCCGATATTAATCATAAGTAGAATGTGATTGTATTCATATAACTTTAAATTATATAGCTTTGACAAATAGATTGTCGCCACCGTTATACTTTTTTTCTCGTAATGTATATTTATTAGTTTAATTTGTTGTGTTGGTGGTATGATCTTGTCTTTTTACTTTGCACTTTCTAAGACCTGTTTCTTTTAGTTTAATTACCTGCATTTGATTTCCGTCTCGTGGTAATACCAATTAGCATGTTAATGATCGTTTTTTTCTCTAATTTTGTCTTTAAACTAGTTTGCCGGTAAATGATGATTTTAATAAAAGAAAAAATTAAGCATTAATAATAAATACAAAAATGATATGGCTATAAATTATAACAAGAATTTAAAATGGGAAACAAAGATGATGAGGAGAGAGGGAATTTAGGTAAACCGGAGATAATCAGTGAAGTTGAATCAAAAATAGAGGATATAATAGAACAAATAGAAAGTGTGACAATATCAGATAAACAAATAAAGAAAAGCAAGGAAATAAATGAAAAAAATGTGAGCTCTTTTGAAAAAGAAGTGAGAAGAACGAAGCTGATAACTGGTGATTTTCAAACAGGTGTTGAAGAAAAGTCGAAGTCAGAAATAATTAATCCTTGTGATTATAATTTTCAAGTGATTGATTCATTAAACAATGACACCTTTTTTTCAGTTGTTCCTATCTCAAATTCAAATTATGCTGATAGTGAAGGAAACGAGAATAATGTAGAACCACCTCAAGAACCATATAAGGGGTGGTACTGGAACTCCGAAAAAATGGAATATTATTTACCAAGCAATTCAGGTAGAATAAAAAGAAGAATGTACGTATCACCGAAGGTGTTTTGTAAATTGAAGGATCATGAATATCAGTATGATGGAATTAGGTGGTTGTGGGACAGATTTAGAAACAGTGAAGGTGGTATCTTGG
Source organism: Cryptosporidium bovis (assembly GCF_009768925.1). Lineage (NCBI taxonomy): Eukaryota > Apicomplexa > Conoidasida > Eucoccidiorida > Cryptosporidiidae > Cryptosporidium > Cryptosporidium bovis. Next base: position 197,894 of record NW_027125030.1, read on the forward strand.
CAGATGAAATGGGATTGGGAAAAACAGTTCAAGTTTGTGTATTCTTAGGTGGGTTATTTAGGTCAGAGATAATAAACTTTATTCTTATTATTTTGCCTCCAAGTTTAATTAGTCAATGGGTAAATGAATTAGATACTTGGTGCCCAAAAATACCAAAGTATATATATCATGGTTCGAATAATGTAAGGAACAGCTCACTTAGTGAATTATATAAAAGCAAAATGGGTGGAATACTAATAACTACATTTGAGACAATTAGAAATGATATTGAAATGCTTGATTCAATTAATATAAAAAAGACAGAGTGCAATTATATTAGAAACAAGGAAGGGATTAAAGTATCGAGAAACGAATATATACGTGATTTAGCTGAAAGCAGTGAGAGTGAATTTAATATACCATGGGATATTGTCGTTATTGATGAGGCACACAAATTAAAAAACAACAAAACCAAGTTGTTCAGGGATGTTCAAAATTTAAAAAGTTACTCCAATATATTATGTACAGGTACTCCTTTTCAGAATCGTTTAACTGAACTTTGGTCACTTATTCAATGTGTAAAACCAAATTTACTTGGAAAAAACATTAAATCATTTAAGAGTAATTATGGCGTACTTATTGAAAAAACAAATAATAAAAACATAATGATAAGCGAGATGAAATCACGTGAAATGGCAATGAATCACTTAAAAAATGTTATAAAGCCATATATACTGAGGAGAAATAAAAAGTTAGTATCAAGTATCTTTACAGTTGGTATTGAAAACGATGAAAATAATGACAGAGATACTTCAAAAATTAGTAAATTTGACATTGTTTTATGGCATAGTATGTCTGTAGAACAATTGAATGCATACGAGGACGTTTTAGATAGTCAATTAGTAAATAACGTGTTAAATGATGATTTAATATTTAAAAAAAATAATGGAGCAGTTTTGCAAACAATAAATTTGCTATTAAATGTTTGCAGGCATCCACTACTTGTTTTAAAAAGTGAATTGCAGACATGGAGGTATTTATTGGAGAAGAACAATAACAACAGACTAGAAATAAAAGAACAGATTGACTGCGATTTTGCAGATAATTCAGATAGTTACGTTAATAAAGATAATAACGCGAGTAAGACAGATTATGATGAGGAGATTGAGTATATTTTTTCATCAGTTTTAAGTCTTCCACAAATAAGTGTTGAATTAATAAGAAAACAAAGCACTAAGCTTCAAATATTGTCTTTACTAGTTCCTCAAGTCGTTAGTACTAACAAAAAGTTATTAATATTTACGGAAAGCCTACTAATGATGGACCTAATTGAATTAACTATATTAATTCCTAATAATGTCAATTGGGAAAGGCTTGAAGGAAAGCAAACTCTAGAACAACGGAAAAAATCCATTCATAATTTCAATAACAAAGAGGTAAGTTAATATTGATTGTCAACTCTCTGGTTATATATATTAACTAAACTGTAATAAATGATTTATATATAGAAAACGAAGGTTTTGTTGTTATCAAAGAGTGTAGGTTCTACTGGACTCAATTTAACAGAGGCTAACAGAATAATAATAGTTGAACCGCACTGGAATCCAACTCAGGACGAGCAAGCAATAGGAAGAGCCTATAGAATCGGACAAAAAACGGACGTCATTGTTTACAGGTATGTTCTTGTATATTATAAGCATTCACCAGCTTGGATTTATAAGCGATTGACTTTAACTCGTCAAATAGATTAATTACCGCTGGAACAGTTGAGGACTTTAAATTCAGACTGCAGCTTGACAAAATAGGGCTTGCAAGAACATTCCTGACTGGTGATAATCAAGAAGTAATGTTTACTAAAGACGAATTGAATTATCTATTTTCTCATTCCAGAGTGAATACGGGGGATGTTCAGGAGGCAATGTTCAAATTCAATATAAATGATTCGCATTTTAAGATACTAAGAAAAGATTTATCAGGGGAAGTAATAGAGCAACTGGAACCTTTTGTAATGGCATATCTAGATTTTGAAAATATAAAAAGAAATGAATAGATAATCTGCTTTGATTTACAGTTTCATTATATAGCGTTTTAATTACATGAATTCCATAAAAATAAAAAATGTACTATACTTGGCTGTTCACTAAATGCAAACGAAAGGAAAGTTACAGACAGAATGCCAATAACAAAAGGTGAGAAATGAATCTGGCGCGCATTGACATAGGTTAGTTTCGTCTTGACATTTTGAGCATATACAACACAAAAATGGATAACCCGAATTTTTTACAGTATTTCTGGGATTTAGGAAGTTACGATGAAAAAGTCTCCGTCTCATCTATTGAGGGAATAGTTAATTGTCTGGACTTTTCAGTTAGAATACCAAATAAAAAGATCAAGGAAAAAGACACGTCTAAATCGTTAATAAATTTACCAGAACTTAATAATGGAAGGGAAGACTTAGAATATACACTTAGTCGTTTAATTAAGGGGTTGGAGTCGCAGAGAGAGTGTGTAAGGCGTGGATATGGGAGTTGTTTGTCAATAATATTAAGTAGATATTCAATTCCCATTTCGAATGTATTGGAGGGACTGGAGAAGCATTACTTTGAGAGGATAAAGAGAGATATAAAAGGAAAACCAGGCACGGTAGGAGATACCAGGGATAGAATAATAGGTCTTCTCCTTGGATATTTGTCAATTATAAAGAGTGGGTTTTTTAAGTCAAATGCTTCAAGACCGTATATAGAACAAACTATAGAAAATTTATTGACAGTTTATAATGTAAAGTTGTACTTACAGGATATGGTATGCGAGGTAATGTACTTGATAATTGTGGACTGTTGCGAATACGATCCGGGATTACCAATAAAGTGCATTTCCTCAAACATGAGTAAATTATTTGATTCAAGAGTACTAGATTCAGATGTAAATGAACAAAAAAGGAACCAACTGGCAACTCAAATACCATTGTTGAATTTGTTTCTAAAATTAAGGCTTTTCTTGGAAAGCAATAAGGAAATATCAATAAATGGCGAACTTGACTGTAATGACAAGTCTAAAGCTAACTTAATTACGGTGAAAATAAATAATAGTAAATGGGATAGTTGGAACAAGGTTTTTCTATCTCCGGGACATGTTTTTTTGAAACAAAGATGGGATATATTGCTTGCAAATATTCAATATTTTACAATGTTTAGTCCGAGAATTCCCAACTTATTCGACACGCTAGTAGGCTATTTATCAAGTTCACCTTGTTTAAATGACAGAATAAGTTATATATTTTTGTTGGATATATTGGATAGTATACAAAACAAGTATTTCTCGGATAATTACTCGCATCAAAAGTGTTACATTGGTGGAAGAATGATTTTGCAATTTTTTACGCAACTAAAGTACAAATTATATTCTGATTCAAGGTCAAATATAACAGAGGAATTGTTTATAAAACTGGTCAATAAATTTGTTTCAAATGAGTCTAAATGTTTTTTTTGGGCCATGAAAACATCTTTAATTGATAGAAATCCACTATCGTCTTTCTCAATATTGTTTATCCAAACTTTTATTGGAATTATCTCAGGTAATATATTTAGTGGATTTGATTTTAGCAGAGGAGGCAACAACGATAGTAATAATATAAGAGACTACTCAAGTATTATCTTTGGATTTGAGGATTATGTTCATTTTGAAGGAAATAACAAAAATAAGGCAGATACTTCCAAGTCACTTGTACCTTTTTTACTAAATGAGACATTAACTAAGTTTTTTTGGGAAAGGGATTTGAGTGACAATCGAGATAGTCAGGTAATATCAAAGTTGGGCAATATGACTATTGCTTTAGATAAACCCCTTAACATTTCAAATGAGGAGAAAGTTAAATTATTTTGGAATTTTATGAGAGTAATTATCTTAAAGACTGGTGTTAAGATTAAAATCATATTAAAGATTTTCTTTGAATTAATTTCTGGTAATGAGGACTTGGAGTCTATAGTGGTTGCACAAGGACTGGAAATGATCAATAACATCAAAAAAGATATGATCAATGAGGAGAAAAATTTTACCATCGGTGACGATAATAAGAATGAAAATAGTGAATGTAATTCTGAGGATGAACATTCCAATGAAATAAGTCTCAAAAAAGCAAGTAATTGTTGGAGAAAAATATACTGTATACAAAATATATTATTGGAATATCTTGTAATTTCATCAAGTAGTAAAAATAACTCAATAATGTTAGTTAATTTTAAAAACATAACAAAAGTGATAGATTCAATATTTAAATTTGGCTCTTATGACAAAGAATGGGTTGAGAATTATCGTCAATTAATATATCCAAGATTAGAGAAAATAATTGGAAAAATTACGAGTGACATACTCTGTCACTTGGAGAGTAGTGATAAAGATGTTATTAACAATAACAAAACTTTAATTAAAAGTAAAATTAGTGAATATAATAATGAGGTTATTAGACTATTAACAAAAACAATGAATAGATTGCAATATATGAGTGAGGAAGCACAAAATAAAAACAATAATTTAAAGCAATTATTGTTGAAAAGAGACGTCTCAAAATTAAAATGCAATTCAGAGTTGGCATTTAACTTGATAATCAATTGTTTAGTATTATTTTACATTTTGGAGGATTGCAATTGCGATTTTGTACTAAATATTATAATTAATATACTAAAGTCTTCTGGAGACAATTTTAGATTAAAGTTAATAATTAAGTCAATAATAGATCTAGATGATATTAGTGATGGTAATAATGTCAATGATAAAAATGCACCGAGTTGTGTTTCAGGCCTTAATCTTTTATTTCAATTGTCGATAAGATACTTGGACCCAATTAAAAATATGGATATGGAACAATTTGTGGAATTCACGCGTAAAATTTCACAACTTCCAGATCTTTGGAATATAAATATGCACTTAAACGAAGAAGATGTTTCGGATGAAGATAACGAAATTAATTTGCCAGAATCTTCCCAAGATGATATTGTAAACAATTATGGCGATATTGAACAAGAAGATGATAACGAAGAGAACGAATGTAGTGGTAATAAGAGTGATAAAGAAGACGATAACGAAGAAAAGGATGAAATACTTTACTATTCAGACAATTCTTTACTGTTACATTTGTTGGATGATGAGTCTCAGATACCACCGAAATATGAAAAGCAAAAGGCACAAAAGGAGCTTGAGAAACAACAATTGCAGAAAATTAACATTGAAATTCAGAATAAACTTAGAATGCTGGACACATTGTCACTCATGTCTGATATAATGAATTCATCAAAGATTCAAAGAGACGACGTAAAAATCCCACTAATACGCTCATTAATACTCCTTCTTGAAGCATATAGAGTTGGTTGCAAACACTCATTGTATTATTCAATTAAGTTTACAATGACTGTGTTTTCTGATTTTGTAAATAAATTGTCAGTTACAATAAACAAATTGATGCATATGAATGCACTAAAAGATTCAAGTTTTAATGTAAAGGAATACAGCGATTTATCAGATTTATACAAACTTTTGATTCATATAATAAGCAAACCTATTGTTGAACCCCAAAGAATAAATCGCTGGAATAGAAAATTAGATAACAAAAACATAAAATCGAGAATGGAAAATTATTCCAAACAAATGGAAACATTGTCTATAAATTTAACAATTATTATTTTATCTTTTTACATTGATGGCAATAATAAAAACATTGAAAAAATATTGTCTAAGGAATTAATACAAAAGTGGATAAACCAAAAAAGAATGGGAATAGTTACTTTATCTTATTTGAATAAATTAGTGCATAGAATTAAGAATATTGAAACCGAAAATTCGTATTTATTTTTGATTAACAACATTATTCTAGAATTTGAAGCAACTATTAAGTACTCGAAAAGTTCTTATCAACTTAGGGAATATGTAAACTTGGTAAACCAAACAGTGATGGCTTGTCATAATTCAAAGATAAATAACAAAAATGAGAGTTATATCGACGACATTGTACATGTTGTGGTTAGAATGATTGATTTCTGCACTGGAAATAATAAAGATAATATCAAGGATTTTGACGGATTTAAATTTAATACTGAAATTCAAGGTTTAGAACTACTTAATTCCCTAATCTCACTTTCAAAAACAATGATTGTGATAGGAGAAAAAAATGATAAGAAATATAATATCATTCAAAACAAAATAATAGAGTCTGATGAATTCCTAAATAACTTCAGACAAACATGCAATTCCGGAAGGATGAAAAGACAAATTAATAAATTGAAAAATGTCATAAATAACAATAAAAAATCAAAGCATTCTTAGGTTTTTTCGTTATTTTTTTGATTTTACTACATATATGCTTATATTACTCATTCAATACAATATAGGTTAGCCGACATTTAATCTCTGTATTTACTTTTTTCCTTTGAATTTTTTTATTGAAATGACCATATACTGTTAGAAATAAAATGTAGTAATTACATTAAATATACATTATGTGGGTAAATCATGTATTATTTGTACAAACAGTAGTAAATAAAATCTCAAATGTGCGGTACCCCGCCTTTATTTGTGTGTTGTAATCAAACTTGAAGGGATTATATACTTGTATTTATTTGCACTAAATGGACGTAGAAGAAAGTGGTCTATCAGAATTAGAGTATTACTCTGACTCTATTGAGTTTAGTGATGTAGCGGATAACGAGTGCGAAAACAATTTGAAGCTCTTAAATATAGGAAGAGATGAATTAAAGTCAGAATTAAAAAATATAGACGAATATGAACATGATGATATAGCTATTTCAAATAAAAGAGTGAAGATAGCAGATTCTTCTCAGGAAAGCTGCACCCAAAATAGTAGCTTTATCAACCTGAGCAATGAAATAGAAATTATAAGTAATAGAATAGAATCAATAAACAACAACATAAAAAGTATGATAAATAACATATCACCATATGTTTGTATACTGGAACAAGTTAGTCCTATATTACAAAAGACGAATGAAAAAAGTATAGTAAATATTGGAATTAAAGGAATTAAGATAGGGAGAAGTCTAGACTCAAAGCTTCCGAAAGATAGAAATAAAAATGGTTTTATGATGCTCTCAAGAGAGCATGCCTATATATATATTAAATTAAGTGATGGTAAACCTGAATCCTATATTGTAGACTGCAACTCTAAAAACGGTACCTTTGTAAATAATGTAAAAATTAGAAACCATAAATTACAGCCGAATGATATAATTTCGTTTGGCTGCAAAAATAATTCGAATGTATACAAGTACAAAGTAATTAAAGCTTAAACACACTATTTTTAATAATAAATTTAATACTTTACCTTGGAGTTGTTATAGTTACTCTTTTTTCTCACTTCCGCATGATTTAATTCTTTAACGTGAGTAAATAGTTTGTTTCTTGATTCAAATTTTTCATTACAAACTAAACATTTCCACAATAATTTTTGATCGATGCTAGCTTCAAATTCAGTACAGTTTTCTTTTTTCTCTTTTATCTTAGACGACTTTTTTTTCTTCTTGTTTCTTTTACTTTCATTATTTTTTCCGTCTGAATCGGGCTCGTTGCTTTTTAATCTTCTATTTCTATGGCTTTTGCCACTCAAAATGTCCATCATCTCTGTAATCTTTTCTACATCTATCTCTTCAGATGAATCCCCACTTTTCGAATCCGAAGATATTTGTGTTTCTTGTAATTCCTTTTCAGTATCGAAATACAAATAATTTTTCCTTTCCTCATACACATCATATGTTTCATCTATTTCCAGATCATAGTTTTTTTCAGTTTCTGTAACAAATTCACAATCATTTTTTTTATTAACATCTTTACACGTATTCTTAATAACACTAGATATATTATTTTTTTCCGCTTCTTTAACCTTTAAAATATGTTTTTTACTTTTTAAATGTGAATTTAATTGTTGTTCACTTTTAAAGAATTTATTGCATAATTTACAATGATAAACTACTTTTTCGCTTTCATCATCGCTAGTTTCACCACTGGCACATTCTTCTCCACATAATTCCCTTCTTTTCGCATCAAGCTCTTCCAGCCTTCTTAATTCTTCAATTCTTGCCTCCTCTCTTGCCTTTCTTCTTGCTTCTTCCTGCAGTTTTTTTTCCCGTTCCTTTTCAATATTAATCTTCATTATTTTTTCAGACTTTAATTTCATATGCATTACAACTCTGGGATCTCTTTTTTTGACATATTCAACTAATTTCCTTATAGTTTCATTGTATTCTTTTTTTCCTTTTTTCCTTTCTTTAATATTCTCATTTTCCATTGCTCTCCTTATCTGACGATTTTGAGCTTGATTCAAATTCCATATGTCCTTCCAGGAAAAACTTCTTGTCGAAGAGAAATTGCTCCAAAATCTGTAAAACTCCATTACTTCATCTAAATTCGTTTGACTATTGCCAAATCTATTTGCTTCACTCCAAAATCTATATTCATTTGAATCAATAGATAAATATTTTTTCTCCTCTTCTATTATATCACTAAATAATTTATTATAAACTGTGTAAAATCCTAAATTCTCATCATTGAAATCTGCAAAAATATCTCTTGAAAAATACTTCCAAACATTTATCCCTAACGGATCGTAATCTTGGTCATTTCCCGCACCATCGTAATTATTTTGCGATAAAATCTGTTTTCTATGAGAATCATACCATGCCCTTTCATTTGGATCACTAAGGACTTCATAAGCTGCTGCAATTTGTTGGAATTTCTCTGTTGCTTCCTCTATGTTATTTCTGTTCTTATCCGGGTGCCACTTTAAAGATAGCAGTTTGTATGCTTGCCGTATTTCATCAAAAGTTGCCCTGCTATCAACCTCCAATACTGAGTAGTAGCATTGTTTCATTTCTCAAATTATTTTTTATTTGACAAATTACACACTCTTGCTGCTCTAACTAATTTCTTTTCACTACTCCAAGTCTTAATTTAATATACCAAAGACATCTGCCGCCCGAATTTTTTAAATTTGCATTTATTGAATAAACGTTAATTATTGCTTTCCACTTTTTCAGTAAAGTTTAATAATAATTTTAATATGAGAATTCATCTATTCAAATATATTTGACGTATTTGTTAGCATTTTCTCGATTTCAAGACATATTTCAATTTTTACTATAACTTAAATACTTTTGGTTTCTTATATTCTTAAGATCAGCTCATTCTTAAAACACGTCCAAACTGTGGTTTTGTAGTATAAAAATAAATGGTAAACTAAAAATTTTCATTATTTTCCGCATAATCTTGTGAAACTTATTTATAATTCAATTTTGATCAAATTTTCATGCATCCACATGAAAATGCAAAAAAAATAATTTGTATACCGGCAAAGTAAAAATGATCATACCCTCAACCCGGTACTTATTGACAATAAATTACGTAAAAGAGAAAAAATAATTAAGATGACTTTTTTTTAAAGCAATATTTAGAATTAATGCTTTAAGTTGATAATTAATAAATTGGGAAACTGGGTAATTAAATATTTATAGAACCTAAAAAAAAGTTAAGCTGTGGTATTTAGAGCAAAGAAAGACATCAAATATAAAAGAAAAAATATTTGAAATAGACAAACGAGAAAATATAGCTGTTAATTAAGAAAAGTGGTCATTTTTATCTTTTAAAGTATAGATGAAAGTTTCAAAAGTAATAAGTTGGGAAGTAGTATAATTACTGGAAGATGGTTGATGAAAATGAGTTATCTAAAAGATTCGGGTATAAGAATAACAGCAATTTAGTGATTCAAACAGGTCAAAGGAACAGAGAAAATGCTCCTACTGGAGAGGCAGAAAGTTTGGTTGGAAGGATTAAATATAGGATGGGAGATTTGGCTAACAAAGGGGTTAAGGTGAAGAAACCAGAAAAAAAAGTAATTAATAGGAAGACTTCGAATAAAATAGTGAATGAAAATGAAACTTATAACATTTTGGAAATGGATATTGGAAGTAAAAATAGGTACAGACCAACTACAATCGAAACAAAACTTGCATATGATGAGCTGTTGGGAATATTGACTGATATTTTAGGATCTCAGCCGGGAAATATAATGGATGATATAGTATTTGAACTATTATCAATATTAAAAAATGGCGAGATAAATGAAGAAGAGAAAAGAGAAAGATGTAATAACATATTATCCGACATTAAAAATGATGATTACACTGAAATAATTGATAAAAGTAGGAAAATAACAGATTTTATTTATAACATTGATGATGAATTAGAAGAGAGCGATGTTAGGAATTCCTCGGAGGTTGCAGTTGTATTTGATGAAAGTGAATCAGAGGATAGTAGTAATGACGATTACAAAAACGAATTAGATGATGGCCTAGATGTTATTGATACTGAAAGTGAGAACGAGAATTACCTTTATGAGGAAAATGATGGTGATAATGATAACAATTACGATGAAAATAATGAATCTGAAGATTTCATACATTCGATACACAGTAAAAGTGATAAAAATAACTTGATTGAAGATCCTGATATCATTGAAATAAATAAATTAGATGCATATTGGTTACAAAGAGAGTTATATTCCCTCTATAATGATGCAGAAAAGTCATTGGAACTTGAGCAAAAAATAATATCAATATTAGAAATAGTTGACGACCAAGAATGTGAAAACTCCTTAGTTTTGTTGTTTAACTATGAGAATTTTTCTTGGATAAAAAAACTATTAAAGAATAGGTGGAATATTTATTTCTGTACTATACTTGGCCAAGCATCTTCTGACAACGAAAAAGGGAAAATAATTGAAAAAATGAAAAGCCATCCTCAAGGATCAATTGTACTTGATCTACTGAGTAAGCCTTCTATTTTGAAAGGCAAGAGTTCAAGTTTTTTGAATTCTATAGAAAAGTTGATAGAAAATAGCGTAGATGAAACAAATAATAATACAGCTAAAGATACTTCAACTATTATGGAAGGAAGTGGTTATCTCTATTCAAAGAGAACAAGAGGTAAATTGTTAGACTTGGAACGTATATATCAAGAACAAAGTATTAATACTAACTTGAATACAAAGGTAGTGCTTCCAGAAGGAACTGAAAGAGTAGAAGATGTAGACTATGACTCAATAGTTATATATCCAATAACGGCAAAACGCGAGAGAATAAATAAAGTTTCTATAAGTGACCTGCCAGAGTGGTGTAGAGAATGTTTTAGTTGTGTTTCAATAACTCATTTGAATGAAATTCAGAGTAAAGTTTATGATACTGCATTCAAAGAGTACAATGAGAATATGCTTATTTGTGCTCCAACAGGTTCGGGTAAGACTAATATTGCAATGTTATGTATATTAAATGTTATATCACAATATATTACTAAACAAGGAGGTGAAAAACCAATTTTAGACATATCTAAATTCAAAATAGTTTATGTATCACCCATAAAGGCACTTGTTGCGGAGCAAGTTGAATCACTTAGAATGAGACTTAAGCCTTTGGGAATAACCGTGAATGAGATGACTGGTGATACAAGAGTGAGTCGTTCACTTATGGATTTGACCCAAGTGTTTGTAACAACACCGGAAAAATTTGATGTAATTACGAGAAAAACTACAGATGGCCTTTCTGATAGGGTTAAATTAATTATTTTTGATGAGGTGCACATGTTACATGATTCTAGAGGTGCAGTTTTGGAGGGAATAGTGGCAAGATTTAAAAAAAGCTATGTTAGGATGGTTGGTCTGTCTGCTACTCTTCCAAACTATTTAGATATAGCAGAATTTTTGAGTGTTGACCCTGTAAAAGGATTGTTCCATTTTGGTCCAGAATATAGACCAGTTCCCTTATTACAAACATTTATTGGGATCAAAGCAAAAAAAGGTTTCAAAAAACTTCAACTTATGAATGAGTTAGTATTAGAAAGGGTATTAAATGACATAACTAAACATCAAATCCTGGTTTTCGTTCATTCCAGGAAAGATACATTACAAACAGCTAGATTTATAAGAGATAAATCTATAGAAAAAGGTAGATCTGAGTTATTTTTTCAAGGTAGCAGTAATGTATCTAGGGAAATTATATTTGATGAGATTTCTAAGATAAAATCCAACAACTTAAAAGAGATTCTTCCATCTGGTATCGGAATACATCATGCAGGTTTAGTTAGATCTGATAGGAAAATAATTGAAGATTTGTTTTCAGACGGTCATATTAAGGTTTTAGTTACAACTGCTACACTAGCATGGGGTGTTAATTTACCAGCTCATACGGTAATTATAAAAGGGACTCAAATATATCAACCAGAAAGAGGTGAGTGGACTGAGCTTTCTCCACTAGATATGTTACAAATGATCGGAAGAGGAGGGAGGCCTCAATATGATAATAATGGTCATGGTATTGTAATAACAGACTTTGACCATCTTACATATTATTTGTCTCTATTAAATCAACAACTCAATATTGAATCGCAGTTAATACCTAAACTGCCAGATTTTATTAATGCTGAAATATCATTGGGTAATATTAAGAATAAGAGTGATATTATTAACTGGATAAAAGATACATTTCTTTACATAAGAGTGAGAAGAAATCCGAAGCTATATGGGCTTGATATAGATAGAGGTGGCAATTTAGATCTAGAAAAAGAATTGCAGGATCATGATATGAATCAGGAAAGTAGAGATATTTTAATCAAAAAATCAATAGAGAATTATTTGTTAAAGTTAATTGAAACTTCAATAGATAGGCTCGAGAAGTGTGAAATGATACAGTACGATGGTAGGGATGGCGTTATTGAATCATTATTCTTGGGAAAAATATCTTCTCACTTTTATTTAACGCCAGAAACTGTATGCGACTTAAACAAACAATTATTGCCAAATTTGTCAGAAATACAATTATTTAGGTTATTTTCAACATGTAAGGAATTTAAATATTTGGTTGTAAGAAACGAGGAGAAAATTGAACTCGAAAAACTTGTAAATAAAGTTCCAATACCTATACAAGGAATAAGAACAGCTGTTAATAATATGAATGGAATGGAGAATATTAATAGTAATATGATGATAGACCTGGATGTATATACAAAAATAAATGTACTTCTTCAATTATATTTAACTGGTTCTAGATGGGTTAATGCCAAATTAACATTACTTTCTGATTTACACTATATTGTTCAATCTGCTCCAAGGATATTTAGAGCTGTTTTTCATTTATCACTATATAAAAGATGGTCAACATTAGCAAAGAGAACATTAAAAATAGCGACGGTAAGTTAATTACTTTACCAATAAATTCATATATAGTAAAATAATATAATAAATAAATGTCAACATTGAAGTTTTATGTAAATGATCATTAAAGGATATAATGATGATAAAACGTAAATTCTTGTCACTACCATTGAATAATTAGTTATTCATTTTCTTTTATATTGAAAATGAATAATTTATCAAATGAAAATAATAAACGTTTTTAAATCTGAATTTTTCCTTAATGATTGTGTTAAATAATGAAAAATGTTGTATATTTTGAATCTTAGCATTTATTTATTGAAATTATTATTTTATTATAAATATTGCCAAAATTTGAGCCTACATTTGAGTTACATTTTATTAACTTCAATTAACTATATAGATGGTAGAGAGGAGAACATGGGAAGCAATGTCCCCATTGAGACAATTTAAGGGAATATCAGAAGAGGTTGTGAAAAGATTAGAAAAAAAGGATATAAATTGGAACAAGTATTATGATTTTACTTCTAATCAGTTGGGTGAGATATTGAAGTCAGGTAAATTAGGTAAGTTTTATTTAATTTAATAATTAAACATTGCCCATGTAATGGTTTGTACTATTCCTTATTTGCATAAAATTATGTAATATTGAGTATATAATAATAGTAAGTCAATTTAATTATTACTATTAATACATGATTTTATCTGACGTGATAATAAGTTGCATATTGAAAGATGGTGAATGTGATGATAAACAAAACAAAATTGACAAGCATATGTCTGAATTTGCACAAACTTAATCTGAGGTCATATATCTTTATTTTTTAGGCTTTGCATTTCTGGCATGTTATTATTTGCATTTGTATTTGTTATTTTTTAACATATACATATGTTTTTAAATGCATGTTCGAGATGAAGTCTTCTTTTAGTGATATATGTACACAGATCTAAGATATTTTTGATGTCAAGGTTTTAATATCTGACTCACCAATTTATGTATGTGACTTGTATTCTTTTGTCACGGAATGAGGAATTATATATATCATTATGTGGTGATTTACTTAATGATGTTTTTTACAATTTAATAATTTAATGAATACGCTGTAGGACCGGTTCTGTACAACTTAATAAGAAAATTACCAAGAGTTAATATAAAGGGAACGGTGTTCCCACTGGATTCGAGAGTATTGCAAGTTAATTTGGTTGTGAAACCTGATTTTATATGGGATACTAAAATACACGGTCAATCTTTATCTGGAGATATAAATACGGAGAAGATGAATACAGGTGAAACATTTTGGATATTTATTGAAGATTGTAATGGAGACTATTTGTACTATTCAGATATGATTGTCATAAGGCCATCATTTCGAGGGAGAAACGATGAAGAAAATAATACAGAAATAAAAATGGAGGATGAATATCACTTAAGTTATCAAATATTTTTAGATAAGAATAATATAGATAGTTATTATGACGGCAATAATGATGATGTAATACCACCATTTATACTTGTGAAAGCAATTGCAGATAGATGGCTTCACTCAGAAACATGTATACCTATTTCCCTAGAAAGATTAATTTTACCAAATAAACACAAAGAATACACGGAATTGCTTGATTTGAATCCAATAAATATAACAAAAGGTTTTTCAGATAACAAATTAATAGATAAATATTTAGAAAGAATGTTCAATGTAAAAAATATAGATGAGGATATAAAACTAAATCCCATACAAACTCAACTATTCAATTTAATATATAACTCTGACAAAAGTTTTTATTTATCGTCACCACCTGGTAACGGACAGTTTATTTGTTTATGTATGGGAATATTGAGAGAGTTGAAGATTAGACCAGATTTACTGGATGACAATTTTCAAGTTTTAATACTTGAATGTAATTCAGAGAAAGTTAATTATATAGGATCAAAATTAATCAATATATTTGGCGATTCTGCTGTTGGGATTTTGAATAATAATAGTGATTTTAATGATATGATTATAAGTAAAAAGTCAATAATAGTTTCAAATGTATACTATTGGGATAAAGTGAGCAAAAAGCTCTCGAAAATACGCGAAATATTAAAGTCACTTAAATTATTAGTTATAAATGAATTGGAATACATATTCAACAACAACAACAATGGCAATGATAATTTTAGTGGATATGTTGTGGAATCAGCTATATCAAGACTGAGATATATGATAACCCCACTAAATTTAAATATACGTACATTTGGATATTCAAAGTGTATTTCTAATGCATATGAGGTTTCTGAATGGCTAGGTATACCAAAAGAAAATACATTTTCATTTGATCAAAATATATTTAATGATAGTATTGAGAAGAGGGTTATAGGATTCGATTCATATTATCGTTCAACACGTTTACAAATGATGTTAAAGTATATTAAGGAGCAAATATTGAGATTGAAAGTAAATGAAGGGAAAAAAGACACATTGTTAATATATGTTTTGGAATACGAATTTTGTTTATCTATTTCAAATGAGTTGTCATTGTTTATATCAGAAAATATTTCTATTCATAGTAATTTATGTAACAATGATATACTATTAAATAAAAATAACATCTCTATATTAGAAAGATATGTGACCAATGGTATAGGATATTTATACAGGAGTCAACCTGAACTAGAGAAGGAATATGTAATTACGCAGTATAATTCTGGTAATATATGTATATTGATTGCTTGTGAAGATATGAAAGATTTTATCAATTTAAAATTTAATAGAGTTATTGTTATGGACACAAAAAAAATAGATCAAGACGATAATATGGGATCTTCTACAATAAACTTTAGCGATAGAAGAAATGTTGAGTATTCTCATTTGGATATTCACCAAATGATGAGTAGGTGTCATCATTGCACGAACAACAAATCATATTATAATTCAAGATCTTCATTTACTCTACTTTGTTCCACTAATAAACAAGAATTTTATGAATACATACTAGAAAATACTTTGCCTTTGGAGTCTAGTATTGATGATGGTATTATTGATTGCATTAATACTGAAATTGCTTTAAGGACTATAAAAACTAAACAGGATACGATTGATTGGATAACATGGACACTTTATTATAGAAGGATATCGAAGGTAAGTTGATTGATTCAGAGTGATAAAGAATGAAATTAAGGTAAATTGAGCATTTTCCAATAAAAAAGTTTACCTTATTTTAACATATTTTTATATAAACAATTTAAATGAATTATTATGAGTAAAAAAGTGATATTTTGTATTTAATGAATATAATATATTTAACATTCATACTGAGGAGACAATACTCTTATGATGACAATTCAATAGTCATGATTTTTAATTTTAATCATTGTAATTCTTAAAATGATGTAGATTATAATTATGTTCGTACTGTCTGATAAAGAGTATATTATTTTCAGTTTTGGTGTTAGTTTAATTCAACTTGGATTATATTTACCTAAGTACATGATAAAATGTCAATATAGCACATATAAATGTGAACTAAATATTTAACAAGTGCTCAGTTTTTTTAATTCAACTCACTCGATCTAGTTCGCATACTAATGAATAATTACTAAATTTTATTAACTTTCAATTTAAATTTTAGAATCCAAGCTACTATGGTATGAGTGGTAATACCAATAAGCATATTTCAGATTTTTTATCAGAATATTTAGAGAACTTATTAGATTCACTTTCAAGTGCAAAATTCATTCAAATAATTGAAAATGATGGTCTGGAAGATGAGAACTCGAGTGATTGTAACAACAATGAGATTGTAGTTACAAGTGAAGAGATAGTTCCACAAAATTTATGTTTAATTTCAGCTTTTTACAACATTAAAGTGTCTAGTATTGAATTTATAAGTAGAAACATGAATGTTGATGATACATATGACTCGCTATTAAGATTAATATCTCTTACACCAATTATACAAGAAAACTGTATAATTAGAAAAGGGGATATAAATATGATGATTCAACTAAGTAAAGATATACGCTTAAATTCTATTGGTAAAGATGATACATTAGTATCGAAAAAAATAAAAATATTATTAAATTCATATTTAAGACGTCATAAGTGGTATTTAACAAGACCTATTGTTAAAGCTGACATTTACAAATTGATTAATTCAGTAATGAGTCTAATATACCCAATGGTGGATATATCAAGTTCATTTGGCTGGACAGAAACAACTTTAAAAATAATGGAGCTTTGTCAAATGTTTGTTCAGGCAATAGTAGATCCGGTAGCTGATAAGTTAAAACAATTACCAGGCGTAAAAACAAGTGATCAAGTTAAAATATTTAATGAGCTAGGCGTTTTTGACGTGTATGATTTGATTAATTTAGAAGATGAACGCAGAATAGATCTACTTTATAATAAGGCTGGTCTTGATGATGAAGATGTAAATAAGATAGCAAGAGTTTGCAACAATTTTCCAATAATTGAAACGGAATACACCCTTATACAAGTGGAAGATGATAATAATTGCAAAACTAATAAAACAGGCCGTGAAGTGAGTAGTATTAAGAGAAGGAAGACTGAAAACCCGGTTAATGGCAACACCAGAACGTTTGAGTTTAACAGTGAGTCTGAAATCATTATTGTAATTAACATTCGTAGAGATTTTAATCCTGATGAAGATATGGATAATCAACTAGTACTAGATGATCTTGAATATTATCCATTGAAGGAGAAAATTGAAAAGTGGTGGATATTATTGTTGGAGAAGAATGGCGATAGCGACCACTCTTCATTGAGAGAAGAAAGAGAAATTCTGGAACAAATAGGTAAACAAAACGAGTACAACAAAAATGATGAGAGAATTATTGGGATTAAAATTGTGACGTTAAACAAGGAAAAAAATGAAATAACACTTAAATTTAATTCAAATAGTGAATTAAACACTATTACAAACTACAAATTATTATTAGTTTGCGACAGTTTTATAGGATGTGACCAAGAATTTTGTTTTAATATCAAAACTTAGTTTTTTGATTATATAAAAGCCTATCAAGGTATTAATGTTACCAAACCTGATTTTTATTCATTTAGTATAATAAATAGTTATACCACTATTGATATGTAGGTAAGTTAATTCAAGTTTTGTATTGAAACAAATAATTGTGTGACTAATAGTAAAAAATATGCAATTAATACACAGTAAGAATTACCTTTTAACCCTTTTATTTATATTGGTACTTCTAATGTGTTGAAGAATTGAATTCATGCCTATATCATCTGAAATGTCATGATCTTTACTTCTATCATCAGAATCAAAGCTTTTGTTTTTAATCTCACTCTTATTTATCCTCTTGTTATTGATATTAATGTCGCCATTATTATCGGTAGTTTCAATTTTTTCGTCAATAATGCTCTTGAACATTTCCCTAGTTTTGTCTATCTTATTGTTTATATCGTACCAATTCTTGTCTTGTTTAACAAAGGTTTCTATTTTTAAACTTTTGAATATTTTGAAGTTTTCACTCATAATTACGTCCTTTCCACCACCTCGTTCCTCATCCAAGAGCTCTTCAACTATTATTTTACGGTAAAAGTGGTCAGAGGCATAAAACATTGCAATTAGTGCATAGTTACAAACCCCACCCTTCAACGTAAGTCTTAAAAAGTCTCCAATATAACTTTGTATCCATTTTTTTTTAATAGATGTTGGAATAGTACTTGTGCTAGATAAAATATTTTCTACCATTCTGGTACCATAATTTGTTTCTATTATTTCGCTCTTCATTGCATTTTTAAAATTGGTTATAAAATATGTTATGCCAGATATTAATGGATGTATTGTTTCTGCCGGGAATTTTGAGAGTGAACTTATAATCATACACCCTTGGGACGATATTTTGTACTCAGAAGATTGAAACACTTCACATTCAGAGTTAAAATTGCCAGAATCATTCTTGTTCTCATTGTCTGTATCATTCATATAACCTTTAGTCTGATTAATGCAATTACCTTGGCTGCCATCTTTTTTTGAACTGTCAAAAATACTCCTTTTTACCAGAAATATTAGGCACGAAAAAGTATATTGGTAGTCTTCACTCGTTTCTATCTCCAGAGACTTCCACAATTTCCTAGTTAGGTATTTGTATTCACACTGAAATCTCCTACATGAATCTATAAGTGCAATAAGTATATCTATAAATTCCTTTTTACACGTTAACTTTGAAAAGTCAAGCGATTTTAAGACCAAAGTAAACTCTTCCTTTCTTAGAACATTAGACTTAAGCAAGTTTAGTATCACAAAGTGACCATATTCTGAATTAAGCATTTTATCAATCATTCTTTCTTTGTCGCAAGCTCCTTTAATTGAGTCAGAAGACGTTAGTGATGAAATTAAACATGTGTGAGAACTAGTCCAAATTGTAATTATATCATAAGGAACAATCTCTAATAAAGCTTCAAGCAGTCTACTTTTTAAGCTGCAATTTATCCAGTTATTCGTGCAGTTTATGAGTAATCTAGATATCTTATCAGTATCTAATTTAGATTTTTCAATAATTTCGCCTATAATATCCTCCTCTACCTCTTGGCCATTCGTAATTATCACTGTTATTATTCTACCTAGAATTTTCAAGTACTTATTCTCCTTCCTACTTGCCTCATTTAAGGCTCTAAGTAGTGTTATTAATGAAGGCAACCCATATGCATCACTTATTATTCCCTCCATATCTAATAACAAAGCCTTATATATTTGATTTGAGATTGTATTGCTTGTATTACAGTCATCATCCAAACCAGTTTTGTCTTCTTCTCCAAATGTACACAACAAACTCAACAAGTCTTTTGTTGAATAACGCTCACTGCTGAATGAAATCTTGTTGTTGGAACGCACTTTACTTCCCTGATTTCTTCTTCCTATACTTTCCATTATGTACTCTTCCATTGCTTCAATACTCATTTTAATTTTTCCCACGCAAATGTTCATTATAATTCTCCCTACATGTGTAGCCGATGAATCAGTGATTACTGAAATCCAACCTGGACCTTCTCCAAGTCTTTTTATAGAATCAACAATTATATTTCGTATTCTATCTCTCTCGCATATTAGAGACTCCCTTACTCCCTTAAGCTTTTTATCATTCAGCATTTTTCCTATATAGTTTTGAAGTAGTATTCCTTCTTCCAAAGCTGTTTCAGTTATGTGAGAGCCATACATGCTAAATACATTATTTTCTACTTCCCTGAAAACGCTTTCTAGTATAAACACGCATTTACTTAATGTATTCATCAGTCTCTCTAAATGAATGCTGTTTTCTTGTTTATCTTCATTTTTAGAATCAGGGACATTATCAAATAATCTTCTTATGCTTAATATACCTATACTCAATATCAACTCAAATGTCTTACTACACCTCTGATCCGTGAGTAATAATGTCTCTATATCTTTTTTTTTCATATCTTCAACCATTCTTTCCACTAAAATTTCGCAATTCTCTTCATCATCTAACAACTCTCCATCCAGTATTGCACTTTTTATTCTCTTATAGTAACCAAGAATTTCCGAATAACGATTTTCAGTTTCATTTATTGACTTTTTTCCAGATGAGTCATCATTCACAAACCCGTATGTATCACTTCCAAAATTAATCGAATCGGTATTTTCTGCCACTTTTTCTTTAGTTCTCCTTTTTACCTTGCCCATATTACCTCATCTGCAACTTTAAAAATTTAAGGCAACGAACAATAACAATTTACTCTTAACTATATCTATTAAATAAATTAACAAACTGTCGAATCTACCAATAGTATATATATTACAGAAAGAAATAAATTAGATACTTTTTTTTCTGCAATATTTATTTCGTATGTCATTAAATACTCGTATTGACTTTAAGGCGGGCTTTTCGTTTAATAGATACCTATGAACCGGTACATGTAAATGAAAATAATAAGCAAAGTACTTATAAAATGATATGATTGGCAACATAATATAATATGCTTAATGAAATAAAAGCAAAATAGGTTTTAGGTATGTGAAATTGTTATAGTTTTTAAGTGGGTAACTAAAATAATTCGATAGTGTCCCTAGTGGTTCTTAAGCCCTCCCATAAAATTTCTTGGATCAGGCACATTACCATTAAATTCGGCGTTCGAGAAATCAAATCCGGGATTCTGATGGAATTATGAAAGTGATGCACCAAGTACAAATTAAGTGCTAAGAAACATTGCGAAAGAAGTAAGGAAACATACCTCTCTTTGAAATCTTTCAAGCATCATTTGCTTTTTCATATTTTCCTGCAATTTAAAAGGCAAAGTTGTGGTTGAATATTACGAAAACAAGACTATTTTTGAGTAACTTACAATCTCAAGGGGATTGTATTCGTTTTGTCTATCTTTTTCAACAGAGTTCCAAACAGATCCCTTACGCATTTTTGAAAGTTGTACAATAAGTTCGTTGTTCTCTTTAATTCATGATATGGTCGTAGTTTAAGTGTTTTGTTGGTAAGTGTAAGAATGAAAAAAAAAGCAAAAGTTAACAGAGTAACCTACCTATGTACCAAAATGACTCAGAGTTTTCAATAGTGTCAAAAAGTAGCTCCTGGTGTAGCGTTGATAACAAAATTAAGTTAAATAAATTTTGTAACGATAAAAATTAACCTACATTAAACAGCTCTTTATTAAGAGAAATGCAAAATACTGTAAGTTGTTTACTTTGTATTTTTATATTAAAATCACATTTTGATAATTTACAATGAATATTCTCACTTTTTTGTCCGTATATCTCCGTATTTGAAAAGTATAATATTACCTCATCTATAGTCTGTTCCCACATATATTTACAATTCCCTGTATTTTAAGGTGTATATTAAGATTAAAATAGGCAAGATTAATGTTGATTTAACTTAGGTTTATTTTCCTTAAGCATTACCTGATTTGCTGCCTAAAGCTGATATTTTTGTTGTTTTCATGTTTTAGCCTTCCGGGTCTGATATTTAATCACTTAGACCAATTAAATTCATTAAGAATAAACTCAAGAATACTTTTTTGATTCAGTGAACAATATTCTTCCTTGAATATTGATTATATTCAAGTTTTATATTCAATCGCGTATCAAAAACTAAAAAGCTTCCTTTCAACTAATTTTATATTATTTTTTAACTTAAAAATCCCAGTTGATTTATTTTTTATTTAAAATTAATAATTTATGTGGTGTGCACTTCGAATTTGTGAGACATTTTACCGCCAAAGACTAAAGTCAAGAATACCGGGTTTAGCAAATGAGAATTAGGAAAAATAAACAAAGGTAGAAATAATACTTTTATGTAACAGCATAGTTATTGGAACAAGGTGAGTTCATTCACAATATGAATACAGTGAATGATAGCGAGGTGTTAAATCTGCTAAGAAAGTCTAGAAGAGGGAAAGCTAAAGAGAGCACAAAAGTGGACGAACAAAATGAGTTAACTAAAGAAACTAAAAATAGGGGTAGAAAAGGAAGAAGAGGTGCGAAAAAAACAAGTAAAGAGAGTGATTGCGATAAAATTAATGGTGATGACAATGTAAGCGATCATTTGACCGAGCTGAATTTAGTGGAGAGTGAGGGTAGTGTTTCAGAGGACAAATTAAATCTTAACGAGAATGATGCTAAAGATGCTGATTATGGAGGGCGAGAAGATGGAGAAAAAAGTGTGGATGATGAATCTGAGGATATTGTAAGTGATGACGCTCCTGAATTTGAGAGGGAAGCAAAGCTAGCAGAGGAATATGAGACTAGAAATGTTGACAAAAGAAAATATGAATTGCTTTATAAAAATAAAAAAAGTCCGACAAGCAAACAAGACTCTGCATTACTTAGACTAAGAAACGCAAGAAAAAGAAAGACAAGTGGGAGAAAATTATCTCTGAGTGATAAAGGAAGCGGATTATTTGATGATGATGAGGAAGAGGATGAAAGTAGGGATGAGTATAATGAATATGAGGACGATGAAGGAGACAATAGTGATGAAAGGGACGAATGTGAGGATGGTGACGATGAAGAGATGAATGATTACTCAATTAGAGAGAAAAGGAATAAAAAAGGAAAGAAGCAAGGCAAAAGGTCTTTATCAAAAAGAACCTCTAGAGGTAGAAAAGAACTAGATGAATATGAAGAAGGCGAATATACCGATGACTATCTTGATGAATATGATGGAATGAGTGATATTAGCGAAGAGAGACTAAACAAGAGAGAGAAAAAGAGAGTAAAGGATGACAGGAGCGACGCGTCTAATTTATTTGAAGAGAATCAGCATATGCAGGAAAAGATAATGAAGAGATGTGAAAGGATATTAGATTCAATAAATATGAAATTAATGAAATCGGTTCATTTAACTAGAGACAGAATAATGTTTATGTTAGAGCATCCTAGATTTGCTGAATATATTTGTGGTAGTTATGTTAAGGTTCCAATAACTAATCCAACAACGAAAATGGAAACATTTCTAATATGTGAAATATATGATTCTTATATTGATGATAATAATGAATGCATACTTATATTGCAAAGAGGAGGATCTAAAAAAGAATGGAATATTTCTAGTATATCAAACAATATATTTACAAACGAAGATCTTATTGAATGGAAAGCGATGATTAGAGAATTTTACTCATCAGATCCTGATTACATTTTTTCACTTCCTGTAACCCTCCAGGAAAAAGCAAAAGTACTAAATGGATTTCAGTATAGTGACGAAGATATTGCTTTAATATTGGAAAAGAAACAAAAAGAATCAAATAAACCCAATTTATCAGGAAAGGTTTTAATAGAAAACAGAACAAATTTGCAGACTCAGATTAAACAGATAGAGTCACAGCTTAAAAACGTTAACTTGAATAATGAAGAAAGGAGGACAAAATTAAGAAAAATGGATGAATTACAAAAAGAGCTCGAGTATACTATTAATGAAATAGAAAAATTAAGAGTGCACAAAGAGATGCTTCACCCTGATAAATCACTTAAAATAGTTTCAACTAGGTATATTGGAGGAGTTCAAGGAAAAGGAACAGGCTCATCTTTGGTAATTGCATCTAACGAGAGTCTAATTTCTCCTGCTATTTCATCTTCTTCACATTCGCAAAATGTTGAATCAACAACTAATAAAAATGAGGAAATGGAGGTAGACAAAGGTAATAAAGATTTAGAAAACGAAATTTATGAGAAAACAAGTAAAAATAGACCATCTTATCTGCTTAAAAAACTAATTTTTGATCAAATTAACTCTATGGAATTCAATTCTTACGATCTATTTTTATCACGAAGTCACATCTCAGAATCCAGTAATGCAAACAATAAAAGTACTATGGAGGGTGGAAACAACGGTAAAAAAGATGGTGGAAGTGTTGACAATAACAGTGCAGGAAATATTGTTGGGAATATAAATAGTTCAAACAATAACAAAACAAGTGTAATTATTAATAGTATGGGTGAAAACGACAATCTGCCAATTTCAAAATCCTCTTCTTTACAGGACAATGAACACCAATTTGGAAGAAGAGAGTGCAGACCATCTGTAATGTGGGAAACAAAAAGAAGTAAAATAGTTGCGAGCAATTTACAAGAACAAACAAATTCATTGGAACAGAGAACGAGCCAACAGAAAGAACAACAAAGACAAAGAGAGTTAATGCAGAGACAACAGCAAAGAAAAATAAAACTACAACAAATACATCATTCGAATAATAATAATAATACTTCCAAACTGAAACCATATGATTCAAACAATTCAATTGTACTTAAAAAGCTTCTATCTGTTCCTGGAAGAAAGGAAGAACCTTTGATATATAATATAGGTACCAACAATTATAATATTCAGAATGAAGCAATGATTATGAACAACTGTTTTAAAGAATTTAATTCCAGTAACGATAATCTTGGTAAATACGAAGAAAAAGGCAGTTGTGTATTCCCTCCTTCTTACAGTTTTGACAAGAAGGATATCATTGAAACAGATGGTATTGGATTAAAACGAGATAATAATATTGAGCAAATGTCGTTCAATGAGTTTTTAAATGCCATTTCATGCAATATTTCCAATTAAATTATTGTTCATTATTATTATTTAGGCGGTAAAACTGTCTTTAGATATTTTATAGCAGTACCTTCCCCCACTTAATTATTTTTAGTAAATGTAAATGCCAGGGTGTTATGTGTTTTGATTATTTATAAGTAGAATTAATTTAAGTAAACTTAAATCTGGTTCTTTATCTTTTAACATTGTACCATTATACTGTATTTATATAGCTCGTGTATGTGCATTTTTTCTTTATTTCTAGTTCTATAGTGCATTATTTTCCGAATTTTGTCTTTAAAGTGTGGTTCCCGGAATTTTGAATGTAAATTAGTACCTATCCCATCCGGGTACTTGAATATGTAAATAAAATCCCGACACAATTTGTGGGGAGATCATGAGTATGGTTTTGTGGTTTATTTAAATATAAGTGGACATCATTAGCCCTTGAACTGAACAAGCTAATGGTATTGAAATACTCGGTTAGTGAACATACGCACAGTAGCATTAAATTAGTGGGTTGGAGACAATTTTTAAATAGATTAAGTATATAAGAAAATCAGGCAAAATGCCTGAATTTGACGGAAATGTAGAAACATTGGAAATAGAAAACAATGGGTGGGAAATAAATAAAACTGATAAGGCTTTTGTAATGGTAAAAGATAACAGTGAGCCATTTGAAATAAGTAGCATTTGCTCAATTCCAGGTTTTAGGGTAAAAAAGAGTTGGCTGGATTATTTGGTGAGATTAGAAGAGGAAGAGAAAACATTTTTATTGAACAGAGAGTGTAAACTCATATGTTGTTCTAGTTCGAGTGATTCAAAAATAAGAATAATGAATCAATATGAATCGTTTACAATATGTTTTGAAATATTAGACTCGAATACACTGGAAAGAATTGAATATGACTTTACAAATGTGCATGGAATTATAAAACAAGACAGTAAAGAAGATATTGAATATGGATTAAATGGTAAAGCTGGAAAAGAACACGAATTGGAATATCTCTTCAGAGACTTGATTTTAATATTAAATACAGGGAAAAAGATACTTACATGTAAAATACCTTTTTATGTAATATTAAGTATTTACATTAGAGAGACAATATTAAAGTACAGAAAAAAGTCTAATGGTGGCATTAACAATGCAAAAATTGATTCGTCAAACTCATCTATTTCACTAAGTTTAAACATTCCAAATTACAAAAAAACAATTTGGATTTATAATTTAGAAAACAAGTACTTTGAATGCAATAGTTTAATTACTTGCTTCAATGTAAATCAAGTACGCCCATATTTAGTTGCAATACACAAAAAAAAGCACGGAAATAGCATATATGTCTGTTTAATAACACCAAATACATCCGAATTTGAAGATTCTATAGATAGTGAGCAACCAAAAGACAGCAATTCTTTAATAAACCAAAATGCTCCGCTAATTGTCGTTAATAGTACTAAGTTTGATATTAAGAATCATGAGTTATGTGGTAAAATAATAGACGGTGGGATTGGGTTTTATCCTTTGAAAAAAAGCTATATTTGGATTGTTTCGCTAACTTTAGACAGTGCTTCGGATACAAATATAGAAAACACTTCAAGGGAAGATCTCAGTTTAGAGGAATTATCTGAAAACAATAACAAGAACTTATTTACTAAGACAAGAATTTATTTAATAGAGACCTTTAAAAAGGACATTAAATTGAGAGGAGTAATTGAAACTTTTTCATATTGCATTAAAAACCTTTCAATATTAGAAGCTAGATGTGAAAAATTTGAAGAACATAAAGGACTTAAAATAAGAATAGTGTCGTCAACAATTGATCCATTTGGACTTATTTGTTTTGATACATTTATTTTAACTGAAACAAATAGAGTTGAAAAAATGAATATTTTATCTTTGGTGTTTATGCCAATAACAAATAAAGAAATAATTAATAATAATCAAAATGATAAATATGAAATTGAGAACCCAGACTGTCCTGATGACAGTATTGATAAGGATATATATGGTAATGACAATAATAATATAGAACTTAACTATTCATTCGGGAAAGGTTCTGGATTAAACAGTTATTTAAGGAAAGAAAATAATAATACTTCACTAAATGATGAAAAAAAAGAACAGATGGAAGTCAATATAACTACTTTTTGTGTAATACCTTCATACATTCATTCATCATTGGGAAAAAATATTTTAGACCCAGAAGTAAGTAATAGTTTTCCATTGGTTTGTTGTGGTCTTTCAAATGGTGAATGGAGGATATATACTCTTAAAGAGGATATGTTGGATGAGCAAAAATATAGCAAGAAAAAAGATATTGTAATAAATAGTAGTAATAATATTGGTTATTTTGTATTGAAAGGAGTGCATATACTTAAAGGAAATGAGTTTTCTTTAATTAATCAACTAGAAAATAAAGGAGGTTCAAAGTATACAAAAGTATCTTCTTCCTGTTGGGGATTTGAAAGACACCCAAATGTATCCAATCTAACAATAGTAGCCTGTAATAATATTGGGAATATTTTTTCGTGGTCACTAGAAGGGAGAAAAAGGGGTACTTTTCAAAATATAGATAAAAACAATACTTCTCAGGATGAATTCAAATCTAAAGATCTTAATAGATGCGATAGTGATACATTAAAATCAAAAAGTGTCCATAAAGGGATTAGTGGTAATAAAATTTCCCAATATAAAACAGAAACGAATTCTAATTTGAAAACCAAAGAATTATTTGAAAGAGATTACCAAGAAAAAGGGTTTAGTGACACTTTGGAAATTTTAGATAGACATATTAGAAGAATAGATGAAAGACTAAGTAAAGTTAAGGCTCAAGAGGCAATTATTTCACGAGCAGAAAAATGTAAGACTTTCTTGACAGAAAGCAGGCGGAAAGGAGGGATCTCTGGAGAAAAAGAAAATAAACTAAATAAAAACTTTGTTCCTAGTTGTGCAAATAGATCTGTAAGTCCTAGAAGAGGATGCGAATCATGTAACAAAAATCCAGAAAATGGTGAGGCATCCAATGAAAATTCGAGTAATAGGATGAGGCTTTTTTTTTACAAGTCAAAGTATGATGATATGGAGCACAAGAGATATAGAGGATACAATAGAGATGAGGAACATGAATGTGTTTTTCAATTAAATAATCACTTTACAATCAAACATATTCTTAGTCCAGACATTGATACTTATAGTAATGATACAAATATTGAAAATAATGACACCTTTAATTTGGAAAACGCCATAAATTATGAGTCAATCATGAATAATTGGAAAGAAAAAAATACCAGTGTTTTATATAGCGACATTTTATTTGCTAATTATTTCAATTTGTCTACTAAATAACGTAAATAACCATTATCATTTTTGCATGTTATTTACACTAGACGATTATGTGGCGCCTTTATTTTTTTAATGGGTACCCTGGATAATTAGAAATATAAGTGGTGAATTATAGACAATAGGAAACTATTGTGTAGTTTTTTTGTTTGAAACAATAGCATATCTAAATGTTTTATTAATATATGGGGAAGTTAGTGAGGTGTGAGACATATTTAAATTGTGATATCCTGTGCGAATTTGAATCAGAGGAGATTAAACTATCATTATCTGAGCAATTAACAAAAATATCTGAAAAAACTAATGAATTTTTAACAAATTATATAAAAGAGAGTTCTATAGAAAATACAGACCTCACCGACGAGAATGAATCTCCATCAGATACCGATGAATGTGTGTTAGGATTGGACTTCATCGAGAGGAAGAAGAAAAAGATCACTGTCAGAGAATGTACAGATTCACGTTCTGAATCTAAAATGTGAAGAAAAGATTGTCTTCACAGGAGAAAAACTAGTTAATTCGACCATTATAAGTTGAGAGTTCTAATTTAATGCAATGACAACGCAAACAAGGGCAAGCGTAACAAAATGTCACTCAATACTCCCAATTTCACAGTAGTAATAATTAGTTTGAAAATACGTTAAAATTGTCTTTTTTTATTTATCTTATTATTCTAAGTCTAAGACCCTGTCATTGTTATGTTTAGAGGGATTTAAGAGCTAATAAACATTGAGAATATTTATTTAAGACATAATTCCTATTCTACCTGGATAGTAGTTTGTGGCCGGGAAGGAGAATTCAGCCTCCTTATTGGTGAGTCTTTTGTAAACTGCACCAAAGACGTCAACTTTATCAGCAATGTCTTTATCTCTGTCCTTAGGATCGAGAATAACTTTCAATAAAGTACTACCATCGACACGGTATCTAATGCGTTTTCCAACAATGTCACTTGGCCCACAAATGTCCTCCAGAAGTGCATCATGAACAGCAGTTAGAGTTCTCGACCTCGGCCTCGATTTGAAGCCATACTTTCGATAGTTTCTTGGTAAGATTAATCTCTGACCGATAATCACAACTGGGCATTTAAGTTTCTTTTCCAACTCGGCTATGATACGACCTTGTATCTTGCGAACGTATGCCACAAAGATTGAATAAGGTACAAAAACAGCTACTGCTTTTCTTGATCCACAATCAATTTCCTTTGCTGTTGAAAAAATCACAGAGTGAACAATTGCCTTAAGTTCTTCATCATTACTGGATGATTCAATGTCTTGAAGGCACCTCTCCACGTCCTTTTCCAATTGAGTTAATGGTGAATCACCCTTTCTTATACACTTTCCCTTCATTATGTCTAAATACCACTTTATCAGAGTCCTTTGTATATCAATTTATTCTGTTTTAAAACTCTTTCTCAATATTCTTAAATACAGCCTACCCTAAATTTCCTCGTCTGATTACTCCACAGGCGCGATCTGCTTTTTTCTCCTTTACTTTGACCAAATTAAACCTTGTCTCAATTTTATGTTAGCGGTTTGGCGCCGTCTTTATTATTGTAGCAAATCAAAGGCGCAATGAATATTCAGGCGCCTATACGAAACAACATGCATTTATTTTCCCTAGATTGAAGGTAGTAAGTAACTGAAATAAATAAAATTATTGTTCTTAGCAATTTTATGATATATAAATGTTAGTGATTTATGTTCTAAATTGATTTAATCGCGATAACCCGTTTTACACAAATCTAAATTTTCTTTTTGGAATAATATACCGAGATCTATGATAAGACCTAACGATACTGTCAATAATGAGTGTAACGAAGTAGTAATAAACATTTAAAAAAACATGAGAAAAACTTGATTGTGAATAAATATATAGATTTTCATATTGTTAATAATTTAATTAATAAATATAATACAATATTTTTGTATTTTTCGAATTTATCAAGCTTTTATTTCTAGCTATATACTTTGAATGTGTGCGTGTGAGAGTATGTATATATAATATACATATATATATATATATATATATATATATATATATATATAGTTTTAAATTATATGATAACTTAATACAAGTATATTAGTAGATTTAAACATATACAAATTACTATATATTTGATTTAAACTAGAGTATTTAAAAAGCAATATAAATAAAAGCTAAAATAAAATACAGCGAATATAAAACCTGTATAATCTAATTGAAAAAGGTGATAATTAGTTAAAAATTCAACTCAAAAAAATTATGCTTTAATAGTAGGTGTAGTAAATAATTTGTGTTTTAAAAGGATAAAAATTTAAGTAAAACTATTATTGAATAAAGTTAGAGTATACGTACAAATTTTAGTTTCAGATAATGTAAACATGAAAATGAGAAATTTAAAGAATACTAAATTGGAAGAGATAACATTTCTCCCGGAAGAAGAGGATATATTAATATGGAAGATGAAAACATTGAAAGATTCTACTAGAGGAAAAAATATAGATGAATTAATATGTGATGATAACAAATTTGGTTTGAGATCAAAGAGCTTAAAAGAACAAGAACTAAAAGTTAACATGGAGGAACAAAAGTTGAAATCAATAAACAAATGTAATACAATGCCAGTTGAATCAAAAAAGAGTGTTTTTGATAGACTATTGGACCATAGACTATATACAGGTATTCATAAATATAGGTTTGACAAAGATGGAAACGGACTTGGGAAAGCAGGAAGAGAATATATTTACAATGAAGATGGTTATACTGAGAGTAACAAAAGAAGACATGAAGTTGTCAGTTCTCCAATAAGAAAGCACTCGTACACAAATTTAGGTCCAATTGACAGTTTGCAGAAGGCGAAAGTAATATGGTTATATAAAAATGGTGACAAGTATGATAATGGCACAATTTATTATATAAAACCATATATAAGAACAATGCCTCAACTATTTAATGAAATAAATAGGGTAAGTTTACATTGTATTTTCACTTTAATCAACTTGATAAATAATTTTTCATTTCTCTTCTATTACAAGAATTTAAGACTTTTAGGGGGACCTGTTAGACTTCTGTTTGATCAGGGACTTAAACCGATAAATAATGTTAATGAAATAATGGATGGAGCTAAATACCTTTGTACTTCAGGAGAGCAGCCTACATCTGTAGATAAGCTTGAAAAATTTTTGAGCTATTGGATTGTAAATTAATAAAAAAATTAAAACAATACATACTCTCATTAATATTACTATTTATTATTATAACAAGTTCATATGGTTGGACTAATTAAATTAGGGGAAAAGGTAATGTTGAAGAAAAAGAAATAAAACAAAGATACAAAGAGTTAATTCAATTGAATAAATAAAAAATATAAATTCAATCATATGGATTGTTTGTACGATGCTTAAATTATTTGAAATGCAATAAAATAGTGACTTAAATAATAAATATATTGAGATTATTGAATTTTTCTTTCATTTAAAAATACAATTGGAATTTAATGTATTTATATTATTTTGTGATTTGACAATATAATTATTATTTATCACAATTTTATGGAACATTGAATTAAAATCGTAAGTAATAGTTTATTTGAATAACATTAATAATCATCGTTCTGTGATAATTCCTTCCAAACATTGTAACTAAAGTTTGAAATAATTCCGGTGTTCTTCTCCAAATCTGGTGAGATTTCCGAATCATTAATACGAACAAGTACACTTGAAATTTTTTCATTTAAAATAGTAGTGCTTGGGGAGTTAATGATAATTTTTGACTCCTTTAGCAAAGATAAAAGCGAAAATAAGTTATAACATGTATTTGAGAATCCGTTTTTTTCATCTTTATCAAGAACCAAATTCCATATTTCTATACCTTTTTTTCCGGCATCCAACATTCTTAATTTGTTATATAATTCACTTTTTACATGCTCCAGCTCCTTGAGATTATTTGTTTGTTCTACATTTTCATCCCTTAAAAACTTTGTCTCTTTTACTTTATCTGAATTTTTTGACCTGTTTCCTACTGTTCTTGCTCTTTTATCACTCATATCATTGTTTTTAGCTCCAAATAACCCTTTGAGTGTATTGTATCTTATGTTATTAAAAGGAAAAATATTTATTTTACTATGATCATTATACCAATTATCCCATTTAAAATCACCGTCAAATAATAAATCAACATTATTATTATTACTATTATTATTAGAATCGAATCTCCCTATTGAATATTTTAATCTCCAACTACTAAGTATACTCTTAATTAATGAACTTTGGGACTGTTTTTGTATTTTGTCGTATCTTCTTTCATTTACAAGTGCTTTTACTGAACCAAATTCGCATAGTAAAGAAAAAGACCGATAGTCATTATTACTTATTTTTTCAAATAACTCTTCATCCTTGTACACATAATTACTATATTCCAATCTCTTTTTCGGTTGACTCAACAATTCTTGCTCTTTCTCTACTTTTTTTGTTAACTCTCTAATTTTTAAACGCACTTGCTCATCCCGTTGCATTTGTATGATTTTTTTTAACTAGTAAAAATAACTACAGTGAAGTGAATTAACCAAAGAGAAAAATGTGGTGTTAATGTTTATCATTTAGCTTTCTAATTAATTATAAAATTTAATTAAATTAACAAAAAAAAGAATAAAGCCAAAAATTAACACTAATAGCACGCAAATCAACTACTTATTCAAAATTTCAAGCTATTTGTGTTTAGTGGTTAGTATTAACTAACAATTAAGGCAGAAAAAAACACAAAAAAGAGCAACCGCGAAGTTAAATTCATTACTTTCTGCTCTTAGTTTAACCGACACGCCAACCCTTTAAACTAAAATAACTTATTAAGGGTTTACAGTCCCCACATAGTGGCGCACTTTGCATGTATTTGGCATAAACATTTAAAAATGCATGTAAAAGCGTTCAAAAAAAGCATAGAAATAAAATATAATTGCTCTCGAAAATGGGTAAAGAATATAATATAAAAAATAAAGAATAATAATGATAAATTGTTG
This sequence comes from Cryptosporidium bovis, assembly GCF_009768925.1. Classification (NCBI taxonomy): domain Eukaryota; phylum Apicomplexa; class Conoidasida; order Eucoccidiorida; family Cryptosporidiidae; genus Cryptosporidium; species Cryptosporidium bovis. Next base: position 231,423 of record NW_027125030.1, read on the forward strand.
GTGAGGTAGGAATATGAGATAGTGAAATTGAAATTTATATAATTATTAAAAAGAAAAAAACCTATAATATTAATTGCAATAAAGAATTTTTGAGTAAGGATAGTTTTAATAAGAGTGTATATATATGTGCATGGTATAAATATAAATAATGTGATACTGTTAATATAACGAATGAGTATATCTATTAATTGAGTAACAAAAGCTTATTTAATAAAAATTTTAATATAGTAACATAATTTAAAAATGGTTTTATTTAAAATAGTGTTCATTTTGTTGTTATTTACAAATTTATCGAAAGTTTTTGAGTGTGTTGAGATAGAAGGTATACAACTAATAGGGAAAAAAAACAGCAATGGCGTAACCTCATATTATAATATACGTTATGGTGTGGCTAATAGGTTTCAACCTCCAAAAATGCTTAGAATTACAGAGGCAGCAATAATGGATGAGGATAGAGCAAACAGAATGCCTAAAAGTTATGATTTATCTGTAAATAAAGGTTCATCTTGCCCACAAGACTGTTCAGGCACGCAACAAACAAATCAGAAAACATTTTTATGTAGAGGAACTGAACCAGAAACCCAATCTGAATCATGTTTGACACTGAATATATACACTCAGAATACTCAAATAGATGAGTTATTAAATCAATTTGCAACGGTAACAAAACATGTAACAAATGCGAATAATAATACACAATTGGGAGGTGTTGTTCTTTCAAGTATGAACAATTCAATAATAAATAATATAAACAAGCAAAAACCTCATATATCTTCTGTCGTTCATGCAACAATGGCTCAATTGAAGCCCGTTTATGTCTTCATTCATGGTGGTTTGTATTTACTTGGTTCTTCAAGTTCTGAATTGTACAATGGTGAAAAACTTGCCGAGTCTGGTGCTGTTATTGTGACAATAAATTATAGACTTGGGATATTTGGTTGGTTAAGAGCAAAAAACTTATCAAATGGAAACATGGGTTTCTTAGATCAAAGAATAGCACTAAAGTGGATTAAAAAATATATTGAATATTTTGGTGGTGATCCAAATAAAATAATATTATCAGGTCATAGTGCAGGTGCTAAATCAGTGTTATGTCATTCAATTACCCCAGAAAGTAACCAATACTTGTCGGGGGTTATCTTACATTCAGGTGCCTTGTCTCAAAATGAAACAAGTCTTAGTGATGCTGAAAGCATGGCTGAACAAGCTGAAAATATAGCTACAAATAAATGTTTAGCCACAATATTAAGTTGCACAACAAGGCAATTGATAGAGATACAGATGGAGGTAAGAGCTCAGATTGTGAGGTCAAATCCGACAAAAGCACTCCATTCCTGGTCACCGATTGTTGATGGTGAAATTATAAAAGATTCGTGCAGGAACTCGGCATTAAATGGTGGAATTCCAAAAGATATGAATGTAATTATAAGTACTACTAATTCAGAGGGAGTTCAGTTCTTAAGGTCCTTTATTTCATACTTGCCATCAATATCGAGAAATCTAGCCACAAGCAACATTGCCTTTAGATATATCGTTTCTAGAATATTTGGTCCTAAAGCAGGAGATGCAATGAGAATATATACGTCAAGTCTTTTTTCAAATAATAATCAACAGGGTAGGAGTAGTTCTGATGACAAAGAACAGGTTTATATCTTCAAGGATAATAATTTAGTTAAAGATGATGATGATGGGGATGTTTATAATAGTGATATAAAAGTAAGAAACGATAGTAAGGACAATTCAATTGAAATGGATGGGGGTATATCCAATAAAGCGAACGATACCAGTCAATTCGTCTCAAGTTCAGGTTTTAATTTACTTTCTGTTGGAAGAAATAAGGATGAGGATAAGTGGAATAGCATTGCAGACGAACCTGTTGCCTTGGCGTATGCTAGGATTATTGGTGACTTTTTATACAGTGTAAGTTAACTATAAAATAATAAAAGCTATTTACTCATTCGTTTTAAATAATTAACTTCTTTTTATTTTATTTTAATATAATCTACTATTTAATTGAAATTAAAGTGTCCGGCTAGAATGTTTGTTAAAAGAATTTCAAAATACAACTCAAATGTATTCGGTTACATTGTGAATAGTGGCCATAGATGGACTGAGGCACTGAGAAAGGGGAACGAGGTTACTGGTAATTCATTTATAAATGGTAAGTTGAACAGTCACATTTAGTAAAATGCTGGAATGTATATGTTTAAACAAACACTAATAAACTAAAAGATATATTTCAAGTTCCAAAATTTTCGTTCAGAAATTCTCCAAAAGGGATTATATGTCAAAGCGACGATGTTGGTTGTAAGACCTTTGTATATGATTGCAGTGATACGAGACTCGTCTGTCATATGGAAGATTTAATATGGTTATTTCAAACGTATCCAAATAAGCAAAATGAGGGCGAAAGCAGAGCCTTATCTACTGAGAATTCATTTGCATCAAAATTCTTTTCTCATTTGATAAGTAGGTCTACAGGTGATTTTAATAACGGCTCAAACAAGCAAATTTTAAAAAAGTCAATCGGTACATTGGGTGAGATTTCTCCAGATGTAGTTTACTGGAATTCTTACTTTGAAGGTGGTAAGTTGGCATTTATTTTTTAGTTTAAAATACATATTTATTTATAAAACTGAAATTATATTTCTTTGAATAATATTATAACTATGATTAATATATATAAATATAGGTAAATTCCTCAAAATAGAAGATGTTGATGCGGAATTGGTACCAGATTTTAAATTTGATGAATGCGAATTATGGGAATGGAGGAATCCTGACTTATCTATGAATTTTCACCAATTAATCGATTCAAAAACTATTCCTCAGGAAAAGTTAAATGCTGATATTGAAGAATTAACAGGACTTATGAACGCTGAAGATATAGAAGGAAGGAATTTAAAGCTGAATACAGAAGAAATTACTGATTTAGGTAATAAAAATGAGAGTCATTTAGGTAAATTAATGAGCATGGTTAAAAATAATACTAATTGTGTAACGGAGGCATGTTAACCAATTATGAGACAAATCAAAAACAATTTTGACGGTACTTATCACAAATACCTTGAAAGGGAGAGGCAAATATAATAAGACGAAAAAACTAAATAAAGTTACTTATACAAATATACATGCGAATTGAAAGTGGTTGTTTATATAATCGTAATGATCACTGATGCTTTACAATTTTTACTTGGTTCTCTAAATTTATATTATTTATTATTTTTTCCCCAAATTATAACATATAAATACAGTAAGTACAGGCTTACATAAGACAGTTAACGTTATAAATAAAGCAAATAAATAAGAATATTGTATATTCAGGAAAATAATGACTGTTATATTTTAATAACTATAGCTATAGTGACAATGAACATGATTATGTAAAAAAAAGAGATGACTATTTATTTTGTAGTTTTTGAATTTTCTTTAAAGTTTAATTTCATAAAGTAAGCATCCTCGTTGTCAGCATAGTATTTAGATTCAATACCATCTATTGAGTAATTTAAAGACTTTTGGTAAAGATTCTTTGCTACGGTATTTGATACACGAACATGCAAACTACAGTATGGAACTTTATAATTCATTATCATACCTTCGTGACTTTGATTAAGAAGTTTTTTAGATATTCCGAAACCACGTTGATTCCACAACACGGCTATAGATGTTATATGGCCATGAGATACGCCCAAGTCGTCATCAATCTTACCAAGAACATAACCTACAGATTTTCCTTCATCTGACGAGTCCGTAGCAACATCTAAAAGTTGTGGCCATGTCATTGAATGAAAATAATAATATTTTACCTGATAATTCTCCGGAAGACAATACAGATTGTTTTGTTGTATTGTAAATACATCGTCTATAGTTCCTCTTCTTATACAAGCCATTGTTTTTTTCGTATTTTAACCATTAAACCAAAATCTCGAGTTTTTATTGAAAAATAATGTCTTATTATGTTAGTTTTCTTTAAATTAAAAGATAAAAAATGACACAAAAGAAAGTGAATATTGTACTGTTAGTGCTGTACTCTGCGTTTAAAGGTTCTTTACGCTGCCACAAAAACTACCATCCAAACAATGTGTACGTAGATATACCAACAAATAATATTTTATTAATGTTCTTTTTTCTTTTAAATTGCGTTCAAGCAGATGTGAAATGACTAAATATGCACATATGTAAATGTATTTATGTGTACAAGTATAAAATTGGTCAATGTCTTCTCTAACCTAAAGCAATTGTGTAAACTATAAAACTATGTTAGTGGGTGATAACAAGTTTATGTGTTTTAACTGAAAATGTGCTCCAGTTATTTTGTTTTTACAAGGATTTATCTTTAGTTACTATTGATTGTTAGTTTTGCCCTAATCTGAATATTTGCTAATTTAAGCCCCGGTACATAATAATATTATTTGTTTAGGCGCCTATTTCGTTTAAACATTTTATTTTGGTTCATAGGTAATAATATTGGAATAAAAAGAAATAAAGTACAAAGATAGTAGTAATAACACATAAGTGGGTAAACGAAATGGGCTTTTAAACCAAATAATTTAAGAGTTAGATAATTAGAAATAAAGCCTTAAGTGCAAATTTCAGTTGTTTATTTCGGAATTGTACCTTTGCGTTTTCGATCCACCAAATATTGGCGCTGGGAGGACACTCTGCAGATTTGCCTTGTTTTAACTTCAAATAAAGGGTTTTTTTCGATATAGTAATTATATTGTTCAAAATTAAGAGCTCGTAAACAGATAGTGTTCATAGTTATCTGGTTGGTTTCTGAGCTAGAGTGTATTTTTGTTGGTGTGTTTAATCTTTTAAGCTTTAATGTGCACAGTATATATTTAATACACATTTAATTTGTGGTGTGAACACATATTTTAACACTGGTTATTTATTATTGGCGTTTTGTAATAGGAGGAGAAACTTCGTTCTGAACTATTGAAGTGGGAAAACGGCAATTTGTGTATATTTTTTGTTTGAACCAAAATAAATGACATAAATTTGGTAAATATAAAGTTCACTTATGATATAACATACAAATATAACATATTATGAGATATATATCGTAGCTAAGTGTGCTGACGTACTATATTGATGTTTTTTTTGTGTATATTAGTAATATATGTGTCCGTGTATGCTAGTTTAATAGTAGACGGTTTTATTTTTCGTAAAAGAATAAAAAAATGAGTGTTCAGGACAGTTTTTGTGAGTTTTCAAAAAATGATGGGAATAAAAACATTATTATTGACAACAACGTTTCCAGAATACTGCTTGAAATAGACAGAAAGTGCATAAAACCAACAATTTGTTTTTTAAAGTCTATTCCATTAGGATTCGTTCCAATTGGAGTTTTGCCAAAAACTCCAATTTTAGAGAGCAACAGTAAGAATTTCAGTGAATATAGTAAAAATGAAGGAAGTGGAGGTGTAGATAGGAAAGGTAATAATAATTTTAACAATCATAGCAAAAATAATGCGGACCTTGACAACAGTATCAATACAAACTACTTGTACTCAACTGTAACAACTGGCGAGGGTATAAAAAGACTTAGGGAAGGAAACCTTTTGTTAAACTCAGCTTTTACTAAAGGTTACTTAAACCAGGGAGGACCAAATGCTGTTAAGAATACATTTGAAGCGGAGAACCAGTTTTTTACGGAAGGAGGAATTTACTATTCAATATTTAAGGGTTTGAATGACGGAAATGAATTGAATACAAATTATACACTGCTTCTCTCTTCACTTGGAATGAGTAGTTTTTTATGCAGAAGTAGCTCTTCAATATCAAATAACAACATAAGTACAAATAGAGAACATGACAGCACTAATGAATTCAAGGAAAGATCAGAAAAAAACGAGAGAATTACAGAAGAAACTCCTGTAACTGGGAATAAGATGGGATCTTTTGAGGGGTTTGAAAACGTTAAAGACAATAGTGACGACTTTAATGCCGTCATTTCTTCCGAACAAATACTTAACATTTGTAGATTGGGGGGAATAAACAATGAAAATATATGGACAGCATTATTTTGCAGCTTTTATGAGGATAAAGATGGTAATCAAAGAAAAAAGTACTCAATGCCTCATTTTCTCTCTAATAAGATAATAATTGAATCTTATTCAAATGTAATACGTTTTTCGGAACCACAATGCAATTCGATTCAAATATATATATATTGCAGAGATATAATTAAGAATTATTGTTCGGAAGTAATAGGACCTAGGATACTTTTACACGCAAATTTATTTACAATATGGAACAACAGTATTAAGGATTTGATTATAAACAAAGGTGGTAATAAGATTTTCTATGAATTATTTGGAAGTGAAAATTTATTAAGGCATGATGATAATGTATGTGATGAAAAACTTGGCGAGATAAAATCTGGATATGCACATTTATATCAATTATACTCGAATTTGGTTAGTGGTAATCTGCCAAGTTTACTCTTTTTAAGAATATTTGAGGAAGAATTTGCGAAATTTAGTGTACTAGTTCATCTTTTCACGAGAATATTTGGATATTTGGATAGAAACAACTGCCATGTATTCTCATCTCCAAATTTAACAGCGACTTCACTGCTTTACTTTTATAAGTACGTGTTTTTTCCATTTTCAGTATCATTTTCAGCAGCAATATTGAATATTATTACAATTGAAAGAGATTATTTTATGAAAAAGAGTTTAAGATCGCTTTTTACCTATAAAGTATATGATGAGAATGTATTTTCATCTTTGCAGAGACGGGGGGAACCTTGTTTGGGTTTCATAAGCGATTTAAGGGGGGCTTGTTCTAAATGCATGGTTGAAACCCACTTTTCAGTCAATTTTGACTCTTTATCGGACACAAAGATGGAGAAACTTACGGGAAGAAGTTACAGATCTATTCTATACAACGTTGTAAACAATATAATATACGTAATGAATAGCAATACACATAATAATATATCTTTAAAGAGAACTAACACATTTGACTTTGACTCGGATTCAGCTTTTGTTTATCCAGAAAAAAGAGTTGCAAATGCTGAAAGGGGCTTTTTAGGTAGAAACAAGAGTGAAGATTCTGGTGGGAGCATTGGATGCAACGCTGCAGACAGAATTGATATTGGCACCACAGAAATATCTAACTCTAATTCAATAGACGCAGGACTTAACTTTGGAAAGTCTAAAAACAATTATACAGGAGAAAAAATAGTAGATGACTTTAATGATTGTGGAAGTAAAGTTGAAAAAATAATTACAAATTTGAACAAAATATCAAGGACAATAGACTCGAATAAAATAGGACTAGAAGAAAGTTCTGACTCAACATCTGGCCTTTTTTGGTTTATTTCAGAAGAAACAGATTTAAATATATACAAAACAACGGTTGAGGATCCCATATTAAAAAGCATTATATTTTACTATACAAGCAGGCTTGATGGAATTTTTGATGTATTAGACTTGAAACAATGCTGTATTTTGATAAACTGGATACTGGTTCACGAAGAAAGAAGATTAATTGGAATTTTTCCAAAAACTTCTTATTCAAAGTCCCTAAAGATACTGGAGGACATATTGTTTCAATTTTTTTCAAAAAAAATATTAAATTCAAACTCGAGATGCTTGAATAACTTTATATATATAGACGAGAAAAACAACTTAAATTTAAATAATAATGTTTTTGACAGTAATAATTTTGTAAAAGACAGTCTAAGTACATACATAAATAACGATAATTACTGTGCATTAAAGTTGTTTTACATACTTGTATTTAAAGATTCAGCCAAACAAAACTCGTTTAAGATACTAAATGATCTTTTAAATAGCGTTCAAAAGAATGCGTCAGTGTATGAAAAATTAAAGTTTCCTTTAAAAGAGATAAGTTTTGAATTATTGAAAAATAACCTAAATTTGGCAAATATATTTGGACTGGGTTGTTTAGTTAATGGGGAAAACAATAAGAAGGATAGTATTGTGGATTACTTTTCGGACAGACTACCAAGTATGGTCTATTTTGTTTATGTTATATATGAATCAATACTAGAAGACGTATTAAAGGCAATGAAATTGGAGGTTTTCAACTTAAATTCTGGAATTAAGATCGATAATATGAGATTGTCAAACAGATTTAAGAGCATTCAGATAGTTCTTTCAATTTTAAATAAATACAGGAAATTTACAAAATATTCATTTTTGAATGATAATACTATTTGTAAATTTATTTTTAAAGGTATATATGACGGACTTATTATATACTTGCAGAAAAATATTTCTAAAAACCACTTTTCGTGCTTATTCACCTTGTCATTTTGGATAAACTCTTTTATAGATAACAGAATTCTTCAGATATATTCGTTTATTTCTTTGTTTCAAGACAAGAATAACATTAATTTGCTAGACGAAAAACTTGAACTATATAGAAAACAACAACTTCATCTTTTCATTCCTTCTTTTCTCGGAAGCGATAACTCTTTTGCTCCTGGTACTTCTGAATTTGGAAAATATACGGGTACGTTTCAGAGTTTTAACTCGAAAGAGTATTTTTTGAAATTCAGGGCGTTCTCTTTAGATTGGATTGGCAAATTGTTCGATAAATACGCCTCATTTATATGTGATTACTTTAATTCAGTTAAAAGCGATTCATTTGATCTTTTAAACTCTTTGGAAAGTTATATTGACATTACAGAACTTGAATTGTTTATGAATAACATTATTTCTGGAATAATATTACTTAAGATTCTTCCAAACAGCGAGATTGTAATTTCACACTATAAAGATCGTCTTTGCAAAAGGTTATTGGCAATTAATTGTTTAGGAAACAACAGACTTTTGTATCCAGCAAGAAACTTAACCTCCATGCTTATTTGTATATCAATGGAATATTTCTTTTTAAGTTTTATGGATTCGAACACCGATTCTGTAAATTTAATTTTTGGAAGTGAATTTAATAGTGTTTTTTCATTAAGCAATTACAATGAAGAGGGAGACGAATTAGGATCTGGTTTCAAAAGAGAGGCAAATTCCAGAAGTAGCAATGATAATAACAGTAGAAACAATGTTGATTTAAACTCCACCAATGAATGCAAGAATACATCATTAAAAAGCCTTGATTATCTTCTTGATGATTGTGTAATTTCTCTTTTTTCAAATAGTTTGAGTACCGGTTGCTTTAATGCATTCATAACTTGTGATTTTAATTGGAGGAACAATACAAAATTTGTTAATATGGATCTTAGCATCAATATAATGAAAAACACAAACGAATTTGAGTCGTCTAATTTAAAAGTCAATAGTGAAAATACAAGTATTAGCTCTTCCGAAACGCCATATTTGCATTCAAATCAATATTTTGATGTTGAATTCAAGAATTTGAGTGGAAACCAAGGTAAATCAAATAATTTAGGCAGCAATTATAGTTTAGACTCTCGTCTAAATTATTCTAACATTAATTTACCTGAAAAAATTAAATTGGAGTTGGAGAATATTGAAAACAGCTACAGTAAAATATATCCGCATAGAAAATTAACGTGGGTTTTAGATACCGGTTTTGTTATTTTAAGTTGCATAGGATTTAATGTTTACAATGATATCTCGCTTAAAGAAAAAAATGATCAATTTAAGAAGGTCGAAATTCTAACTTCCATAAGTACAGCTTTGGTGCTCATTTATATAGGCGAATCTAACGATGGGAAAATGAGATTGTTTGACTTAATTAAAGGGACAAAACTGCCTGTTTTAGATGTAATTAGGGTCTTATTGAGTTTTATCATTCCTGGACAAAATTTTTTGAGAATAGAAGGAATTCCTAGCTCACAAATTAATATGGACAAGATTAAAGACTGGAAAAGCTGGTTACATCCAAATAAAATAATAAGTCTTGGTGACATTGTCTTAAATAATAATTGTTTATTCAAAAAGAGTAGTAGCTTGATATTTTGTCCAAAATTACTTCCCACTGAGTTTTTTATTAAATACAACGTTGATTTTGAAAGAAGCAGTATTATTAATAGGTGGATTATGTTTAATATCGAGTATTTTAAGAAATCAGTTCCTTTTTTTGAAGATAATAGCGAATCAAGAAAAAGCCAGAACCCAACTGGATTTGTCATTAGAAACGACTATTTTCTTAAATACAGCGACTTGGTGGAAGGAATAAATTTTCCAACATTAAATTCAAAGGTATACAGGATTAACTATCCTTGGAATATAGATATTTACCTAGACGACGACAAGTACGAGTACTTTAGTAATTGTTTTTCCGAAATTATTGGATCTGATGACATTTTTTATTCATTGTACAATGTTCCACCTAGAGTTGAAAAAAATATCGAAAAAGTAACTTCAGATAGTGAATCGGTTGTTTCTGGAATTTATGTATACAAAGATAATCATAATATTATTCTAGAAGAAGATAATGACAGGAAAAAAACTGAAATTTTATGCAATGACAAAAGGATCATATTTGGCAACATTAACAATGCTGGCCTTTTATATTCATCTTGTTCATACTCAGGTCTGAAAGACTTAAACAAATGTTTTAGGAATCAGTTGGAAAATACAAATAGTGAGGTTTCAAAAGGTGACGTCAAATCCTTGCTTGAAAATAACGGATCTGGAAACGCAATAGACTCTGAAAGCACAAATAGTGCAAGTAATGGCAATAGCAGTAATGTAAACTATAACTTAAATGGGGAACAATCTGTTAGTGATACAAGTTCAACCTTGGCGGTAACTGGAAAGGTTGTTTACCCTCTAGTTGAAAATGGGAGTAATAATAGAAAAAGAGCAAATGCAACTAGCAGTTCAGAGTCAGAATTTATATACAGTGAAAAATCGCAGATAACTCATAATTTGACACACTACTCATCATCATCTTCTTCTTCATCGTCATCTTTATCATCATCGTTCTTGTCTTCATCATCCTTTGTTGAAGATGGTGAATTTTACTTATGCAGCAAAAGACACAAATTTAGTGGTTGCTTTACTGGAATAATTGAACTTGTTTGCAAATTGGAGTCGATTATTGTAAGACTTTTAAAGAGAAACAAAAGCAATAAGTACAGTGAAATAATAAATCACATTCATTCAAATTGGAATCCAAACATTTCTGATATTCCAACTACCGAATACATTGATAAAGCACTAATTAGACTTATTAAAAGAGAGTTTATCACGCTGAATTGTAACCACAAAAACAGAGAAGCGTGTTCTTGTGAGTCAAATTTGCAAAGAATACTCAACGATAACACCGAATTAAGTCAAAACTTTTTCGAGAAAGAGTCCACATTCAATTACGTGCCTTGATTGATAATATATCTAAGTTATCTCAAACTACTGTTAATTTAGCCTTTAGATGTTAACTTTATCTTTTCTCATGAATTCTTAACACTTGTTATTGTTTAAATGAGCAAAAAAACCAAATTTTCTTTTTTAGACAAAGGTGATAACAAAAACATGTTATTAACACCTATTTATTTTGATCACTCTCAAATAAACTAGTTATCTCGTATTTTATTTGAAAAATAAAGGAACAATTCACGAATTTATGCTAAAATATACAATAAACAGCTATTTGGTTCTAATGTATGCATGTAATTTATTTTGCATGCAAACAAAATTATTTTTGCAAGGCTGTATTTAATGACTACCCACACGAAAATACAAAATAGTATAAATAAATTGAAACAATATATTTATTTGGTATTTTGTCCATAATAACTCAAAGTAGAATTACTTTGGAAACGCTTTACTCGAGTAATATTTGTCATCGTGTTTTTTAATTAACAAATAAATTGAGCAAATTGGGTACATAAATAGGAGTTTTAATAATGATTAGTGATATTTGGAGAAATAATAAATAATCTAATAGTGAATTTAAGCAGGCACAATTCTAATTTTAAAGTAGAGATTTCTTTTGCCGGTGGGTTGGAAAATAGCACGATCTTGATGAGGGGAGATTGAGGGGATTTTAACGGTTTTAATTTGACGTTAATAAGGATTAATAATAAAATCAAATAATTTGAAGGATTATGAAACAGATAGTGTAGTTGTTAATAATCCCAATATTACAGAAACTTAAAAGTTATTTGAGGTTCAGTTTTAAATTAGTGATAAAGTGAGATAAAGGTATAATTAATTTTGAATAAAAAAAGGTATTTAGAGATATGTCATAATAAAATTAGAATTATAGTATAATTTGTAATAAATGCTAGAAACTATAATTCAGAGATTACTTGGAAGGTATTTAGAGCCATATGTGTACAATTTAAGTCGCGAAAATTTGAGGTTGGGTGTTTTGTCTGGAAACTTGGTTTTGGAGAACCTGAAATTAAAAGAAAATTTGGGTGATATTTTAAATTTACCACTAACAATAGATTCTGGAAAAATAGGTCATGTTTCAATAACAATACCTTGGACATCACTGGGTTACAAACCCTTGGTGATAAAGCTAAAAGGAATACATATAGTTGCGAAACCAAAGGATTATGGAGATTTGGATGAGAAAACATTGAGAAAGGAATTAAGAGAGTCAAAAGAAAAGTTAATTGAATATAGAGAAAAATGTCTGAATGAACGTTTTATAAACGGTGAATTGATAAATGCAAATGACAATTCTGTTAGTTCAAATTTTAATAATTCTTCAGAAAAAAATAGCGAATCGAATACAAACAATAAACAGGATGAAAATGGCTCAGCAAATGGGACAAATTTACTTTGGAGAATTATTAAAAAGATAGTTGCAAATGTTCAGATTGAGATTCAGGATATTCACATATGCATGATTGGTTTCCAATCAAATGTTAAAAATGGTAACTTAAATTTAAAAAATTCGAATAGCGATATTATCCTTGGGATAATGATAAAGTCTGGCTTTGTCGTAACAACAGATTCTTCTGGAAACAAAAATTTCGACATTTCAAGTTTAGAAACAAAGTCAGAAGATCCAAATGCTTTATTTAAAACAGTTGAAATAAACGATGTAGGGTTATACATCGGTCAATATTTTCCTAATTCATTAAATTTGATGAATAATAAACCGAAAAAAGATGATAATTCTCCAATAGAATTTAATTTAGTCAATGTGAACAGTGTAAGAGATATATTGTATGAAGACAATAACAATAAAGAGACAAATAATGTATTTGACAATAAGACATCAGATATACTTGAGTCAAAATATTTGATTGTTTATGATGAGATTAACACAAAAATGAGTTTAGGAGCCTGGAGATTAGAATTTATATTAAAACCACTCACATTTAAATTGAACGTATCTCACTCTCAAACCAATAACGAATTAAAAGGAATATTGCAAGTTCATAGTGTAACTGAGCATACAATAATAATTAGAAGAAGCCATTTAAGACCCATAATTTTTTCATTGCAAAGTTTAAATATAAGACAGGAGAAATATAGAGAGATACTTTTAAAAGATTCTCATCTTGTTATGTTGGATCCCATATCTTTAAGGACAACAACTCAAGATGAATACATTTCTTTATATTCTAGAAAACTTAAATTGGAAGCAATAAAATTGTATAATAGTGATGGAAATGAGAACAATTTCTTTGGAATAATAATAAATCCTTTATCTCAAGAAGAGTTAACAAGACTTCAAATTTTAGATGATGTTATTTGTGTCAGAAATATAGCAAAATGGCGATGTAAAGCTAGGGAAATAATTAATAGAATAATAATTGAGGCTTCTTCAAGAAAAAAACTCAGAAATTTATCATCAGATACAAAATCACTTCAAATGGAAAAAGGTAATTTGATTGTAAATAACGAGATGGTTAAGAATTTAGGGATAAATACAAATGGCAATAATAATGTTTCATGGACAACATGGGCAGTAAATAAGATTACTGGTAGAAATAATAATTCGACGAACAGAACACTAAATAATAGCCTCGATGCATCCTCTCCAAGTTATTTAATGCAACAAAGGGGAATTACATCAAATAATGATTTTACTGTTTCATCAAATAATGCTTTAATAACTGAAGAAGAGATGGACGTAATAATGACAGCGGTTACCAATGAAAAATATTTTGAAAAAATTGAAACACCTACAAAGTTTTCTATTACATTTGGTTTGGCTTATTTTGGTATGACTATTTTTGATGATGTTTCGAAACCAATTATACACAAGGAAAGTAATAGTGATATGATTAATAAAATAGACGTGAATGATATTAATATGTGCAGAAATATTACAGTAAAATTTATTGAATCGATTCCTAATCCAACGATTGATTCTACATTTTTGACTTTGAAACTACATGAATTATACATTCAGTTTAATATTCATTCGGTTATAGATAGAAACGATAAAGACAGCAATGAATGGAATTTTTCAACTTACGTTGGAAATTTAGCATTGAATCACTATGACAAAAAGGTTTTATTTTTTGATAAAAAGAATAATGACATTGATAATGTTTCAAGTAATAGCGAATATATTGACAATAATAGTAAACTTGGTTCAAATAAGGATTTAGAGAAAAATCGTTCAATGTACTATTTAGGCTCATTAATTAGATCTTTTTCTGATTCTTTCGGATTTGATAATTCAAAAAACATTAAAAATAATAATGCTAATTTATTAAATGTGACTGATTACTATTTAAATAATTCATCAATATTTTTACATTTGTCACACAATGTGAACAATGATGGAAATTCACTTAAGTTGATGTTAAAAGTTAGTCCAATTGAAATATTTATCACTCCACATTTTGTTTTGGATTTATATTCATTACTATATCTTTACAATTCAATAATACTTATTTCAAATAATGTTTCTAAAAAGGATAATGGTACTACTACTACTACTACTAATAATAACAATAATAATGGTAATAATAATAATGTAATATATAAAACCAAGAACTTTGGTGGAGCAAATGATCATAACAACTATTTAATTGACGATAAAAACGAGTTTGTGGAAAACTTAATTGAAAAAGGGAATAGTGTTAAATACTTGTCACAAAATAATTCGTTTCCAGATTTTTTGTATTTTGATATTGAGATATTGTCACCCGTAATTCACATTTTGTGTAGTAATTATGAGGACCAAGACAACTCTTTATCCTCTATTCAATTTATATTGGGAAACTGTCACATAAAAACAAAGTCATTATGTGAGTTTGATGAATTGGACTTTAATATTGAATTGTCTAATACACAAGTTAAATATTTAACATATATAAAAACAAACAATATTAAAAATGGTGTTTTGAATGGTGATAATTGCAATGATTCGATAATCGGAGGATTGGAATTGGATAAAGAATTTACTATTTTGCATCCTATACCAGTGTTAATTAATACGAATATACACAATCAAAGGAAGGAAGAAATTGGAAGTGAAAAAGATAATTTGTATATATATATAATGTGTAATTTACAACAGTTTATATTAACAGTGAATAACGAAACAGTAAAGTATATACTTCACATTCCTTTATCATTTTACAATGTTTTGTCTTTCCCAAATATTTTAGGATATTATTATCTACCACCTGATACACTTAAATTGGTAGACGCTGCTAGAAACACAGAAAGTGATTCAAATTTATTAAGAGGTAACGTTGATACTAGACACAATTTGAATAAAGACGGAAACTCCAAGAATGGTAAACTTGAATTTTATAATGAACAAAATATTTCTAATGAATATTTAGGAAGCGGAAAAAAGATAGCGAGTGATGTATTAATACTTATGAATAAAACATTGAAAATTGATTGCTATACGAAAACAGATATATTAAGTTTTAGAATACTTTCAGATAGTGGTAATATTGATATTTTGCAAGGATCAATAAAGAGCATATCTAGTTGTTTTTCATATGATTCAGTTGATTCAGTTTATAGGGGCAAAGTTAATTTGAATAGAGCTTTATTAACTTCTTCATATACAAAAAAACCACTATTACTGGTCGTTACTGATAGTGACCCTTTAATAGATAATTTATCAGTTTCAAATGGCAATAACCGTAATAATGAAAAGAAAAGACTTCAGTTTAATGAGATATCAGATATTGATAGAAATAATGTTACTAATTCATGTGGATTAATTTCTAAGGAAAATAATATCCAAGAAAATTCCTTTGAAAGTGATAATTTATTTGAAGATGCAATTGAGGAATATGATAGTACACTGGAAATATTTTTTGAATATAATAATAAACAGAAGGCGTATGATGAAGAAAATCTACGTAGTGATGAAGAATGCGATACCGTCTTAAATATTTCATTAATTTCGTCACCAATTGAACTATATTGGGATAAACCAACGATATTAAGTTTAATAGGTTGTATTAAATCTTATCAAGAAGGAGTATATAGAATTTTGGTTTTACACATGGAAACATTGGGCAGGATATATTTATTAAATAAGTTTTACAATCAAAAAATAGAGTGTAATTTAATTGACAATAGCGAGATTACATCAATTTATGGTAATTCGTACAAGATAACGAGCATGGACGATTTTTTGAATATACAATCATTGATATTGATGCGTAGTTATTTACTAAATATCAAGGATAATAATAAAGTGGAATGTTTAAATATTAATAAAGACAACTATAATTCAATATGGATGAATGAATTAAAACATATTGTTTATCATCTTGGAAAAATTGAAAAAAACAACAACAATTGGATATATAGTATAATACTAATGCCACCAAGATTCAATTATTTACATATTCAAAATGTATATTTGTTTTTAAATAATATAAATAATGTGATTGAGTATAGCAGCCAAACTAATGACATAAATTCAGAGATGGATGGAAAAAATGCAGACTATTACTTAGATTATAACTTTAAAATTTATTCTAATATCCGTCAGATTCAGGATGAAATTAAAGGTAGTTGTAAAAGAGAAAGGATGTATTCAAACGAGAGTTTAAAAAGCAATTCTGGTGAGAATAATAACAATAGTGATAATGTTGGATCTTTTAACAATGAAGCAAGTTGTTTTGGTGTTAACAATATAAGGGATTATTATCAAAAATATATGTTCTCTGGTCTTTTTGATAGTGGTATTAATGAAGAAGAAGTGGTATTTGATAATGAAAATGTTGGTTTACCTGATTTTTCTTTTTCGGTTGGAAACAGAATTAACAAAATCTATAATAATAAACCAAAAATTAAATTTACATATATAATTAAAGGAGGGTCTTTGACGTTTATAAAAGATGAAAAAGTGTATGTAACAATAGGAATAAGCAATATTTGTATTTGTTTTGATTTGTACAATACGGGGGATAAAAAGATAAAGTTTTCTGTAAATAATTGTTCATTTATAATAAATAACAAATGTATTTTATCTAGATACAATAAAAGCGATAAACCTTTGTTATTAATGCACATGAATGTTTATAAATCATTAAGTAATTCAGAAAGGATATTATTCGGTAATGAGTTAAATATTGCACTGAAGTGTTACATGGATTCATTGTGCTATATAATATATTACAAGGACGTATTAGAATTTATTGACTATATTAATGATGGAATTCTTGATACATTAATAAGCAAATCATATAAAGCAGCCAAAGATATTACTTCCAAAAAAGTTCTTCTTTATTATTTTAACATAAACAATTCTGTGATAAAGCTGCCGGAGGATCACGAAATCGTACCGGAAAATGATTATACAAATCCGAAGGATGTATTTGACGAAGCTGTTCAACATTATAAAGATACATTGCACGACTTATTGCAAGAAATGTATTTTGATTCAGTAGAAAGTTTTAACCATTTTAATAATTTTTCTGAAGATAGAATTAATGTTAACGAAAATGGCGATACAAGAAGAATTCAACTTGAAAGAATGCCTAGTGATGATTTAAGAATACCGAACTACTTACTGGAGAGAATAAGCAATAGAGAGTCGCTGATATTATTAGAAAAATCCATATCAGATTACCCAAGATTTAAAAATATTCTCTACGATATAAATTTATTTGAGAAAACCCAATCCTATTGTGAAATTAGTACAAAGAATATTAAAATATTTAATAAGATGATAAATAACACTAGTTTGATAAAGAGATTTTATAGTTCAAGACTAAATAATGAATCGTCCAATATTGAAATTTCTGAAATTAATGTATGGATTACAAGAGTGAAAATTACTGATGGCACTGTTGACATTGTGGAATGCAAAGAAAATAATGGATCAGATGAAATATGTGGAAGAATTCTTGAGAATGTTAATTCAGAGATTGAATTTGGAGTTTGCAAATATTTTCCAACTTTATTAATTACAAGGATGAGTAATAATAAAAAAATTGAATTAATTGATAATAACATATCTTTATTAAATATAAACTTATCTCCATTAGCAATTTATTTATCAAGACAGCAATTGACATTTATAATAAATGTAATCACAGAAAATTTTTCAAACAAGAATGAAAGAACAGACAAAAACTCAAGAATAAGTAACAATTCGTTAATTAGCATAAATATTTCTCGATTATCTTTGGAAACGTCGTTTTCTCATTTTGAATTCAATAAAATAGACGGCTATAGATCAACATCTATGCCATTATCATTATTAACACTATTTGAATGTAAGGTACGTTCGAATATATTAAAGATAAAAAAAGGTGATTCAAGTGAATATGAAAAATACATTAAATTCAGTATAACATCAAAAAAATATTATTTTGATGATATAAGATTAATTACAAACTCAAAATATAGGAGAATATTAAACGGTGGCTTTGAATTGGGTAGAACTGCATATGATGATGAATTAATGTTCTATAATTACGATTTAAACAGCAGCAATAACAACGAACTTTTTGTAAATGAATTAAATAAAATGGTTAGACAAGATTGGTGTTCAATACAATTTATATTTGAATCATCAAATATATATGGTAATCGAACTTTGTTAAGAGCATTTAATCCAAAAATATATATAGGTTTTAATTGCATAATAGATTTTTACTACTACTTATCTCATGGTTTCAGATCTTCTTTTTCTAGAGTGGAAAATAATTTAGGTGTGAATAAAAATAATTATCATGACTGTAGTTATACAAAAGAAAACGATTTACCCCAGAGTTTACTATTTAGAGATAACAAGGAAAATATAATGAGAGAATTTAAGGAACTTATGAAGATTGTAAATAAACTCGAGAAGTTGAAATTTGAATTTAGACTTGAAGTGAATAACGGATTTTTTGGTTTTGTCACTGATCCACAAAAAACATTAATAAAGGACAATTTAAATATTTCAAATGATTTAATTCTAATTCTGGAAGCAAATATAAATTGTAGTATTACAAGTTATTTAAGTGATACAATAGTTAAAAATTTGGATTTGCTAGATTGCGTTCTATATTTCACAGAAATTGATGAGAAAAATATAAATAACAAGCAAACAAGTGAAATCAAGTCACGTTTACTGAAACCAATATTAAATATCAATAGTAAATATAAAGCAATAAATTTTGACACACCAAATATTGTTAATGAGAACAATAAAGTGGTAATAGCAAATTCTTTTGATATAAAAATATATGGTAAATACTGCAGTAATATTAGAAAAATACTTGATGTTTATACGACACCTATATCTTTGGGTGAATTAATACTTGTACTGAATATTAAAGAAGTGGATATTAATATAACACCCTATCTACTGTCAGTATTGTTTAAAATATCCAAGAAAATATTTTCTGACGGACCATCTATTTCACCACTATATACAAGTGGCATTAAAGACAAATATAACAGTAAAACTGACGGAAAAATAGATATTAATGATATTGATAACGACAATTATGAATCAGGAATAACAGACTTAAAACAAAATGAAATTAACAATCATTTGAATAGCAGAACAAAAAATAGCGATTTATTAATAGATAGGAGCTATGTTGGTTTAAATTCGTTTCAAGGTCCGCCTCCAATAAGAAGAATACATGACATAAAGATAAGTATTGAGAAAATAAATTTAAAAATAATAAATGAATTGAATGAACTAAAATTAAACAATAAGCAAGTAAATTATGGTAGTTATCTACCGATAATAAACTTTGAAATATCTTTGCCCGAGTGGAGAATTGAAACAGCTCCATTAAAGACAAATCATATATTGTTGGATGCATCTTTGAGGTTGAATATATTAGATATAAATAATCAAATATGGGAGCCAATAATAGAAAAGTGCACTTTTTCCATTTATTATTTTTACGATCACCTAATATTGTATGATCCATATGTAATACCAACAAAAAAGTCATTGAGAAAATATTTTCATTCTACTTTTTCAAAATCGTTATTAATAAATATTAAACCAAGTATATGCAGTGCGATAATGTCATTTTTGCATTATTACAATTATTTAAGTGGAAAAAGTGATGTGAATAAAGATATAGGTATATATAATGATGAAATGGTTGATAATTACATTTGTAGTAAAAAAACTACGGTAAATGATTTAAAAATTCACAATCACTTTAAAAATTCAAATTCATTATCACTTAATGATATGCGTATACTTGACTTGAATAAATTGTCAAAATTAAGGGAAATAGATAACAGTTTCGATCAGAAAACAAGTCAAGTGAGAAACAACTTAAGATATATAAATTTAACGGGATATCCATATTACTGTTTTACATTAATAGAAGAAAATAACAATAACGGTTATAAAGGAAAAATAACGCCTGAATATTGTTTAAATCAGTTACTATTACTACTACCAAGTAATAAGGTAAATAAGTTGAACTTTAATAAGAATGGACATTTCATGGACGATAAAATATTATTAAAGAATATAAATAACTGTAATTCAAAAATACCATTATTGCGTGTATCATTATCAAATAAAATGTTATGCTTGTTTTCTGCACCAATTGATAAAGATATAATGAAATTGAAAAAAGAATTTGAAAATATAGATATCGAACACATAATAAGAGTGATGATAGTTTATAAATCCTATGATTTGTCAAAAAAACTATTAAATTACTATAAAAATGTATCAAATAATCAAAATGATATGTGTAGTAATATTGTTGGGCCACTTCCAAATGGTTTGAGTTTCACAAATTACAATGAAAACATTGTGTCAAGCGCAAGTATTGACACGATAATACCATATCACAATCTACATTACTTAAAGGATTTGGTGTCAAATAATAGTGAAACATATAAAAGACTGTTTTCGACGTATGAAAATGGAGTTATAGATGAAATTAAGTCCAATGGTTCGAATATGAGGGACGTTTTGACTAGTAATCAAACGGATTCAAAGTTATTATTAAATAGATCAATAGGCAAGTCAATATCAAGATCATTATCTAAATCTTCGATCAAATCACTACAAAATGGTATAAAAAAGAATTTAGAAAGAAAGTTTTATAATAGTAAAGTTGAGCACAATGATGAAAATAAAGATAATGAAGAAAACTATTTAGAATACAATAATCATTATCACAATTCATATAAGAATGTATTGGGTGAGATAATATCAATGGATTCAGTGAATAAATTATTTTGTATTATATCAAATAATAGAATAATAAACAGAAGTGGAATTCCGATAGAAATATGCTTTTTAAGTGATGACAATGTCCCAATACAGCTTTTTGATATATCAAATATATCAGTGGAAAAGGATGTTTGCGATGTAATTTTGAATCATGAGGTTCTAAAAAATCAATATAAATACAGCAACAATAATGTAAGTAAGAGTGATGATAACACAATAACTGACTCTGAGTTCATAGATAGCATTAACATGAATTGTAATGAATTAAAAACAATTCCAACGTGGCTAAACAATAATGATATCATAAACACTATAATGTGCATAATGAACGATCAAATATATAATAGTGAAGATGATGTAACAGGCATAATAGAATGCAATGGCAATAGTGAAAAAAGAACGTTTAAATCAAAGAGAATATATTACACTTATTTTTTACCCAACAATTGCATGTTGTCGGTTCCACAAATAGCATTGTTAAACAATAATTGTAATGTTATATTTAGACCAAGTATAATAGGATTGTTTGAAATGTATAGTATATATACCCAGTATAACAACGACAATGATATAGAACAGATGTTATTAGATAGTGAAATTTATAGCATATACGTCAATTTGATGAGTAAGTATAATTCAGAAGAAAATATGATATTGAATGACAAATATTTTTACGATAAAATATACGAATTACTGAAATTATTTAAAACATCTAATGGTGAATTTATATTAGATTTATATTATACATTTTGGAATAACATGATAATAAAATTTAGCGATAACAACAAGATGGATTTGTCATATTTATATTCAAGAGGATGGATACAAAATAAAATAAGTACTTGCAATAAAAACGTAAACAAAACGTATATACATGCAAGTAATGTATATTCAGATTATAAATATTTAATAAAAAAGAATGTAAATAGCCATAATAACAACTGTTATAATTTTTCTAAGGAAAATTCATTATATTTTCAGTCATATATACAGGGATATCAGTCATTATTTCCTGGAAATATTAGTATAAAAAATGTATTTATATATCCAGGTTTTAGTATATTTAATTTGATGCCAACACTAATTGATCTTAGATTAAAATCTCTGAATAGTTATTTTCTTCCAAAAACATCTTCGCTACTATATAAGTTAAAGCCATTTTATTATTATAATATATATCAATTTTCAGGCGATTCAAAATTACAGATGAAAACAAGAATAAGCTTGGACTATGTAAATTATGAGAATAAAGTTAACTTTTGTAGTAAAAGTGATAATGATATAGAATCAACAAGTGAAATTGACAGCTTATATACAAAGTGGTCAAGCACAATTGACCTAAACATGAATGAAACGGAATCATCATTCACGTTATATAACAGTGACAATAATAGTGATGCATGTAATATCGATATACAATATTTCTTTATGGATAAACTAAATAAATATGGTGATAAATATGCAAATTCAGTGGTGGGTTTGATGCAAAAGAATGTATTGGCATTTAATTTATGTACATGGTTTATAAATAAGACTCAACACAATATAATACCTATATACGAGAACACGCCATATCCGTATATAAATGTAGATATAGACAGACTATATGTGAAAAGTGTGGTTAACGATAAAAATAAGGAACACAAAATATATTTACTAAATAATAGGCACAATTACTTAAAAATATATTTTGATTCAATTGAAAGTATTAGAAATAAATATAAAGAGGCAGTAAACGAAATAGATAATGAAATATACAATAAAGAAGTGAAAACAATATTTGGGAAAATGAATAGCAGCAATAGAGGATATCATTCTCACGAGCAAACCGAAAATTCAAATATAGGTTTGTTGGAGATACCGTCTTCAAATAATACATATTCATTTCCAATAATAAATGAAAATAAAGTCTATTACTTCACGGTAAAAAATAATTCTTTATTTTATAATAATTTATATAACAGTTCCTTTAATAGTAGAATCATAGTAATATCGCCACATATTTTATTATGTAATTCAACAAAAAGAGATAGGTTTTTTTGGTACTCGATAACTTTTCCAAATGTGAATAGCAGCCAAAACAATAATTCCAGTAACAATAATAGTAACAACAACACTACACCAAGCAGTATTGATGTTTTAAGAATAGATCCAAATAACTTTATTTCAAAAAAAATAAGCTGTGTTGATGAATGTAAATATAAATACAGTATAAGTGATTTGAACATAATAAACTGCAATGAAACAAATAACGTTGTTTCAAATAATATTGATGTAAGTAAATTATTTTCAAATAGTGTTGGAGATGAGTATGATATTAGCATTAAACAGGATAATAATAATAATAATAGTAACGGAGACGAAAATAGCACAATCAAGAGCCAACATATACTACTTTATTTCTCAAGAGCATCAATACTAGAAGATAATGTGGAAGACAATGACTTTTATTTTGGTAATAAAATAAGGTGGTCACGACCAATAGTCATATCTTCAGAAAGCAACGGAATATATTACATATCAATTCCAAATAATCAAGACAATAGTGATATTCTAACAAATCCAAATACATATTGTATAGAAATAACAAATTCGGGTGGACTGTTTATGATAAATATTAAAGAATATGATAGTGTTGATAATTTGTGGGATGGAGTTATATTTACGAATTATTGCGATTATTTATCAAGAATAAACATAGAAACGTATCATTTTGAATATGATATTGAGGCAAAGAAAAAGCGTCTTTCATCCTATATTGAGAATAGCTTAACTGGAAAATCGCTAAATTCATCAATAGCTACTGATAGTGATAATATTGATATAAGCAATGGTAATAATGTCGGTATAAGTGGTTGCAGAAATAATGATTTAGTACTGAGGTACATAATAAAAAATAACAATACAAACAACCCGATGAAAATAACGTGGTCTAGTCCATTTGTTTATACATCGAGAAATTGCAGACTATTTATAATACCAAAATTAGATGACAAAATTGAAAATAAAAACAAGGACTCGTATTTAGATAATAACATAGGTAATATATCATCACTATATGGAATAATGGCATTCGATTTAAATTTTAACTATAATAATCATAATAACCCTTATCAATCAAAGAGATACATATTGTCTTTACCAGAATCAGATATAATAAAATTGTGTGATATGTATCCGTATTTGAATTCTGACTATTTTCTTAACAATGATATAACCAAGGGCAGTAAAGACTCAACTAAGAGTTACCCCATTGCAATAATATCAATAATAACAAGAAAAAACGGTCTTTATGTGGATGTACTCCCACCTAGAAATCATTCATCACTATTAATTAATTTAATGAAAAAAAATAGTTTATTGTTAAACAGGAAAGAGGACAAAATGCTTAATAACAACGTAGAAAATTATCATTTAGAAGACATTTACCAAGAAAGAATAAATGAGATAAATAAACTAAACAATGACTTGTGGTACTTGATATATACATATTATAGAAAAATAACCATTGATATTTCGCAAATAGGAATATCAATAATATCGGAAATAAGAGAATCGGAAATATTGTATATTGAATTAAGCACTATACAATTTAGGAAACAGGAAAGAAACAAAAATGGATTGGTGGATTCATACAGATTTATAATAGGCGACATACAAATAGATAATCAATACATTAAATCAAATTCCAAATGTTTGGTAAATAGTTCAAATGCAAAATATTATAGTAATAGTTGGATTGGAGCCAGCAGCAATGAGCTGATATTAAATTCAACTATCAATACTAATACAAGCTCTGGTGGAATAATACCATATGTGTTATTGGGTAACAAAATAAATGAAAATATTAATTCAAGTGGCAATAATAATAGTAACGGCAATATCGAAAGTGGTGAGAGTAATGTTAGCATTAATTTTGTTTCAAAATCGCCACTAATATCTGGAAATGATTCTAATTGCAGTGTAAATCCATTTTTAGTAATCAAATGGAGTTGTTCGAATGCGAGATCACAATGGGATACAAATATATATGATTTTGAGTGCGAGTTGTCATCAGATTTGGAATTAAATTTTGACTTTAATATATATAAAATAATAAATGAGTTCATAGATGATTGCAAAAACTATTATTGCAATCTAGTGAAGGATGTGAATTACAACAATTATTTAAATAACAACGGAATATATATATTGAATATGATAAATATATTATCAAAAAAACATAAAATTTGTAGTAAAACAAAACCAAAAACCACATTTTCAATAGACAAAATAAAAATAAGTAGTATAAATCTATTTGTATGGTGTTCGATACCATTGTTTGAGTTAAACTACTTGCCAGAATGGTTTAGAATAGGTTTGAAAATATTGACAGTATCGAATGCACTAGAATTGAGGGGAGCACCGATAAAATTGGAATCACATAATATAAATAATTTGATCGGCACATTAAAGAACATATTTAATGTGTTCTACGAGTATTATATGGCTGAACTATTATGGAGAATAGGCACGGTGTTAGGACATAGTTCATTTGTAAATATTCCATTGGTTCCGTTACAGATAGGAAAAAATACATTAAATATGGCATTTTCAACAATATCTATAGTTAATTCTAATATTATTAATTTACTATCTAGTTTGACATTGGATAGTGAATACATCAACTCGAGACAAAGAGAAAGAACGTATAATAGTACGAGTAATAGCAGTATAAATAATAATTTTATGAATGGTATTGGAGGCAATTACTATACTAATATGTTAGGTGGTGGTTTTTTAAATTCAAGTAGAATGATACAGGATTTAGATAATGGTGTAAATACATATAGAACAAATGTTGTTGATAGTACTAGTGGTTTTAAAAAAGGATTTGCACAGGCAGGTCATAATCTGACACAAGGTTTATTAAGTTTGGGTAATTTTATTACAAAACCTATAGAAGGAGCACAAAAAAATGGGTTTACTGGGTTCTGTTCTGGTTTAATTAAAGGCGTTACATCATCAGTAGTTAAGCCTATTGATCATATTGGCCAAGCATTAAACAATGTTATTGATGGTATTCAAGCTGAAGTGAACAAGCCGCTAGGTGGTTATAAACAAAAAGTAATGAGGAGGAGAATACCAAGAATGTTGTATTCCCACCATTGTAATATCAAAGACTATAACATTAATGATGCATTACTAAAAGAGATTATCGGTTACAATCTTACTAAGAATTTAATTCAATATTTTTTAATACCTACCAATCATTTTGATATGCCACTTGTATTACTATTATACCCAAAAAAAATTGCATTAGTTAAACTTATAGCTAGTTTTACTATTGAAGAATATTACTCATCTTGCATAAAAAATGGATATAGCTCTTTCAATGTTACTAGAAACAATTCAAATGCACAAAATAATAATGGCATTGAGGTTGTTAATAAGAATATTGGTAGTGGCAACGGTGCTACTACTAGTAGTTTCGATTTTAATAATACAAATCCTTCGGGGAATTTAGATAACATAAGTAATAGCTCATTTATTTCATATGGAAGTAACAGCAATAATTGTAATTATAAATCCAAACTATTATGGATTGTTAATATTGAAGATATAAATGAAATTAAAGCAAGTTCTCACGGCCTTATTATTGAAATATCCTACCAAAACAAAAATAATACGATTAATGATTCATTGCAAATACCTATATGTAAATTTTCATTGATTAATGAAATAAACGTTGCCTTAGACAATTCACAAAACAATGCATCTCCTCACCTCATATTTAAAAAAAACTAAAACTGAAATATATTACTACTTTTATTTTTATACAGAATTAAGCTTTTACTTCAATTTTACATTATTCCTAAATAGAAAAAAATGGTCGAAATAAAAAAGAAATTTTCCACTATTATCAATACAATACACTTAAATTAGAGTAACTAAGACCTAATATTCCCTATTATAAGACTATTACATTAATTAAGTGAAACAACACCATATTTGCCATCTGTTATAATAACCAACTTCATCCACTATAGCTAGACTGTCACTTCCTTATCCCTTTGTTTTTTGATCATTCATTAATATTGTGTAGCAGCAATAGTTATTGTTGTTAATAGTTCCAATTACCATCATTCTGAAAATAAGCACCACCATAATTTGAGTCGTCCCCAACTCCCCCATAATAAAAGTAATTCCCGTCATATGGATTCTGTTCCATCATATATTGAGGAGGGGGAGGTCCCAACGCATTTAATTCAGGAATAATATCATCACCCAAATAATCTCCATAGTTTGGAGTGGTCGAGTTCGGTGCTAAAGCATTGGAAAGGAAGTATTTATAGAATAACCCAATAACTAGAAATCCAAATACAACAAATATATAATATATCCACCATGGTAGTATGAAATTCTCGCATAATTCACCATTATAAAATGGGTTGCAAACACATATATAATTAGACATTGGAAGTTCTGTACAAGATGCACCATTTAGGCATGGGCTTGGGTCACACGGAAGTAAACAAGCTGCTGTATTACATGTTTGCGTTTTTGTTAATTCTGATTCACAACTTCCACCGTTACTTTCTGGTTTTACTACTGATCTACTCGAAAATTGTGTACCTGTATTACATGTTGTACTACATTCACTCCATTCAGACCACTCTGTTAATATACAATCTTCTGCGCAAAATGTTTCCCTACATGTTTTTATTTCAGTAGTATCTATACATAAATCCGAAGATTGAATAGCAGATATTAAGTACCTCGTTCTAGTTGATGTACCCGTACCACATGAAGATGAGCATTCGCTCCAAGAAGTCCATGTTGAGTAATTACAAGGTGAACAGTCAATATCTACATTGCATGAAGTAGTATCTAATAATGCAGGGCACGGAACGCCACCATTCATTCTTGGCATAATTACCGATCTAAATCTAACTTTTGAACCTGTTGAACATGTTTTTGAACAAGATGACCAATCTGTCCATTGTGATATTTTACAATCCTCTACAGCCGGAAGTATCTTTGACTCTTTACCAGTAGTTACGGACACACTCACCGGTACACTTGCGTAACAATCAATAATATCCAGTTTTGGTCTCCTTGCACCATCTATAAATACTATAAAACCAAACAACTTTCTAACTAATTGCACTTGTATAGGAAATCCTGCAAGATGAAAGAAATTAGTTTCGTCTCTCCTAGAGTAACTTGCACATCCCGTTTCGTAGGCACTATTATATATTGAGAAATAAAACCCCGTGTTTCCTGAAGCTGTTTTAACTTCTATTTTTAATGTGCCATCATCATCCACTACTGAATTTATAAATACAATGTGATCTAGAGGCCATCCCAATACCTTAGGTTCTGACACGTCGCTTATTATATAATTAGTTACATAATCCGCTAGATAATTATATGGTGTATGTTTAGATAGTACGCCTTCAGGGTATACTATTGTATTTGTGTGTTTCCCTTGCGCTCTGTCATATAAATAATATCTATTTACCAATTGTTTTTGATATTTATATAATCCGTGATTAAACAATACAAGATTATTTGTTTCGTTTATTAGAAAATTATGGTTTATTGTCTCGTTTCTAATTTCCAAAGTACTTCCAGTTTTGTATTTGTTTGAATCATATAACTCATTTTCATAGTTCCATATTTTACCTTTATTTGAAAAAAATAAATTATCTAAATTTACATCACGTCTTTTTCTTCTCTCATATTTTGACTTCATGCTTAAACCTAAACTACTTATTTCTACTCCTTCAAGTTCTTTTATTTTATCCGCTTTTTTGTACATTCTTCCGTTGAATTCTCTTTTATTTTCTCTTATTCCCTCATCTATATTTTTGTATTTTTCGTAACTTCTTTTTACTAACATTATGTCATTATTGAAATTTTCATCCCTCAGTCCATGCAATCCTTCTTCCGGAATTGAACATATTTTTAATTCACCATTTGAGATTCCTGAAAAATAATCTTTTGAATTAAAAATATTATTTTCACACATCTCTCTAATATCAGCATTCATAATCGATCTTCCAACCAATATCTCTTCTTTTCTCGCTTTATTTTTAATTATTTCAGAATTGCATCCCACTACAGCTATATTGAATACTATTATGTAAATGATAACAAATAATTTAAATAGTAAATTATCCATTCTAAGTGAATATTTTCTTCCAAAAATTATGTGTTTAAAAGTATATTTACTGTCGTATTTTGATTTGTTTTTATTATTAAATATTTTTGTTGTCATTTTTTATTTATCTGTGTATTACATTATTTAACATAATTCGAAACAATTTTCTTTTCCGTTTTATTAATTAAAAAACATAATACCTAAAAACTAAATTTTATTTTCAATCATTATTGAAATGATAATGCCCCTAAGTCATACACAAATAAGTTATATACATGAAATATCCATATATATAACTTATTTTCTTCTGTTAAATTCTGTTATTTGATTTCTAATATATTAAAATTTTTTATTTTTAACTATGAATTATTTGTGGGGTACTTTTAAAAATGCCTTTTTTTTCAAATTGTTTTAATTCCCCAGAGATTTCACACACATTTAGTTATAGCGATTTGGGAAAAAATTTAATTATTAAATTGCTACAAGTTAAATAGCGATAAAGTGTATTTATTGAATTATTTAAATTGTATTATCCTTTCCTCGATTCATCTTTTTTATTCGTTGTCACCTCTAAAGCTCAAGTTAGACGTTTAAACCAAAAATTCTTTGTACATCAATGTTAACTTGAATATTGAATAAATATTAAACAAATTAATATAAATAATCTTTTATATGAGCCAGGAGCAAATATTAACTACGAAATAATTTAATACGTGGCATTGCATGCAAAACATGTTGTATTACGTGTCTTTTTCTCTCATTAATGCTAACTAGAAAATAACAATTCTAAAGATAAAGTAATATAAACAAGAATTGTTAAATTTTATGTTTAACTAAGTCCGCATATGATACAATAAAAAAGGAAATAAACTATTATTACTAAATTTCACATCTTTATATCTTTGCATCATGCATTTAAATTTGTTCCGGCCAAAATATAAATATTGATTGAACCACGCATTTTGCCTGAAATGAAATAGAATTTCTTGTTTAGAATAAAGTTGGAGCTAAAAAAATTATTTTAATAACCTAAACACAATATTAATCTTCTGCTATAGTGTTTTCAATATATTTTAAGAGATAATAAAAGTGAGAATTGTTTGAATCATGCGTATATGTCAAATTTGAATTGTACAGTGACCTGTAACAATTATTACTTAAAGAACAAAATAAAATGCTGTTTCCCTCATTCTTTGATAGAGAGATTATTTTTTTTTTATTTCTTTTAAACAAAAGAAATTGTTTATAAATAACAGGAATCCTGCTAAAAATACGATTATTCTTGTTAATACCATTGTTACGTACGACGTATTTTAAAATATTGTTGTTGTTATTAGATAGCTCAGTTTTAAATGTACCATTTATATTTATAACTTCATTAATCCAGTGACTTTGGATCTCTATATTACAGTTCCTTTGAATGCAAAACAGTGAAGCCTTGTCAGTTAGCGAGTTTTTTCTAATGTTATCAATAATTTCTGAATTGTATAGTATTAAAATGGACTTCTCAAAGATATAATATTTTAAGTAGCTGAGTTGATTAATTATATCCAACGAAACAGATTTATATTGATGTTTTTCGCTTTCAGCTTTGCTTTCAATTATTGCTTTTTTTAAGATATCTGTGATTAATAGCAATGTCAATAATAGTTTAGAAAACATTTCTGAGCATTTATTAAATTCTTGTCTTTGAGGTTCTATTGTTTTTGCATTCTTATCACATACTTTATCGCAGTAACAATTATTCCTAATATTTGTAATATTACTTAAAGTGATATCGAAATAAGAAAGATGTATTAGCCTGTTCAAATCTACAATAAAATTAATTGATACGTTTATGGGAATGAATTCAACATTTGTTAAACCAAAAGTGCTGTTTTTTTCATTTAATTTATAACAATTTAAAATGAATAAATATAGTTCATGAAAATATATATAAGTATACTTAACTACATTACACAACGTGTGACCAGATTCACTTGTATTACTTGAATTTACACTTATTAAGAGAGTAGATAATGGTATACTCAAAATATTGCTCCAAATTTGTGATCTTAATGCAACAAAAGTTGTTTCTAATACGCTAGGAATCATGAAAAAGCCAAAAAGAGTATGAATAATCCACGTTGACACCTCATCGTCGTTTCCAAGTTGGTTTATCATTCCTTTAATTGAATTGCTGATATGGTTCCAGTTTAAAACGTCGTTATCCTTCCCAGCTTCGCCTCCCTTAATATAAAAGTTTAACATAAATCCATATAAAGTTTCACATTGATAAAGATTAATTGGGAACTGGATCAATTTTTTGTTTAAATATAAATGAAACTGTTTATCATTTGAATAGGTATAGTAGTAGAAGAACAACTTTATATATGCTTCACTTCTTGTTTTATTGACATTTATCTCCTTGCTATCAAGTCTTTTGTCTTTTCGTTCATCAATTATCCAATTTTTAAGTATATGATCAACTACTATGTTTTTAATCAAATTTGTATAGTAATCAAAGTCTTTTTCTGTGTTTAAATTTAAAGTCAGTGAATAAAACTCTCCAATGTGCTTTGCAATTTTTTTCAATAGCAAAAAAATATGTAATTTATCATTCTCTAGTCTGCATTTCTTTGTGTTCAATTTTTTCATACTAATAATAGACAAACAATCGTTTGTACTATGATTCAATTTGAACTCATTAAATAACAGTTTTTCATTAATTTTAAAATGAGAACGATATTTCTTTAAATAACGTAAATCATCAAAAACTAAAAAATTTAAAACTAAAATAAAATAGTAAACTTCAAGCTTAATGTTATTATTTACGTTACTACAGTCGCCATTGTTGCAGATAATATTGTATTTGGTTTGAAAATTTTCCCAAAAATTATAAACTAAAGACAGGCATTTAATTATTAATTTAGAAATAAGTGGTTCAAGCAAGGATTCACAAAAACCATTATTTTCTTTGTTTGCCTTTAGTTCAACCAATTTATTTGAAATCAACTTGAACAATTTCCCTTGCTTTTCCTCCAATATATGTAATATGTTTAGATTAAATGATAACTTAATAGCAATATTGCCAACTTTGTTTAATAATTCAAATAATTTAGGAACAATACTTAATCCAATGCTATATGATGAAAGCAGTATTAGTGAATTATTATTAAATAGTAAATTCATAACCCTTTCCATGAAAAAAAACAACTTTACAATTATATTCTCGTCAATTTTACAATTGCAATTTTCAGAATTACATTCAGAGTTTTTGTTTTCACAAGAACTAAATTCGCTTTTCACGTCAACGTAATTCATTATTGTGGAAAGTATCTGTAAGAACAACATGCAATCTTTGTGAACGTTATTTTTAGCTTCTGAATTTTCAGGCATACAAGTTTGTTTTGACGCAAACATAATTAAAAAAAGTTCCGAACCTTTTGGTTTATCATAATCCAAATTACTAATGGTTTCAAAAAGTTCAACAACACTATCCAGAACATCGAGTTTAGAATATATATTTAATTTATCTGAAACAAGAAGTGAAATAATGGTTTTAAGATTTTTTAATAGCTCAATATTTCCTTGGCAAACAAGCCTTTTATTACTGTTTCCATTATTGTCTCCAAAATTGTCACAAGTCAAATTTGAATCTTCCTGTTCATCAAGTACAATCTCAGTAAGTAGGTAATTCATGATTAATTCTGCCTCTTCGTTGTACTTATTAAGTAAATAAAGCGAAAGACTTCTATTTTCACAGTTAGAGCAGAGAGCAGAAAATGCGCAGGAGTAGACAATAAAATGCGAAAATATGTCTTCCTTTTCAGCTTTACATATATTATGGAAGTCCATTCCAATAATTCTGTTTAAAATTTTATCCCACAAACTTATTGAAAAATTTGAAGAATTTATAACTACGTTAAAAACATGTATAAATAAGCTAAAACTTATTTTTAGATAATTCAAGTTATATTGTTTTGATTTATTTGACACAATAGATAAAAAATTACCTATTTCACTATTAAAACAACCTTTTTTGGATTCAATAAAATTGTCATAAATAAAAATAAATTTGTTGATAATTTCATGTCCAAAAACGAATATGTTGCTCAAATTTTTATATTTGCAGTGTTTAAGACAAAACACCAGTTTAACTGAATTAGATATCAAATTTAAAAAAGAATTCTCTTTGGTGTATACACTTATTGTATTTTCAATGAAATTACTAACACATGTAGAATTAAAAGTTATAAGCTCCAATACAAACTCAATGAAATATAAGGTAATGTCATTCTCACTTAAATACACCTTTTTATTAATAATATAAACGTTTACCTTAGCTAGATATTCATTTAAACAGCTAAGTAGTTTGAAAAATTCATCTTGATCACTATAATTATCCTTTTTCAGAATTTCAACAAACAGTCGTTTTGGAAATATAATACACGGGTTAAAGGCGTTTTCAGCAATACCATAATAACAAAAAAGTAAGCAAGAATATAAAGAGATTGAATCTATTGCATTTATCTCCTCAGTCAATAGCACTTCGTTTATGTATATAAACATGTCAGTTCCTTTTAATTTAGTGTTTATAAATAAAATCAGCAATAAAGACGAATATAAACTATTGTTTTTAACATACACTCTTATAATAAAATCAAGTATTTTTGCTAATATTTGTCTCAAAAGCTTTGATACTGTGCCTTTATTAAACATATTACTTATATTGTCATATACAGTAAATAAATATGTCTCAATAAGGCCATATTCAACTGAAACTTTGCTCTTGCTTTCATCCGAATCTCTGAAATTTTTTATACAATGAACCAAAAAACTCTCTAAAGTAAGAGTTAAACCAATTATTCTAATAAATAAATGAATTGTTTGCACGAATTTATCATCCAATTTTTTTTCATTTAAAAATATGTTCTCTTGATTCGAATTTATAAATTTAACCATATCTATATGAGTTTCTTTAAGATGTGAACATATTTCTCGTTTAACTGCATTTTTCACAGTTACGTTATTATTTTCAATATATATTTTTTTATAATCATAAATTAAATCGCTTAGAAGCAAGAAAAATAAATTTAGATTGCTTTTCAAGCCATTACCTTCAATACTTTTACCATCTTTACCGTCTGGCAACAATAGGCCACTAAATTCAACATCTATTGCTTTGAAGAATAGAGATAAATGAGAGATTTTTTCTCCTATTTTTTCGCAACTCACATCTAATGGAACAAATTTACCTAAATTGTTTATTTTTATCTCATTGTAAAATAAATTTAAATTAGTGCAAAGTTTGTGAATATTTTTGGTCATTTCTCCAAGTTTGTATGCATTTAACTCGAGTGAATTACCTTCTAAAGTATTACAATTGTTTAGGTCGCAAATATTTGACTTATTTTTCCCACTAGTATTCTCCAACTTGAAGCCACTTGTTTTTCCTTTAATAACCTCACATTCAATGTCATCCTCAACCATTAGTAGTCTGTCTTTTAGAATCAATTCCGTATTATCCTTGTCATCCATATACTCCTGTTCTATATTATACAGTTCTACACCTGAGTCTACTTTAAATTCTTCATTCTTAGCTCTTTTAACTGAGTCAATCATACTATCTACTCTATTGTAAAAAGTAACGTTTTGACAAACTATTGGTTTCTCGTAATTGTACTCCCAGTCAGGAGGTATGACTTCATCGTCAGGGACTACAAATTCATCTGAATCAATATCATTATCAATATTAAAATTAATTGATTTTTTTTCTCTTTTTTTATTAAATTTACTCGTTTTTTCTGCTGTCTTTTTGTTCTTATTTTTTATACTCTTGTTTATTCTCACATTTACCCTTTTTTTAATTTTAGTGTGATAATTTGAATCATTTATTGAATTTTCGTTGTCTTTATTCGGAATATTATATTTCTTCAATATTAAAGAATCATCACTTTTATTTTTATCATCAATGTCATATTTATATGAAGCACACTCATCTCTCTGATAATTACCATTATTATGCCTATTTTGTTCCTCATCACTAGTACCCAATAATATATCTAGATCCTCCTCTGTTAAGCCATTATCAAAATTACTCAACATTATAACGTTAAATTAAATTTGTGTATAGGAACTACCAAACACTTAAATCAGAAACTGAGTAAACACTATATTGCTACATTTACTCAATATAAAAGCGTAATTACATTTATTCTTAAATATGCTTCATTACAAATACACATACATTGTCCATTTCCCGTTTGCTATTAGTTGCAGTCATTCAAATAATAGAACACTTTTTTCCTTCTTTATCATTACGCATTTAGTTCTTAAAATATATCAACTTGGTATTTATAGATACCGCATATATAAATACCTTAATGTGTGCTTATAAGAATTTCAAAATATAATTGTACCTAAAACATTTGCGAAATTAGTTACCGGTAAAGTATGTGGTTAAAAATATTGGTGGGTAGTGGGTAGTTTAAAAATGTGTTACGTAATATAAACAAAAGTATGCATATTAAATTGTATTACGTATATAAGCGTTAATTCTCAAACGAACATTTATGAATTATTAAAATACAAAGTTAAACAAACACCAGACTGGAAAGAATAAAAGGCAAGCAAATAGTAGAAACACTAATCCCCCTGTACCGGAAATAAAATTCAATTAAACTTAAACCAATTAAAAGAAAAACCAAAGTTAGTATCTGATACATTAGAAACAAATAAAATGGCAAAGCTATATTTCTACTACTCAGCAATGAACGCAGGAAAATCAACGATACTGTTACAGTCGTCATTTAACTACAAAGAAAGAGGAATGAATACAATGTTGTTTACTTCAAGCAAAGACGATAGATATAAAATAGGTCTAATAAAGTCCCGAATAGGACTTGCAGAGGAAGCCCATTTGTTTTCTGATGAAACAAATATACTCGAAAAAGTGAGAGATGAGATTAGTAAAAGAAAAATAGATTGTGTACTATTAGATGAATCACAATTCCTAACAAAAGAGCAAGTAAGACAACTTTGTTATGTGGTGGACTACTTTAATATTCCTGTTCTTTGTTACGGCTTAAGAAGCGACTTTAGAGGTGAATTGTTTACTGGAAGCAAGTACCTACTTGCATGGGCAGATAAATTGAATGAAGTTAAGACGATATGTCATTGTGGAAGCAAAGCAACAATGAACATAAGAATAGACTCTAATGGTGATCCGATATACTCAGGCGAGCAAATTCTCATAGGTGGTGAAAGTAGCTACGCCTCTGTTTGCAGGAAGCATCACATTATCAATTCTGCCGAGCACTATCCTCTAATCAGCAATGATAAACATAATGAGTGCAATAACAATGTTAATGTCAATGCCTCAAAATTAACAACCGCTTCTTCTTCTTCTGCTGCCACATCAGATTGTGATGATGAAACCCTTACTTAATTGAATATATATACCAATACCTCAAGGCGCCACTGTCTTGGCGGTTAATTCCAATATCAAAGTATAGCTATTTTTGTGTCAGTCCTAGACGAGGCTGAGATAAATGTGACGAGTCATTAACTTTTTCTTAAATGCAAGAAATAGGAGGCTTAATGACTTAAAGGAGAAGTATATGCCAAGTTAAGTTAAGTAGGTGTATTAAGAAATAAGGGAACTAAGGTTTGAGGTCTTCATTTTTTTAAATAGTTTATATATATACGTATTAATAGAGTATATATTAGAACTATAAAACTTTTATTCACCGGCGGAAATAAGTTTTTAATATAAATAAACAACTTGTTTTGTTCTTTTTGCTTTCACTTTCCACAAATAAGTCATCTTCTTTTCTGAGGCAAAAAGAGTAAAAAACGATTTTTTTAAAACTAAATAGGTTTGTTTAATGGCCTAGGGATATTAGGTCACCAAAGTGTATGAATATATTATACAATATATACGTAGATTACGCGTTATATGTTTATATAAATATTCCCAAAAAAATTATTAATAGTTTTTTGTTCACAGGATGAGCGAGAAACGTTATAAAGGTGGACGTTTCTCACTAAGAGTTCCACCTGTGTTTTGTGGGGATGGAAATTTAATTGCAATACCGAGAGGAAGGAGAAACTTGATATGTTTTTACAATACGGTTGGAAACGGAGAAATCTTGTATGAATTTTCTTTGTATCTTGATGACACAAACCATGAGGATGTCATTACAGGTCTAATATCTATTGCAGTTGAGCATTTTGAGTTTGTAGTGGCATCTACATACAGTGGCTCACTAAGTATGTTTTTAATTGAAGAGAATTGTTCTGCTGATTTGAGAAATAACTATAATGGTGCTTTATTTCTTCCTTATATAGTAAAACAGATTTTAAGTTGGAAAACAGATAAGAAGATAATAGACTTGAAAAATACGGAGAATCACATTTTCGTTCTGGCTAAAGATGACAATTGTAACAACATAAATAGTTCCTCTCATGTCTCTCTTTATAAAATAGAGATTAAGGAAATAGTTGGATATATTAATTCAAAGCTGAGAGATTTTGTAAATAACGAAAGCGGCTATGTTAATAATTTTAATAACTTAAATAAAATGGTTAGCTTTTCCTATGGAGCTTCTAATTTAACAGTTTCAAAAGATGAGACTCTGTTTTGTTTTACATGGAAAAATGTACTTGTTATATGGACTCCTAAATACAAGGATAAGATCATTCGTTTTAGACATTCGGAATTTATTTTGTCTGTTTGTTTGTCTGAAAAAAACGAATTTATAGCAACTGGTGACGCATATGGCAGACTCACATATTGGTTTTTGCCCTCTATAAATACAGAAGAATGGTCTAAAATGTGGAATGAGGCTCCTTTCGTTACTGAGAAAAACAGTGTTGATGAAATGATATATAAATACGGTATCAAAACATCTATGTCGCATTGGCATTCACATGAATTAAAAGCTCTTTCTATTATTCCAGAGACGGATGTTGTTATATCCGGAGGTGAGGAGGCAGTTTTGGTATTGTGGAGACAGAATGATAATTCAGGTTCATTTTCAAAGAAAAATCTCAATGATTTTGGAAAACACAGTAATGGAAGTAGGCAATTTATTCCCCGTCTAGGAGCTCCTATATACACTATTACTACATACATTAGAAGAATAAAAAGAACAAGAGATAACGAAAATACAAGTTTTATTAGTGAAAAAATAACTGATATTGAAACTAGAAATTCGAATAAAAAAGATCATTCCTTTAGATCATCACTTCCACAACTTATATCAGGAATCGTTTGTTCAGACAATAGCATTAAAATTATTGATCTTGTTCATACCAAAATCATAAACTGTATATATGGCATATCAACCCCATTTAGTTGTATTAAAAAAAATCCTCAAAATACAACTTTATCCTCCGAAGATGTAGACAGAAATAGTTGCGATATGCTTGCTTGCAATATGAAACTAGTAGACACAAAGTTTTTAAATCCTTCTAGATTATTGGTATCAATAATTGGTAACCCGTTTAGACTTCATATACATGACGTTATTAAAGATCTATGGGTATCTAGTGTGACTTGCAGGTCAGAGGAAACATATGTTTCTGGAGTAGGTGAGGGCCTATCTTCTTCAAAACTTTACAAATACAAAAGATCAACAACTCAAGATAATTGTGAATTTGAGGATGAATTGGAGGGTAATTCCGCGAGGATATTCATATCAAATGCTTATTTTTCAAATAAAGGAGATTTGGTTGTGACTGTTGAATGCCAGAAATACGATCATTTGAATGGGAACAAAAGAACATATAACTTAAAGTTTTGGAGAATAGAACATGTTTTAGGAACAGAAAATAGCTTTAAATTTAACATTATTTCTAAGTATCAAGCTGCTCATATAGATGAAGTTATTTCAATACAAGAGATTCTATCTGCTAAACAAATTGATAAGCTTGAGAAAAACGATAATATTAGTAACGAAGAAAGCAGTCTCATTGATGGAATTTGCTTTCTTACCATAGCTAAAAACTGTGAAATAAAGTGTTGGACTTACAAAGAACATATAAAAGAATGGATAAATTTTTCAATAATAAGAGGTTGTAGCGATAAGACTGCATATTCTGCTTGTTTTAATGACTTTTTTGATAAATTACTTATTTCAACATCAAATGGAATATTAGTTTACAACTGGAGCAAACATAACTGCATCCTTTTTGAAACTAGTTACATTCAATACAAAATAGGTAATGGCGAACAAAATTGTGTCCAAGATGATTTTCAGATTATAAGTTTAACAGGTGAGGGTAATTCACAGTTTATTTTGGGATTTTCTACTAAATACCGCAAACTTCTTTTATGGGATATTAATACTCTTGAATTAATTACAGAGCTTGATATTAAACAAGAACTTGATGGTAAAAATGTATCTATTAAAGATAAAACTGTTAATTGTTATAAACTAAAAGAGATTCAAAATTCACAAAAGATACATTTATACACTAAAAAAAATGTTTCATTTAAGTTTGCAATTACCTCCAAAAATGGTAATGTACTATTATTTAATTTATTTAATGAAAAGTCAACTAGTAACAAAAAGATAAAATTATTTAAGATAAAGTTGGTTAAAAAAATTAATATAAATATTCAAAATGAAATAAGTGTTATTGATTCTGCCATACAATATGTTTTATGTGGCTCAAAAATATCATTTTATATAGTCCTTCTTTTATCTAGTTGTGAAATTTATTCTGAACCGGTTGAAAGCCTTGAAAGATTTGATAGTAAGACTCATACTGAAGTCAAAGACAAGGACGAGCCTATACTAGATATTAGAGACTCAATCTCAAGAATGTATATCTCCTCCTCTAATACTCAAAAAGGCAGGGATGAAACTGTTAGTGGTTATGATTACAGTAAGAATGTTGTTTCTAACTCTTTCTCAGCAGTTTCTGATGCAGTTAAAGACATCATAAGTGGTAAATTTAAAGATGATATGTCACAAAATACGCTTGATTCAGATTCTGTAAATTCTTCTCTTTCTACCTTGTTTTCCATCCAAGAGACAGCTCAAAGTGTTAAATTGAATAAGCACCGAAATGTAGAGAGGATTTCAGAAAATTTGAACACATTTATGTGTCCATCAGCCCAAAATTTGCTCTGGAACATCTTAACAGACTCATTTTCTGGTACAACCAACAACGGTGATTTATCGTTATTGTCAAATAAAAAATTAGCTGACCTGAGAATCAGATACTTCGTCGAAAAACCAAATCATTTATCTCTTTCCAATGATTCTAAAGAGAAAGATCATGAGCATGGAGATAAGGATAATATAGTTGACGAGCAAATACTTTACGGATTGTCCCTAAGACCAACTCAAACACAGAAACTCCAATCTATTCTGAAGAAAGCGACAACATTTGTCACATAAGAAAAATAACATACAGTTTAAACTGTATTTTGATTTTGTATGTTTTATATGTTGAAGTAAAACTACTTGTCATTAGATATTACTATGTGAGGAAAGCAGCAATGTTTTCAAATTACTTTATATATTAGAATAATATTGTTTTTACTTCTATGTCTATTTATGTTTTCTTATGAATGGAATACTTAAGCCGGAATGGCAGTGTTTTTCCAATGTAAAAACCGTTTTTCATAACATCAATTTCGAAAGTACATACAAGGTTGTTTATAAATAATTAGTTAGAATAGCTTCCTTATTTTTAAACATTAACAAAGTAAATCAAGTATTAATTGCAATATAAAGTGAGAAGTGTGAAATGCAAATTGAGAACTGGTATAATTAAAGAATCTCAAAGATAATAACATCACATTGTAACTATTGCTTGTCGGTTTCTTTTCAAACTATAAACTGGTGTTTATACAGGTTTTTTTCCTGTCCCGAAATGATTTTCTGTCAACCAAAGTCATGCAAACAAGAAGCCGTCCGAGTCCACCACCAAGAACCTGTACAAAAGGTGTTTCCATTTCAAAAGCTGGTTTTGAATTGCTAACTAACGCAGAAATAACAGAACTCGATTCCGAAATTAATAAAGGGAGAAGAAATACAAGACGGCCACCATCAATGAGATTCTTAGATGAAAAGTCTAATAGATCGTAAATCATATCGTCAATAGACTGTAAAACTCCAAAAGAATTGTATGTAGAATGGTCTAAAACATTGTGAATGATATTATTCTTATTCTTTCTATAATTAAACTCGTTTATATAGCTATTAACGTAAATTTCTTGGTTTTTATTACCAGAAATATTTGTTGTTCTGGAAGTTGCTCTAATGCCATATGGTGGATCACAAACTATTGCATTTATCCAGGAGTTTCTAATAGATGACTTAGAAATGTCCATTCTGATTATCTCAGGCCTTTTTAAATGATAATATTCAAAATTAGTAAAAATAGATTTAGATATGTTTTTATCTATAATTTTATCTTTTATCATGTGTGGATTAACATATGAACAAAACCAGCCGTTAATAACTCTTAAATCAAAATCTGAACCAAAACAAATAGCACCAAAATGTGAAGCCGATATAAGTATCCCACCTGTGCCACAGAATGGATCAAAAACTATGTCATTTTTTTTTATTTGTGCGACATTACACATTATAAATGCAAGTTCATTATCCATTGTTGTTGGACCCAAAATAGGGCGTCTATTTAATGAATACTTTAACCACCAAAGCGATTTTGTCTTCAAATCATGCGAAACCGACCCTTGAATTCCAATAACCCTTCCAACATAAACTCTTCTTAATTCTGGCTTTATTTTAGATGTATCTTTCTTAGATATATTAAGATTACTTGTTTCAATTCCTCTCCAATCCTCGAATATACCAAGTACCAAATCCGGATTATCTATATTTATTTTCTCTGTGCCTTTGAATAAAAAACCATACTCATTCATTCTATCAACTTGTTCTTTTCTAGTTAGTTTTTTACCTATACTTTTTACTTTCCAACAGAATTCTAGATTCTTATCAAATATATATTTATTCAAATAATTATTCTTAACATCTGAGTTTTGTTTTAGTATTCTTTTTGTTTCCTCATGGCTTGATGAACTAGACCACACTTGCAAAAAACCCCTTGTTAATACGCTCCTTTTTAATATCTCCTTTGCTATTTCCTCAGTAGGCAAATTCACCCATCCAAAAGAATTGCTGTGGTCGTTATCCAACGGTCTTACATATCTATCCTCGTACCAAGATATGTAGCTTGGATGCTCAACATTCCAAATTGAGCTTCTTTCAACACCACAACTCTCACACAAAGACTCAAATTCTTGAATGCGAAATTCGTGGTATTCCGGGTGTATTACAAACCAAACTAAAAAAAGAGGCATTGTTTTCTATATCCCTTTGCAAACTTCAGTTTACCAAGTTGTTTACGCTGTATATTCCTTCTTTCGAAACTAATTATATCTGATAATTGTAAAAGTTAAAAAGTATATACTTATTCTCAGTCATCATTAATATCTTATCCTACTTTCAAATAAAGTACACAACGCACTTATAAAGTTATACTCCAAATCAAACACCTACTTAAAATTCATATATAAAAAGTGAATATATATATCCGGGCTTGTTTTTAATTAATTCACAATTTTCTTTTGTCAACCTTTGCCATAATGATAATAGTTTAGGCGGGCAGTCGTTACTTAAGTGTATGTTATTTATTTCTAATGTCAGATTTATATGCAAGTTAATGGAGATAAAACGTAAAATATTTGAATAAAAAGGTTATAGGCATTCAAAATTTTGAAGGCAAAGAAAGGCCTAAGACGAGGGTTGTAGAATCTGTGGAATAACTAAGTACCAACTGTTTGATATTAAACAATTTATGCCAACCACTCTAATTTTAAGAGTTAAATTATTAGAATAGAAAAAAGTAGGAAGAAAAAACGAAGATCTTATCTTTTCTTGAATTTGTTCC
Source organism: Cryptosporidium bovis (assembly GCF_009768925.1). NCBI lineage: Eukaryota > Apicomplexa > Conoidasida > Eucoccidiorida > Cryptosporidiidae > Cryptosporidium > Cryptosporidium bovis. Next base: position 274,999 of record NW_027125030.1, read on the forward strand.
ATACATATACTGTAAAAATCCTCTTTAAACTTTGGTTACAAGCCGATATAACCAATTAATTCCGAATGAAAGTTATGGAATTGAAAATAATCAGGTAAACATATACTATACGTATTAATGTTGTATATGTATATATATGTAAAACAAAGTAAAAATATTGAATAGACTGTGTTTATAAATATTAATAAGGATCTGCAATAATGGTTGACAATTTATATGAAGTAAGTGATAAAATACTGACGAACAAACAAGAAGAGAAAGTTAAGAAGGGAAAACAGAACTCAAAAAGGTTGAGAGATATAAGAAGGCTCTTGAGAAATAAGAGGATAAAATTAAATTGCGAGAAAAAAACAGAACTTGAAAAAGAAGCTAGTATATTAGAGATTTCAGAAAATGAAAGAAGGAAAAATAAAAGTTATAAGAAAAAACTCCATAAATATTTGGAATATAAAAAAAATAAGCAAAAGACAATGAGATTTGTAGAGCTTGTTAAAGTAAAAAGAAAAATAAATAAACTACAGAAAGAATTAGTTACATGTATTGAAAACAAAAACACCGATGATATTGAAGATATAAAATCTAAAATGAAATTATTTAAAAGTTATGAAGATTATATTAGGCTATCTCCATTTTTTAAGGATAGGAAATATATTCCTTTATTTTCAAATACACAACTTGATCCAAATTCTATATCTGAAAGGGGGAGGTTTATTGAAGATATTCAAGATTTGAAGGAAAAGCTTAGATCTAAAAAGTGCAAATCATTTGATTCAAGAGATTTACCAACAAATGATTCTTTTTTACTTGACGAAAGGGATCCTATTAATTCTTCAAATTCTAATGTCACGGAAAAAATTGAATATAAAATAAATGACAGAAGTAATAAGAATCATTCGACAGGTGCTAAAGGTTCAAAAGGTATTGGTAAAACCAGTAATAATAGTAAAAGTATCAAAAACGAGTCTAAAAGTAGAATAAGTAATAATATCAGAGTGAATGCCGAAGATAAAAAAGATGAAAATAAGCAACATATTATATTCTCCGACTCGGAATAGTAAATCAACATTAACATTGATTTTATTTCTGTTTTTATCATTAATAGTACAAATATATTTATCAATATTGTTAATCTCATTTTCAACTTATTTAGGTATTATAATTAATTCTATATTTTCAGTTTTACCATTTACAATCACATTAAAACTGACTTCAAAATAATAACTTATGTAGTAAAATAAAAGTTAAATATCACAAAAAAACATGTTCTCAGTGAATTTAATAACAAGAAAGGTTGAATCAAAAAATAAATAGCAATTTTAATAAAGTAACATATAGAAAAAATAACCTTTCATTTACATTTATACCCTGTTTAATTTGTGAATTCTCTATTTTATATATACATACATATTTACAAACCTAATTTTTAATTGATTTGGTTATTATTCTAGTAAAATTCATTCTTGCTTAGAATAAAGAAAGGATGATACTATATAACCATACTTACAGCATTTTCCTTCACCGTTAAAAAATCTCTTAAAATAAATATATATTTACATATAAGAATGCAAATAAATAGCAATTATTAACTAATGCTCTTTAAATTCTTGCACTAATAGAATGAAATTATTCACTTATGTATCAAACCAATCAAATTAAAAAAAATAAGTCATCAATTATTGTAACAATAAAACAATAGATATACTCTGTTATTCATATTTCAATAACCAAGTATCTAATAAAAAAACACTAAAGTACTAATTATCAATATTAGCAATATTAATTAGTAGTTTACAACAGTTAAATCTTTTCTAATGGTTCAATTCCAAGCAAATTTAATGATTTTAAAAGTATCTGTTTAGTTAAGAAACAGAGTAGAAGTCTACTTCGCTCCAATTCCTGATCTTCCAAACTAATTATTCTGCATTCTGTATAAAACTGTGCAAAATTTTCTGATAATTCATAACAGTAATCAGCCAACCTATTAGTAAAAAAGTCATTTAATATACCATCAAACACCTCCGGAAATCTTAATATCTTTAATGCCAAACTTCTTTCAGTGTTATTTGTGAGCTTCAAATTAAATTCAGAAACCTTGCTCAAAATAATATCCGTATCATCAGACTTAATGTATTCAACTCGTCTAAATATTGCACATATTCTTGCATACGCATACAATAAATACACTGCTGTATTTCCTTTTGGGTCTAACATTCTATCGAAAGAAAATTTGTAATTAGTAAGTCTATTTTGTTTTAAATCGAAGTATTTAATTGCTGCATGACCAATTATTTCTGACATTTTATTTAACTCCTCTTCGGTCTTTCCTTTAAAATTCTGATTACCTTCATTTGAACTGTCAATGTTGCACGCCTGATTTTGTTCTTTCCTAAGTGAACTCTCCCTTTCAATCAACTCTTTTTTAGCTCTGTACACACCCTCATCTATTAAATCAGTAAGTTTAACAACATCGCCTGACCTAGTCTTAAATTTTTTACCATCCTCACCTTGAATAACACCAAATCCTATATAAATTAGACGTGTTTCAGATGGATTGTGCCAACCCATTCTCTCAGCAACATCAAATAATTTTAAAAAATGTTCCTCCTGTCCCATATCGGTTGTATAAATAATCCAGTCTGCATCTAAAACATTCAATCTGTAATTTATAGCTGCTAAATCTGTTGAGTCGTAACCGTAGCCTCCGTCACTTTTTACAGCCATTAGTGGAACATCATTTATTTTAGTATATACACACTGAGCTCCATTGTCCAATTTCAGTATTCCTTTCTCATCTAACAATTTAACAACTTCAGGTATCATATCATTGTAGAAGCTCTCACCATATTCTTCTAATACAACACCTAAACGGTCATATATTTTCTGAAATTCAATTCTACTTACTTCGCATATTTTTTTCCACGCTAACAAGGTGTCCTTATCACCACTTTGTAGTTTTACTACGTTTTGTTGACTATTTAATTTAAATGTTGTATCACTATCGAATCTTTTTTTCGAATTCTTGTAAAATTCCTGCAAGTCTGATATTTCCGGCAAATTATTCATGAAATCAGGATAAACCTCTTTTAAATATTCTATTAACATTCCAAATTGAGTGCCCCAATCACCAACATGATTTACTCTCAATACCTCAAATCCCAAATACTCTAATATTCTGCAAGTTGTGTCACCTATAATTGTTGACCTTAAATGGCCAACATGCATCTCTTTAGCTATATTAGGAGATGAAAAGTCAACCACAACCTTTGGATTACTTCTACCTTTTTTTGTTTTATATTTTTTTGTTAATAAAATAGTTACTTCACTGTTCTTTTTTAATAGATTTAGTCTTTCACATATATATTCATCCGAGAATTTCACCGTTACGAATCCTTGTGGTGCTACATCTATTGATTTGAATACGTTTGAATTCTCACTATCTTTTTCAATATATTCTTTTATCTTTAAACCTACTTCTCTTGGAGTCTTTGAGTCTATTTTACCTTTTAATTGTGAAAAAATTGTCATGCAACTATTGCATTGGTAATCGCCATAACTAGGATTTGAAATAGTTATCACTGCATCTCTGTCGAATTCTGGAAATGTCTCTTTAATTGCTTTATTAAATAAAACTTTCACTATATTCTGTGGATTCTCCATATTTCCTATTTATTTATATTTTTAAACCACGTTTTACTTGAAATAAAAATCAAGAATGAGATTGAAAATTATTCTTATATCCTTTTCCCCAAATACCCTTATTAGTTTATTACAAACAACTCGACCTATTACTTCGGTGTAAGTTCAAGCTAATATTACTTTAAAAAAGCTTATATCAGTACCTTCGATTTTATTCTTAAAGGAAATACGTATAAATATATTTACGTATTCAATCTTATATCGCTATATTTTTTTATACAATGTTTTCATTAAAAGACAAATGTTATTTTTTCCTTGAAAAAATACGGTATCCCGCCACGGTACTTTATTTGTATTTTCTCGGACATTTTTTTAAGAAGGAAAATTGTCAAGCTTAGAAAACACTCACTACCTTTATATGTTTCTTATAATAATCAAAATAGTATTTATATTAATGAGTAGACATTAAATTAATGTTAGTATGTGGATATGTTTTCATGTTCTGTTTATTTACTACTGCTATCAATATTATATTTTCACTATTATGTAATTTACTTATAGATATATGGGAAAATTCAAGTTTTTATTTCCCACATATATATATACACTTTTTTTTAAACTCACGTAAATATCACTTTACATGAATATTTAAAAAAACCCTGTTTAAATAAATTATACCTACTCTGTATCACATTCCCACCAGGGATCTTTTAAAACTTCATTCAGTGTTATTCTTTTACTTGGATTGGGCTCTAACATTTTTCGCAGTAAACTCTTTAGTGACTTATCCCAAATTCTACATTCTCTAAAAACATCAAAATTTAAATCGGAAAATACCAAATTTTGATATCTATGATCCTGTCTCGTATCTGAATATTTCCATATTCCACCGTCAGACCAAATCCAGAACATAATTATACCCAACATATACACATCAGCCATTCTTACATTAAAGTAAAACTGGGATCTATCACTCAAATCTGTATTTTCGATATTTAAATTAACATTTTCGTTATTACTTGTGTAATTTTTATCATAATTATGATAGTTAAAGAACGTGTGTTCAGTTCCCATAAGTTCTTCTAGTGGATATTGTATTTTGTTTTCTTCTAGTTTCCAAAATATTTTCCAACATTCAGGTGGCATATATGCACCTTTACCAACCGTTGGCTCACAACTTTCAAATTCATAATAAGCTTCAGGTGGTGAATTAATAAAATTAAAACTCATATTATTTGAGTTAAAATCCTCAATTAAACTCAGTGTTGAATTTTTACAATAATGTGTATGCCTTGGATTATTTGTTATTATTGGTGTAGATTTCGCAAAATCACATATGTTTATCCCATTTGGGCCCATCAATATGTTTTCAGGGGTAAAATCTAAATGACTTAACCCTTTTTTGTGTAGTTTATTCATAATTACTGCCAAGTTGTATTGCAATTCCTTTTTTTCTTTATTTGTAAGTGCTTTATTTTGCTTTTCACATTTATCTAAGTAATCTAATAAATCTTCACCGTAGTATTCGGAAACTAATATTATGTGTGTTGTATCTTTATTCAATAAATAATCACAAGAATTTCTACCCTTACTATGGCTATAATGCGAATCTTTTTCTTTAATTGACTCATCATTATGCTCTAATATTGCGTATAATTTTGGAGTTATATTCTCACTATGTGCTTGCAAGAATGCGAGTGCAGCTGCTTCCATCACAAAATCCTCTCCATCCGTTACGTAGTCACCATCCCATATTTCATGCATTTCCCATTGTTTTGCCCATATATTTCGCGGAATTCTTTTTATAAACAGTGTTGTATTTAGTCTGCCATTTCCTTTCGATTTAACAATTGATTTAAACATTTCTTGAACTCTACAACTTGTTGGTGAAGCTCCTAATGTAGGTATTTTTTCGTGAATCCATTCTGAAAACGGTACATCATTATATTTGTAAATTTTTGTTGAGCTCTTTAATTTACTTATCAATTGTTTAGCCTCTCTCCATGAGTAACAAACATTATCATTCCTTGATAACGGTAAAAATAAGGATGTTTCTCCATTTAATACTGGCGAATTTAGGTATTTATTTGGACAAGTATTTTTCTTAAATTCATTTTCTAGTAAATAGTAACTACTAGTGAAAAAACCTGTATGATCAACCTCTTCCTTTTTTCCATTTAGTAATGAATTTGATGACTTTATACACTCAATTCTCGACTCGTTTTCTTGTTCAATATTATTCAATATTATTTTTTCGTTTATTATATCCATTATATTGTCCAAATGACTATCATCCGCTGAAAAATCAACTGCATGATTTTTCTTCTTATAATAATATTCTTCTTTAAATTGAAATGAATTAATACTTTCAATTGAATTGCATTCCTTGCTATTTGGAGTATCAACTTGTTTTCTTGTATTATTTGTCGAAGGACTTGAAAATTGTATATTTGTAAATGCTGGTGATGTTGTTGTTGAACTTCCATCTAACGTAGTTGGGGTTGTCGGAACAGCTGTTAAATTCTTATTGTTATATTCCTTATTGTTGTAATTTAGTATCTGCTCTGCAAACGATATTCCGATATTATTACCATTGTAACTTAATGGTTGTGAAATGCCGTATGATATTGAAGTAGGTAACACAAATGAAGATGAACCTGAAGTTCCACTTATCATATTTTTTCTATCGTTAATTCTTCTATTTATCACAAAATTGGACTCTTTTTGTTCTTTCATACATGTTTTTGTTTGATTATCTGATATTTTTTCAAAATTTTTCTTTAAAAAAATTTCCTTAATATGACTCTTTGAATCCAGCCCTTTATCTCCTGCTCCACTTGAGTATCTATTATTAACATTTATGTTCTTATTTATTAAATTTATATTAAGTGAGCTCTTCATTAAACCAACAAATTTTGACCATATTCCATTTCCATCACAATAATCTGTACTTCTAAGTTTCTCACTATTTTCATTTTTTTTTGGGCTTATATCTATAACTTGTCTATTAAAGAAAGGCTTTTGATTTTCTTCTTTTGATAAACTTCTCATTATTTCTAATCGTATTTTCTATTCGTACTAAATACATTATCTTCTATTTGTTTCTTATATTTGCATTATATATTTGAAAGAATAGGACTAAAAATTATTGTTTATTTCTAGATATGTTTATATCGTTTCTCTAGTGCTAAAGTTATTTATACTTTTAAATCTTTATGATATTACTTAAAAATAAATATATTTTATTTTACTTATATGATTATTTATATTACCTTAGTTTTATTATTTATTTTCTTGATTGCTATTTTATCTGCTCAAGGCTGCACCTCGTAACCCTTTTTTCCAATTCAGTTACTGCTTTTTTATTTTTCAATAACTCAAATTATAAGAAACACTGGTCCTCGAATCTGAGACTTTATCATTTTCTAAATAATGCGTATTATATAAGTATTTAATTAACACTACTCCCGGTTCATTCAAAAAATTAATATTAAATATTTAAATGTCCACATAAATACATGCATGCAAAATACGAATGGCTTTGCATGCATTTTTGCAGTTTAGCTTTTTTTACTACTCGGTATGTGGGAATAATATTCCTATTTATTGCATTATTTTATGTATAGTTATATATATTATATAAAAAGTTGTTTTTGGACTATTTTATTTTATTAATTATGTCTTGGAATGGCATTCTAGTTGTTTAATCTTTCACTTTTTTTCTTTAGTTTTCGAATAAAAAATAGTAAGCTCTAGTTTAATATAAAAATTTGATATAATTCCATATTACCTAAACTCACGGCTAATCACGTTTTAAGTGATTTTAAGAAATACAGTTTTTTTTTATTATGAACTATAAACCTAAAATTATAACTAATTAAATTAATGAATATTTAACTGTGTTATATTATTAATTTTAATAATTCTCAAATAGTTGAATACATAAATAAGTCAAGCGAATTGACAAACAAATATAAATGATGCATGCTTTAGTCAAGAAATGATTTAAATACCGTTATAATTTTACTCGGATTTTTTTTTCTTGCGAAACGAGTATGGTTTGTGAGTTTTTTTTGGTTGCAAATGCATACAAATTAAATTCATGTATGATTGTATGCGGTTCAAGAAAATGTGTTAACGAAAAAATTCAGTTTTGACAATTTAAACAAGAAAAAGGTTGAATTTTATAATTTAATACACACTATTTTTATTTTCAGAATACTTTAAGGGAGAGACTATTTTGATGATGTTGAAGATATATTTCGGAGATTCAGAAGAATACAGCTCTTACTTAATATTAGACAATTTAAATGAACAAATATTTAAAATTGAGAACAAAAACACATCTAATATTGAACTCAATAGTACAATATCAACAATAAATGGTGATAATGAGAATATATTTAAACAAGGGGATTTTCATTCAAGTTCAAAAAAAAAAATAAAGGAACTATTGGATGATGATACTGTTTCATTACTTAGAGGTGAGAATGACAATTTTGTCCACAAAAATAAGAAAACTTCTGAATATGGAACGGAGAAACAGTTGGATAGTAAAAAATTCAATAGAAACAAAAAGGAAGATAATAATATTAATACTAAAAATATTAAAAAATCAAATTGCAATAACTACTTCGCAGACAATTATTTGAAATACATATGGGAAGTAGGTGACGAATTTTCTGATTTACACTGCTTTTATTTAAATCAAATTAAAGGGTTCATACAATAATCAGAGAATTCCAGATTATTATTCACACACTTAAAAAAAAAGATATTTATAATATTGTTTCCAATGAATTTTCAGAAACAAGGAATCCAAAAACAGTTTAGTAAGTAAAAAATCGAATAATTGTATTTTTTAAAATATTTTTTCTCATTTTTATTCGCTATAATAATAATATTTTAATTTTAAATATAACAAAATTCACAAATTTGACACTAGTTTATTTTTCATTCGCTTTTTTATTTAAATGCACATTTTGTTTTGTTTATTTGAGATTATATTCTATTATTGTAGACGAATGGGACGCCTTCATGAGTTCCAAACCAATTGACAATGTTGAGATAAAGATCAACTATCTCATTTACTCGGCCAATGGTATGACCTGTATTTGGGAAATAAAGCATTCTAACTTGAGAATTTCCTAATTTTTTGAGAGCTTTATAAAACTCAATGGACTGTGAACAAGGAACTCTCAAATCTTCACCGCCGACAGCGATAAGAAGGGGAGTAATAACTTTGTCAACTTGAGAAATTGGTGAAAGAGAATGGATTTTAACAAGAGTTTCAGTATCATCTAATATTGTAATTCTATTTTTTTCGCTATTTGGATATTCTTTAATCTGTTCAGAAAACAAATAGTCCGGAATGTCAGAAGTGCCTATTAAAGATAAACCATTGGTAATTCCATTAATGGTTGCTCCAGAAGTAAGAAATTCAGGATATTGAGTTACAAGCTTGTATATTAAGGAACCACCATATGACCCTCCAATAGCAAAACACTTATTTGGATCAACATTTAACTCTGGAATTGATCTAACTGAATTTGAAAGTGAAATTATTTGATCAACATCAATTTCAAGTAAATTATTAATTAATTTTCTGATATAATTATCACCAAAACCAAGTGAACCAACATAATTTGGAATAAATACAGTATACCCTATTTCAACTAAAAATGAAAGTAAAGGAAGATATCTCTGGTTAATAACAGAGTGTGGTCCTCCGTGCAAAAATAACAAAAGAGGACTCTTTTTAGTTTGAATTTGTGGGTTATTGGTATTTTTCCTGATTATTATATGTTTTTCTTGGTAATTAAAATATTCAATTTTATCCAATATTTTAGCAAGTTTAAGAGTGTCTGCAAAAAGATTAGTGTTTAAGGAGGAGGATCTTCTAATCAGGGAATCGGGAAAAGCCTCGGAATTAAAACCAAAACAACTCACAGATTTAATGACATGAGCATAAATAACATTTTTTTTTGTTGGGTTCATTGAATCTATTTGAACAATCATGGTTAGAGAAGGCATTTTCGGAGATGTTATATTTAGAGTTGCATAAATAGCAGATGTTTCTTGAACTCTTAAAGCCGAGAACACTTCCATATTACCGAAGTCACTTTCTTTGCCTCCAACGAGTTTAAGTTTACAAACTTGATTTGTGAATGTGTTTATTGCAACAACAACCTCTCTAGTTCCAACAAATGTAGTTGTAAAGAGCCAATTAGTTCCATTTAGTGGAATCAATTTGTGTTTACTTGAACCAAATAACCCAACAAAACCTTTAAATTTAAGTGGATCATTTGCAGGAGCCGGATCATTTTGCATAGGGACACATATTCTTCTGTCTCCATAAGGTACCCACAATCCATCTTGTAATAATAAATCTTGAACACACAATTGCATTGAAGACCAATGTGGGATATTTGGAACATTTTTCGGGATAGAATAGTAAATAATTGAGCATTTGTCGTCCGTATAACTACCGGTTTCTGATAATATATGAATTCCTCTCACGTATTCATCTTCTCTAGATATTACTAGTTCTGTCTGAGTTGTAAGCTTATCTGAAAATCCATCAACACATTTTAAATTATAAAGTATTACCTTTGAGGGGCGTGATAAACAATAAGCGTATCCTAGTTTAACCGGATCATTCTCCAGAGCGTTTACTACAAGTCCGAGCTCATTTGGAAGCAATCTAAGCGAAAAAACAGAATGAGTTTCTGAGCAATTTAAATCTAGTTCATATGGATCAGTTTTAAATGGTGATCTTGGATCGTCTATCTTCCAACAAAATACTCTTGGGTTGGTAAATATATCAAGTGTTTCACCCCAATTTTGAATATAGACGTGTTTATTACCGTAATCACATAGATTGTATTCATTTATAGATGTATCCTTATTTTTCTTTACATCTGTCCATGATGGATATTTTTTTATTGGTTCTGCTATATAAAAAATGTTGCCACTTACAAGTCCAACATCAAAAGACCCTTCTGGTTCTACATTTAATAAATTACCATGACAAGTTACTTTAGATGCGTCATAATTTGCGTTAATTCCAAATGGTACAGCTGATGAAATATCTAATCCATAAACTGCAAGTCTAATTTTGATGCCGCAGCTATCCTTGTCTGATTCATCAACTTCCTCATAAAGATTGAAGAGATAATTTGATTTAAAATACTCAATAATTGGATTGCCTATTGCTGCTGGAGTTGTTTGGTCCCCTATTGATCCCTGAAACTCTTCATGTACATTTGGAATTGTACAAGTTAAATTAAATGAAAAACTAACTCTCTTTCCACCAATGTACCTGATTCCCTTGCAATAAGAGATTAACTTATTGCTAACTCTTGTTAGTACAGAGCTGGAAGTGTACCATCCTCCGAGTAATGATGATATTAATGATAATCTTGTATCTATAACGTCCTCGCTACCACTCATTTTCTTTTTTGCAAAAAGATACTTGGAATATGCCAGAAAAAAACAATTTTTTGTTAGTTTTATTTATGTTATATATTAACAGAGGAGCAGTTTTGTACTAAATAAAAATTTAATTCTAAATCATGCATTTATTCAACATTAACTGTCTTGGGTTACTTAATGCAAGCTGGCAAAGGGGGGCGATAGAGACAAGCGTAATTAAAAAAAGAAAAAGAACATCAACTTAAGTTTACAATTAAAAACGACTCTTTCGTTGACTTCCTAACTCGATAATAAAGTTGGTTATGTAAAACAAAATGTAAAAAGGAATACGTACTTGTGTAGGTGCAGACTCAAATAAGTTAGCAAGGTTTGCACAAAACTGTCGTGCGGAAGAAGGGTGTGGAGTGAGGTATCAAATACTCACTGAAAGAAACGCTATTTAGTCCACAAAATTGGATTTAAGTGGCAACCCCTGGTCATAACTCATACAATGTTGCCATTAATGAAGATCGCAAATAAACATATGTAAAAGGTGGCAAGTGTGTGGAGATAGAATCAAAGAGACAAAAGGTTATTTTAAATAATGTTAGTAATAAATTAAATGTTATTTGCAATACATATAATTTCAGAACTATTAATATTATTTCTGATTCATATAATTAAAATTATATTTTTAAAAATTAAGATTAAAAATTTGAGGAATCTTCGGTCTCGTTCTCACAAATTTCGGAATCCACACCAGAACTCTGTAGGCCCTCAATACTTGCATTGTTTCTCTTAATGATTCTCCTTGGACCTTCTTTTTCTCGTTTTCTTTTGAGTATAAGGTCATGTTTCTTGTCAATAGTTGAATGATCTATTCCCATGTTTAATTCGTCTCCAAGTTCTAACTCAGTTTCGATACACAAGCCCATTTTTGATCCAAAATCTACTTCAAACTCAGTATTACTACCCTGAATGTTTTCATTTTGCGATGTGATTGCGAATCCCGATTTAGTTGAGCAAGGAGATCTTTTTTTTTTGTCTGTTTGAGACTCTTCTTTATTTACTGGAAACTCGAAATTTTCATTTTCATAACATTGAGAAATATGAATTCCGGGAGAGATCAACTTTTTTTCACTGCTCCCATCTACACCTACATTTCCATTTTTGCTAGCAATATTGTATATTGAATCCTCTCTTTTGCTTATTTGTAAAGAGTTGTTTGAGACTGACACTTGGTTACCGATAGAATTTATAATATTAATTCCAATCTCGCTATTTTTCATAGAATACGTTGAGGAAGAATCTTCTATAGAGGTTATACGATTCTCAGAAATGCCTCCTCCAAATCCAAGAGCTCCTCCAGCAACACTGACCCCTGTTCCCAATTGACAACCTATTCCAGTCTGAGTTCTAGCTTCCAAGCTCCCGCTACCTTGCACAGAAATATTGGTTTCGGAATTTCCTACGTTATCCGTAGTTTTATTTGAACTGTAATTAATGTCACTAAAAGGAGGTATCGTTAACTTTGATTCAACCAAGTTAGGGGACAGTAAATTTCCCATTCTAGCAGGGCCTTCCGGGGATAAATTTAACCCTTGAATCCCACAAAAACTTTCCGAAACAAAATTATTTGGGTTTAAGGATCCCAACGATCCGTCTAAACCGGATATTGCATTAGAGCATTGTCCATTAGACACTTGTTTTTTCAATTGTGACTGTAATTGACCTTGATCCGTTCCAAAAGCTTGATTTACTGCTTTAGCCTGATTATTACCAACCAAGTTTGCAGAGTTTTTATCTTTTTTGGTATTTCTTTGTGCCTTTTGGGTTTTACCAAACTCGTCTTTAGAGGTGTTGCTAACTAAATTAACAACAACATTTTGCACTTCTGGAATTGTTTTAAAAATGTACTCCATAACAGATGTTGGACTACTAAGGGAATCGGAAAACGATTGCTTTGAAGAGTCTTCGGCAGTGGGTGGTAAAGGGACTGTTTTTTGGGGTACACTGGAAGCTGATTCCTCGTTTAAACAGCTTTCATCCATTTCTGCATTAGAATCATAACTTAAAAGAGGGTGTTTAGGAAGATCCTCAGAAAGTATACCATTTTCAACAAATGTTTTTAATATATGAACCAAATTAATTATGTTATCTCCTGGTGTAAGCTGGGGATAGTCATCGAAGTTAAAAGACTTAGCTGAGGGAATTCCAACTGCCCAACAAAGTAGAGGTAGCTTTCTCATTATGTACCTTTTGTTAGTCTCAGTGAATGAAATGGAGCGAATCCAGTCGTCCATTGCTCCTAATTTTGAGTGTAATTCTCCAAAATATTCCTCCAGTTCGTTTCTTTTCTTTTTATAAAGTTCTCGAATTTCCTCCCACTTTTCTAAATTATTCAAACACTCTTTATGGTATCTATTTACATTGTTGTTTAATATTGACCTTAAACTCCAAAGTACAGATGTTCCACTTGCATGAGTTGGTTCACTTAAAACTTCCTTTGGTATATGCACTGAAGGTGGAATATTTTGTGCTCCACTCCTAGGATTGCCTATATGAGCACCGCTAGTAAATACACTTGTACTTCTGCCATTGTGACTAGGAATTCCCGGGTAACTATGATAAGTAATTCCATTTTGATTTAGGGATTGTATGCCCTCTTGCATTTTAGATCCACCAAATCCGTTTACGCCACATTTGTATGTAGAAGCAACATTAGTTTGTCCGGTTGATACCTTCTTGTTTTTGTTTAAACCTGTAAGAGAGGATCTCCTCAACTTACTTTTTGGAATATTCTTAATTATTTCAGAAGCACCACTTATAGATCCAAAAGATTGACATGCAGCTCCTTCTATGTCAGTTTTTGGGTTGTGGTCTACTCCAGTTGAGTCAGTGGATGGTTTTTGGAATGGAATGTTGTTTGCCTGCAGCCATATGAACCCAAGATGTGTATTTTCGGAAACTGACATTCTAATGGAGTAATTATTTATGTAGGAAACATTAGCAATGTTATTAATTGTAACAAGGCTCTCATTTACCTCCCCATGCTCATTTACAGGAGTGGTGTTATTTTCATATTTAGTGTTACAAGAATATGTTTTATCTTTGTTATCATACTTTGAATTTGATATATTATTACCTATTAGATTGCATCCAAACTGCAAAAGAAAATCATGCCATGCTATTTCTCTATCCACTAGCAAACTTGAGATGGCACAATGAAATACATGTCCAGAGAATCTTGATTTGAGATAGTTTTTAATCTTTCTTATTTGTTGATTCCTAAGGCACCTTTCACAGTTACAAGATCCACTGCAAAAAGGGCAGTAATATCTTAATACAACTCCATTCGAATGTTTTTGCTTTATAACTGATGAAAAATTGTGCATAATACATTCAGAACAATACATTCTCCAACAATTATTTGGAGAGTATGCCCTGCTAATGATTACATTCTCTAAAGAGGGGGAGGAAGGAGAGGGGCTCTTAGAATTGTTTTTCTCAAAGCCAGAACAAACATTGCATATTTGAGAGCAATTTAAGGTTAAAGTGTGATGGTAACTCTTATTTGAATGAATGTGTGGCGAAAAAGAGTTACTTAGAGATGAATGATTAATATTTTCATCATTTTCTTGAACAATTCTAGATAACTTCCAGGGAACGAGGGACCTTGAAAAGTAAACATTCATTGCACTTGATGAAGAAACAGTAGTATGGCTATTCCCCGAAACTATAGGAGTACTTTGTGAATTGTTGTGTGCTTGTTGCCTATTTTGACAAAAATCGTTTGAATTCATCCCTGAAAAGCCACTGTTACCATTTTGAGAGTTTCCAGAAGCGGTCAAAAAACCAATATTTGAAGGTTTTAGTTTGGAGGGGCATCTAGAGTAACTTAGTTTTGAGCAACTTCTTCTGCAATAATGACATAACGGATGCCTTGTAAGTTTAATACAACCTTTTTCTGGAACAATTACTTTTTTATCCTCATCAAAATAAGTCTCTGATTTAGAAGTATCAATATTTCTAGGCTCTTCAAAATCGATTGAGACTAACTGAATTCCAGAGCTAATTAGGTAATTTAAAAGTGGTGTCTTAAGAGATTTTGCATATGGAATATATTCACTTGGAATTGAGATGGAATATTTACTCTCAGTTGTATTTTGTCTAAAAAGAAGAAGTTGGAGAAGTTGATCCTGAGATATCCAAGCAGCCCTTACAGCTTCTCCATCATCCCATGTAGTCAAGTATGAGTTGCTACTGGAGTCAAAGTAAAGAACCTCTTCTAAAGAATCCATAAACTGTTTCACACTATGAAAGTGCAAAGAACGCACAAGAAACTCCTTACATCTTTTTTTTTGATGCCTTTGTAGGAGTTTTCTTGAATTATCTTTTTTAATATTATCAGATACTGTTTTTGTTAGTATTTTAATCATTGAATCTATTTCACCCTCAATAAAACACAATCTTTGGTACAAATACTTCCATTCCTCAAAATAAGGATTGCAGGGACCTTTTTTAACAGTTTCTGTAGTATCACCTGTCTGATTTACTCCTATTAATTCAAGAAGTGGAAGATCAAGATACTTCAAGTAATCAAGAACCTTAGATTCAAATAATGAAGTTTGGTTATCCTCATTGTTAGGATGGCTTGTTAAATTTGAAGCATCCTTATTTTTTTCATTGTCGCCACCTTTATCAGATGTTGATGATACTCTTCTGCGCGTAGTTACATGACTCTGAACATTATTTTGAATCCCAAAAATTTTATCCTTATTTCCTATTAATTTAAACAACTCATCAACGTCAAATAAATCTACTAAAGCCCACCTATAGGAAAAGTGAAGTCCAATACATGTTTCGTCCGGAACAATATTTCTTGGACGAGCTGTAAGGTCAAGAATCTCTACCCACCTCTCATCTATTGGATAAAACACACGTTCCATATACTCCCAAAATTGCTCTGTATTTCTTATGTCATCAGTTGGAAACGGCGTCAAAAAATCATTCGGGCCTATTGTTTCATCATCCAAAAGAAGCCGCGTAGTAAATTGCTTGGCTGTTTGCTCTTGGCTCTTTAAAGAGCTTACCTGTTTCTTTCTCTTGTTATGTACTCCTTTCCTACTATCCACAACCGTCTTCTGGCGACCAGGGAATAGTACGGACCCTAAAGTCGCACTCATTCTTGATTTCTTCTAATCCTATTCCATAGTCGCCTTTATTTTTATTATTTTCGTTCACTGGCCTTTATTTTATTTTTAAGTGATCTCTCCTGAATGATATATTTGGTCAGGCGCGCTCTTGTACGGGTACCCTGAATACCAATATTAAATATAATTTATTATTTATATTTACATAATGCCACAAATAAAAAACAAATTTAGTTCAATTGAAATTTGTTTAAAGTTATTTTTTGTATGTTTATTTATTAAATTCAAAATTTAACATTGAGGGAAATACAATTACGCATAATCATGACCACACTTAATATTTATATTATAAATGTTATTTAAAGCATGAACACAAAAAAAATGTGTTTGAATTGTAATCTGTGGCAAATTGATAGATATTATGAATGAGACCTCAAGCCTGTAATGTGTGTTTCAAAGGACTGCAAAAAAAATTCCTTCCCTCTGATTAAAGTTTAATATGCCGAAGAGGTCTCAAAATTTCACTCGCTAATGTTTAATATAGTAGTGAAAACAAATAAACATTTTAAAGGCAATGGTATAAATAGAGAAATATCGGTATGAAATAGGATTTATAAACAAATGAATATATTTATACCTAATATATGTGCTTTACTGTTCTAAACTTTGGGATGACTACTTAAGACTACAGACGTTACATTTGGGGGGATGGAATAGTCTCTTGCCTTAAAATTCATAGGAGGAGGCTTTGGAGATCTAAATCCGAGAATGAATGCCAATGTACTAAATTTTTTATAAAACTTGTCACGTAAATCCTCATTTAATAATGTAGAAAAATCAACTATAGTTTGTGCATCTCCTGAAGGTAAATACTCTGGTGTTTTATAAACACCGTATTCACTGTAATTTATATTATTTGTGTGTGATAAAACATAATTTGACAACCATAAAATAGTGACGAAAAGTTTGTTTTCTCCAACAGAAGAGAATCCATATCTAATTTGAAGACTTTCATTTTGATATTTAGACATGAACGTATTTATTATCCAGCTACATACTTCAGTAGGGATGTCTTTGAGTTTCTTTATATTCTTGTCCTGATTATTGTATTCTCTTTCAAATTGTGAATCCAGACACTTTTTAATGCCTTTGGAACCTCCAAATGATTTATTGGTGTTGTTTAAAAGGTAAATTAGCCAGTTAATTAAAACTATTACTTTTAAAAAGAATGATTTGTATTGTAGACTCAGAACAGAATTGCAAGCTAAACTTTGAATAAGTAATTTTGGAAATGAATTAAAATAGTGATTTTCTTGTAAAACAAGTCCTTTATCCCACTCTAAAACAATATATTTATCTATACTCTTTGGAGCAAAGTCCTCGAATTTAAACACCATATTTAAAGCAGAATTGTCATCAAATTCAGGTAATACCGTTATTGCACTCTTCATTTCCTGTTTCTCTATTTTAATTAAGTGTTTAACCTGTGGATCTGCAACGTCTTTAGATCTTATTTTTTCAATGTCATGTTTGATATTTAGATTTTGGAAATTGTCTAGCTGAGCTTTCACATTCCTATTACCAGAGTAGCCTATAATATCAAGTTGTAGTTTTGAAGAGTTATTTGGATTATTTTTGTTTTTTTTTGATGTTTCGGTACTATTATGGTCTCTCCATTCCTTTCTCATTTTAAAGTATTGTGTTAAAAACCTGGGATATTGTTTAAAAATGTATTTAGCTAGCATTTTTTGGCATTTTTTTGACACTAATCTGTAGTTCTTACTGTTTAACTTGAAGTATTTGCCATAAAACTCCAGTGATTTAAGACCTTTTTTTGATATTTTTGATATCTCAATTATATTACTATCAAACTTATCGTTTTCATCGTAATCTTCCCATTCCTGAAGCTCGTTATCAGTTACATTTTTTTCTGATCTTGTTAGTATTTTTGGAATAATATCCGAGTAATTTTCCCATAAATCGTTATTTGTTATTATTTTTGTTATCTTATTTACGGACTCTTTTTGTGCTTTGGACAAAAACCCATTATTTATCAGTGATGAAAGTTTATAATACTTTTTATTTTTGGTTATGAGCTTTTTTCTCCAGTTAGAATTGATCACCTCTTCTAATAAAAATCTTGAAAAATATACATGAGTTTTGAATCTTGCTGAGTGATTAATAGAGGCAGTGCAGCTTCTTAGTGGTACTAGTTTAAAATTGGTAACTGAATCATCTTTAGATTTGAGTAATTCGTTATTCCAAAATAATCCGTATTCATCAAATCTTATTGTGTTCAAATCCTGGTTTTTAGCGGAAAATTCTTTTATATCTAGTACAACGAGTTCCAATTCTCTTTTGAAATGATCCTTAAGTCTAGTTGAAGACAAATAGCCCAATGGAGAAGTATCAGTTAAATCTTTATTTTGTAGTCTTTTGTTGCACAAATCATTTTTCTCACGTTCAAGTTCTTTGTTTGGAACTGATGGGAATGCAGAGAAATTTTCTAATTCAAATCTCTGACAATCTTGAATCTCATTTACATTATCCTTGCCTAAAAGTGGCATTTTGCATAAATTTAACTTTGATTTTGAATACTGGTCTATATCCTTCAAATATTTCTTGTATACCTTTTTGCTTATGTGATATCGTAGAATATTACTTGCTTCTTTCTTATTCATTTCCGGTCTTGGATTCATTGATGACAACGAATCAAATGAACTAATTCCGTACCCTAAACCTCCTATAAATTTATCAAATCTACTCATCTCAAAATTATTAAAAAGATTATCTTTTTTCTTGTTTTTACAAATTCTAAGAACTTTTGACTGATTTTTAAACAGTTTAAGTTGCCAAAGGTTATCTAAATTTGCTCTTTTTTTTAAAAAACTACTTCCAAATACACCCAGTGATGAGATATTGTTGCCATATAACATATATAGTGCAGAAGAATTGTACAACAAATTTGTGTCCAGTCTAAACCTACTAGTCATTATTCCATTTTCGTCTTTATTATATTTAACTGGGACAAACGAATATGATGTTTTTGTCACCGGTATCTTGTACAACACGTTTTTTATGTAAAATGTGAATGGATCGTGAATCTTTTTCACAATGCAATCAACACTAATTGTATTTATTCTTGAGTATATACTATTCATTATTTTATACTCACTTAATATTCTCTTGTACACTGTTATAGATTCTAATGAATCGTCAGAATCATATTTTCCAGTGTTAAGCTGAAACTTTCTTAAGGACTTAATCAAAAGCATAACAATCTTCGGTATTTTTTCTAATATGACGCTCACTTCCATATCTGAAATTGTATTTGAAAGCAATATTGGTAGCAAATAACTCCAATCCTTAATCACAAATTTATCGTCTTTAATGATCTTTTGATCTACCAACTTTAAGTAAATCTTCTTCAAATTTTTTTTTAGCTTGTCTTGCGCTTCTTCACCAGACATTATTTCTTTATTTTTCAACCTTTTGCAATCCAGGTGTCTCTCAAAATATTCGATTATACTCGCAATATTATTTTCCACATCATCATTTTTTAATAAATTTAAAAAAAAGTCATCCTCACCCATAGAATACTCAAATATAGTCGACTCCAGCTCTTTTCCTATTCCGTTGTATATTTTATCCGTTTTATTTGAAAGCTCAGTCTGTGATCTATCCGTTATTTGTGATATCTCCGTATTCCAAACGTCAAAAATGCTGGTTTCCACTTCCTTAAACGGAAGTCTCTGCTTTCTCGGAGTCACATCCTGGGTTTCCTCTAACTCTCCTCGTCTTTTTCTTCCACTCATTCTATTTACATTAATTCTCCACTCTGGTCTTTAATTACTATTCTTGTTTTTTTTTGGCATCTTTGTTTAGTTTAATATGGCACTAACAGCGCCACAAACACAAGTCGCGCCACATGTTTAATAACCTTTTTCTAAATGTAGCGAGAATGCTATTTAAATTTAAATTTGCGAGTAGTCGTTAGTTTGACTTGAATTTATATTTAATTCAAGTGAAGCTGTGTTTTGAATTTTTTATGACTTAGCAAGTTTACACATTCCAAGGTGTTCTTAGAAAGTTTATATATGTCGAGCAAGTTAGATCTGGTTAGAGAATTGTGCGGGGAGATAAAGTACCTTAGAAAACTGTGCGAGAAAAATAACATAGATTTTAAAAGAGAAGAAACTAAACACTTGGAGGATGAAGAGGCAATAATTAATTCATTTGAGTTTGATAGCATGACGAGTACACTGTTATTATTGAAAAATATATCAGACTACAATAACATCATAACTATAGGCGAGGAGACTAAAGAAAATAGAAGGAAAATGAAGGACATTTTGGATATAATAACTGAAATAAAGGTAAGTTTAATTAGTGAAATGGAATATATGTGATTTTGTGGCTTAATAAATTAATTTTCATGCATTTAAATCCTAAAAAATCATACAAAATTATCGTTTTTTCAGATGATACAAACTCAGTATAAGACGTTGAAGTTGGATACTTTATTTTTTTTTGATCAAATCGATAAGGCAATATCAAAGCTATTTCAAATAAAGATGAATAATAACTGACTAATCCCCTTTGATGTATTTAAATGCAACTGATGCTAGAACTTGGCCTTGTATTCCGTTGTAGCTATAAGACTTGTGTGGCAAATCGGATATTTTGACAAAATTAACTCGATCATCAAACGCATTTGTTAATTCTTCAGGAGTTGAATTGCATGAAGTTATAAAAAGAATACTTTCTTTCTTCAAATATCTAGCAATACTTTCTTTGTATATATTTACCTCATTTTTCATCACAAATACATCATAAGTTCCTTTGTCAACTACAACTTCAAATTTACCCAAATCAATTTGATTAGTTTCATTTTCACCTAAAATCTCTTTTCCTGAAACTAGGTCTATTGGGAAAGGTGATATTTGATCTGATAAGTTTTCCTCTTTGACTATTTTTCTTGCTAAATCTATCGCTGAAGGAACGTAATCTATTCCAACTCCACTCTCAAAATTATCAATATTTCTAAATATTTCAATGAGAAACAGACAATTGCCACATCCTACATCCAAAATTTTTCCTTTTGTTGGATAATTTGAAAGTGTTTCCCCTATCCAATCAATTATTGAATTTATATACTCTTCAAACCACTGCTCTCCTCTGTACCCCACATCCTTATATGATTTTAGTTCATTTTCGTAAAATTCCTCCCAGTAACTCTTATTTACCAGTTTGGATTTATATTCTATGCAGGAATCCATATTTACCTTTGTTTAATCTTTCCTAGTACCTATTGACTATAACTATGTTTAAGTTTGGCGCCTTTTTGATTAAGTGGGTGGACCATAAATTGTATAATATTCTAAAAATCTACATTTACGCCACTGCAAAGAAGGATATCTTCTTTAAGGGTTTCAGAGAGCGTCTTTTTTGTTCTTTCTGACCTCCAATCGTTGTTGAATTCAAAATAATCCGGTTTTCTAAAGGGTGAGGAGTACCAAATTTGTTTTGTTGAACTCTGCTTCGAAATAACTATTGTTCCGGTATTTTTTTCACCATTATTATGATATTTACCACTTTTGTCTTCAAATATAATATTTATGAATTCGTCATTGAAATCAACGTCCTGTATAAGACCTTCTTCACAAATGTTCTCCAATTTTTCACCAATATCAGCAAACAATTTTTCAGATTTTAACGAAAACATAGAAGAGTCGGAGCAAGTAGGCAAATTTCTTAATTTTGTCACTGAAGAACTGTTTATTGCATAGTACTTTCTTAATCCAAAATTTAAAATTAATCCATATTTTGTAATCCCAAAACTCCTTCTCGCAAAATGTTTTTGAAACACTCCATGCCATAAAAAACCATGTATAATCTTTGTGTTTAAAAGTTTTATTACATTCATATCATTATTCCTTATTTTAGTTTCTCGGTACCTTCCTATAAATTAATGTGGTTTTGTTTGGCGGGAAAGTCTGTAATATCAAATTTTTATACTTTGTAAATGCATAAAAAGTGGAAAAAGAGATAAAACTATTAATTCGAATATTTTGGTAGATAAATAATAAATGAAAGGGTGCATAATACACTTTTAAATTGCATATAAAGATGATTTTTTGGAATAATTGAAGCTATGATCTTGAAGAATATAAAATAATAATTAGGCTTGAAAAGTGAAAGTGTGAGCAACATATATACTGGTTAAAGTATAATTTTGAGGCTTTTAAACCAAGTTTTTAACCTTTTTAATTGTTATTTTTATATATGCAATTTGAAATACTGATAAGAAGACTAAAAGAAGAAGCATTAAGCTGCAAGTAAACAATCAAAATTTCTTGCTTCCACGTTAATTAGTATTCAATTCCTTTTTTCTATGAAAGATGAATTACACAAAAATTTGCCATTCATCCGATGTATCTAAAAGAAGAAATTATTTAATTCTTTTTAAGTAAGTTTAGTTATTGATTTAGACAAATTTTTAACAAGGTGGTTATTTATTTTGCTAGAGAAGAATAGCATATTTAAAGACCGAATGTTGTTTAAATCATCATTATTTTCAAATTATTTCATAATATAAAAACATATAACAACCATTAAATCTACGATTTACTTTTTTTATTGCAGAGATACGACAAGTTTGATATTTACATTAGTTTTTATGATTTTTGAAATATCATTCTCGGTTATATGCTATAAATTGTAAGTTTAAAAGAGAAAAATCCCGGGATTTATTTGTTAATATTTTAATTTAATTAATCAATCATGAAAACAGAAATTATTACACCCTTTTGATATGTTTTATTGGTATATGTTATTCACAAATAATATATAATTTTTTAGTGAATTTATATGAAAAGAGATATAGAACTTGCATGTATTTCCTTTTAGATTACAATTTTGGTGCTACTGGAGTTGGATTGTTGAAACAAATTAAAAGATGCAATTTTGTGTTGAAAAGATACTTGGACAATGTTGATATAAGGGAATATAAAAGTGAGTATGATGAAGAAAAAATAATATCTTGTATTTTAAAACAAATTCCTATGGTTTTTTTATATTTAGATATTGTAACAATGCAATTTGAAAGTTTTTTGTTTTCAGGTTCACTTGGAGAAAACATAGAAACAATATTAAAGGGACCTAGTGATATTGAAAAACAAAACTTCAGTGTTATTTACAAATGTTCACTATTTGGTATAATTATTACTCTGAGTTATCTCACCTATTTGTCGTTAATAGACGTTTTTATTGATATATTTTACTGTCATGAAATGAAAAGAAAACCTTTGTTTGATGATACGAACTTTAATGTGAATAAACATGAGAAAAACACTCAAAATAGTTTTAGTTCAAGTATATCAGATCAAACAGCGATATATAATGAAATAAATTGTATGGAAAACAATAGAAATATGATAGATATGGAAATTGTTACACTTAATGGAACTGTTAGCCCTCTAAGAATAAGATGGCTCAGATATATGATTTCCGATTCATCTGGACTAAAGTGCATTAAATTTATGAGATTACCCGGAGAAGATGAGGAATATGGGGATGAGGATTGGGCAAATGAATATGGTGAAGCAGGAAATATGAATGAAATGATATTGGGAGGTCTTGAAGGTGACCTTGAGTTAGCTGTGAGAAATAGAAGAGGATTTCAGGGACAAAGAGTCGTTGTTGTTCCAAGAGTACTACCGAAAAGAAAGGAAAATGAAAAAATAAAGTTTAAATATATGAATAGCTTTTTTATACTGAGTTTGTATATATTTACATTGATAATATATCAATTTTTGGATACGGCTTTAAAATTGTCCTTGATGTACGTTATTATGCAAATACCATATTGGCCATGGAATCTATTAATTACCATTACTATTCAGACTATCATCTTGGGAATGTGTTTTACATTTCAAAACTCACCAATGACAAACTATATAATTGGATTTTTAGTAAATATATTTGGAATAATTCCGCTTCTGTTGGCTTCTCAATACAGAATTAAACACAATATAAGAATATCACTTTCTCTTTTATCACTGAGATCAATGGAATTTTTATTTTTTATACTACTCATAATAGTATTACCCTATAATACAAATTTACAAGAACTATACCTCTTAAGCACAGATGTAAGCGAGATGAATGATAGCAGAGTTGTAAGTATTTATGACACACTACTAAAAAAATTGTTTATAGTTGTTGTTGTTCTTTACTTTATTCACCAAATTATGTTATTTATTGTTCTTAGAATAATAATAATCTTGCCACCTCAAAATGAAGAGTCTGTGAATATAAGTCAAAGGAACAATTTAAACAACAATAATAATAACAATAACTCTATTTCAGAACCAATATCTTCATCTACATATTTATCCAATTATTATAGACAAAACTAAGGTTTAGTGTAGTCATTTTTGTTGTTTGAATTACTATTTTGTTTTTTAAGTCTCTTGTACCTTTTGTATGATCTGATCAATCTAAATAGGCCTTTTATTGGTGGTAAAAAGTAACTGGATGAAAATAATAGTAAAAATAAAAAAATATAGCGAATTAATTTGCAAAATGATTTTGTGTACATTAAGGAAACAACTAGTAAAGCAACTGATACTGAAGTCAGAATTAGACTTTGAAAAAAGTCATACCAGTAAAACATTTTCATTATTCTTACAGTGTACCTTGTGAACCCTTCCGTTATAACTGACATCTTTTTAATATAATAAAGAGAGTTTGGGGAAAATATAGAAGAACTCAAAAGTGTTTCCAAGATTTCAAAGTCACCCCCTCCATCTGCAGTGGATTCTTCACTTTCCAATGTACAATTCTCCCTATTTATATGTTGAGATGAATTACAGTTATTTTTTTTACTAGAGTCAAAGTCCAAATCTAAATTTAGATTAATACCAGAGCCAATTAATTGAGAAGGTCTTAGTTTTGCCAATATTGAACTCTCTAGTTTAGTAAATTTGTTTTTTTTATTGAAATTTCTCACCAAAATATAAAACGAAAGTGAAAAAATCAAAGAATAGATATACTCTGGATGAAATAATGTGTACCATATTACACTAAATGCAAATAAAGATAGTGTATATGACTCCCAGTTGTGTAATTTCCATACTTTATCTTTTATAGGTAAGAAACAATCGGATGAAAATAATTCCCTCAAAACAATTACTGTATTAACCAATGTTCTAATGTTGTTTTCAAATCTCAAGTCCCTTGTTGAAGATGATCTTGGAGTTGTGTTTTTTGGTTCTGGGAGATATAAAGCAAAAATCTCTCTTGGAATAAGCGAAAACCTTGTCCACTTTATCTCAGAGTAAATTTGAGCTACTAACGTACAGTAAGGATTTTGAAGTCTCCCTGTTGCTTTGTACTTATTTTCAGCACTTTTACTAAGTTCTACGGCATTTTTAACCATTTTACTAGATATTTCATGATAAATTCCATTTGGAAGACTGCTTATAAGTCTTTGTTCATTTCTTTCATTACTATCGAAACTAGCATCAAGTATTTGAAATTCGTCATCAATTTCTATCTCTCCATATTCAATAATGTTGTTACTTTCACTGTATTTATTAACAACGCCTTTTGTATTTTTGTCAGATCCAATAGCATCATAGTCGTATAAATTTGCAATGGGAAATCTCAACAATTTTTGAGCTAGTAAATTGTCTTTTTGGACTTTATTTTGATGTGATTTTCTTATAAACAATAAGCGTGTTTCTTCATCAAATCCCACTAAAAGTTGAGTTTCTAAGGGTTTTCTGTTGGAATGCGCCCCTATAGGTATTATTATTTGTGTTATACAATCCTCCAAGTTGCCAATTAGAGAGGGATCTGAATCATCAAAATCATATATTTCCAGTGTAATATTGCTCAAGGGGTGATGTACATCGATATCTAATATAATACACATATTTTTATTTATAACACAAGATTGAAACAAAAGTTCATCATTATAATAAATACGAATATATGGAAGAAGTTCAAAATCGTTCACTCCTATAATATCTTTATCTACGGATTCCGTTTTATCTAAAAATAACGCTGGTATTATTTTGTTTAAACATAGTGATAATCTCATTTTTCCATATCCAGACGAATAAATTGGGTTAACTGCAATCTCTGGCCAACATAAACATCTCCAAATGCTAAAATCTTTTTTATTGTTATTCTTGCTGCTAGATTTATTCTCATTTTTAATTATTTTGCCTAAATTGAAATAGTTATTTTTATTTTCTAAACTAACATCAGAATTTTTAGAATCAATTTCGTAACTTGACTTATTTTGTTTGCTGTTTGAGGCAAAATTTGGAGAGTTCTTCGAAGATTCATACCCTGATCTAGCAAAACCACTAGTCATTAACGGTGTTGCAGGTAGAGGTGGGACTGATATATTCTTTAAAATCCTACTGCTTGTATAAACATTGTCGTAAACAGGTCTGTTATCTTTGATAATAACTGAACATCCGATAACACGTGGGTTTTTTAATTCTGCTTCTAATGTCCTATCCAATGCATTATTTGACCCCACTTCTAGCATCATTATTTTTTATAGTTCTATTTTATTTACTAGTTAGTCTATTTGCGCTAAAAGTGTATATATTGCTCTATGCCTACTGATATCTTACATTTATGTTGTTCTCCAATTCCTTTTTTACTATGTTACTAATTTGCGGACAATTTCAAATGTTACTTGTAGCTTTATCATCACTTTATATTACATAATATTTAATGATCTAGTTTGGGATTGGCGCCAATGGTGCCAATTTTTTTCGTTAATATCTAGTCAGATAAGATTTGTAATTATTTAGTGGCTCAAAATATAATAGCTTGCTTTAATTTCTACAAAACATATTTTGAACATTATAGAAATGATTTATATTTAACTTCGGAATATAATTTTACAATAATAGAAGTCTCAAATGTGTAAATGCATATATTTCAAGAGTTTTTCTAATTTTTTTGGGATTTTGACTATTTTTTACTGTAGTTTTCTTCAATTTGAACGGGTATAGCTTTGGGACGCTCATCTTATCTGTCTGTTCTACTTTAAGTGGTGACATAGATAGTAGAACATTTCCATAATATCTTTTGCATTCTTATATTTATTCCTCAAGGTGTTTTTTTAAAAGCAGATGCGAACTTCAACTCAACAAATTTAATGCTTACACTCACTCTCATAGATATTCGAGGTAACTTATTATGAAGTTTAAATACTATAATAGTTTATCTGGTATTATTTAAGACAAACAATATTAAATATACATTACTTTTGTATTAATAAATAAAGTAGTTTATTTATTTGATATATAATATATATTTCAAATTATTCCTAAGATGATAAAAGAAGAAGAGGGCAATTTAAAAATCAGTAACCACTTAAACACTAATAATGACGCTAGTACTCATGATGAAAATGATTCTGGCGATCACATTGTCTCATATTACGAAGAACAGAATATATTAGACAGTTATTTTGATAAAAAAGAGGCAGATAATCTCAGAAATTTGGGTGTTTCTCTCGTAGACGCTAAAGATGTTAGCAACACTATTTTAGAGCAAATAAATACTCAATATAGCACAAAAATATCAGATAAAGTGGGGAAAAAAACGAATAATCAGAGTAAAAATTTAAAAATATCGTTGGTTGATCCATCTTCATCATACTTGAATAACTCCTATTTATCACAAAACAGCGTTTCAAATGAAACAGTTAGTGTTAAACAAGATGTTCAAGAAACTTTTGAGACTGTCAGTTCTGATAGTAATAAAAGCACCAATTTTAACTCCAATGAAAGATTTGAGGTTAGAGATGATTCTGATGAAATTGTTTATTATAACAGAACAAAATCTGAAAACGAAAAAAATAAGGCGGATGAAAACAAAACAATATTAATAACTCATGAACTAAACAGGAATAAACTTTTTATTTGGGAGAAAATCTGGAAGTCTTTGTATTATCACCAAAGAGAAGGAGTACTTTGGATGTGGGATTTACATTGTAACAATCACGGTGGAATATTGGCTGACGAAATGGGTCTTGGAAAGTCTGTAACTGTTGCAGCATTTGTTGCCGCAATTTGCATTACATGCAAGAAAAATGCATGTAATGGTGACACCAATAAAAGTATTGCATGTGTTCTGAAACAAGAAAGGAACAGTAATCCTGTGAATAAATTGGAAGAATCAGACTTAGGATATCCCAGTGTTAGTGCTAGAGTAAAAAACGAGAAAGACCGTATCGTAAATTTTGATTATAAAGATGAGTTTGAATTGTCTGAAAACGGAAGTAGGAGGTTTTTATTAGTTCTTCCAGCAACATTGATTTCCCATTGGATTGAGGTGTTTAATAACTGGTACTATCCAATTAGGGTATTTTTACTTCATGGAAGAGGTGAAAACTCTATTAATGTACAACTTGAAAAAATATCAAACAAAGGGAACACAGAATATGATATACTAGTAATAACAACATATGAAACTTTAAGGAGAAATTTGTGTTTGTTTAAAAGAGTCAACTGGTTTTACGTTATTTTAGATGAGGGGCATAAAATTAGAAATCCAGATTCAGGTATTACTTTAGCAGTAAAGTCAATTGGAACTTGTAACAGACTTTTGCTTTCGGGTTCACCAATACAAAATGACTTAAAAGAGCTTTGGAGTTTAATAGACTTTGTCTATCCAGGTCGTTTGGGTACACTCCCAATTTTTGAACAACAATTCGTTATTCCGATAAAGCAGGCTGAGTTTAGAAATGCAATGAAAGCACAAAAAATGAGAGCATTTAATTGTACTAAAATATTGCAAGAGCTAATTAAATCCTGCATATTGAGGAGGAGAAAGCATGAATTACAAAGCATCCTCAACTTACCTTCACAGGCTGAACATGTTTTATTTTGTACTTTAACTTCAGTTCAATATGATGTTTATTGCAATTGTTTAGACCTCCTACAGGCAAATCAACTCATTAAAAACAAAATGTATGGTATTACAAAATATTTTGCATTGTTAAATATTTTAAGAGAAACTTGCAATCATCCTGAATTATTAAAGCTGATAAAAAAAAGTGATAAAATTGACAAGAAAAGGAGCAAGAAACGCGAAAATAGCGATAGGGATGAATACGTAGATGATGAATCTGATTTCGAAAGCGATGAATTTGAATTTGTTGCAGAGGAAGGTGTATTTGAAGCAAATAATCATAATGAACATGATTCAAATTCAGTTGATAAAAGTTACGATTTATTTTCAAAAGTGAATGGTGATGACAGTGGGAAATATCAGGCATTATTATCGATATTGAAATTGTGGAGAAACAATGGACAACATAGAGTCCTTATATTTACACAAGGTGTAAGAACTTTGAAGTTGCTATCTAGAATGCTAGAAAGAGATATGAATTTAAAATTAGGCAAGGATTTGCTAAATTTAGATGGTTCCACGCCACTTAATGTTCGTTTTTCCCTTGTTAAAAAATTTAACCAAGATACATCAATTTTTTTATTTATTTTAACTTCTAGAGTTGGTGGTGTTGGACTTAACATTACAGGAGCAAATAGAGTAATATTGTATGATCCTTGGTGGAATCCAATGACAGATGTACAGGCGAAGGAGAGGTGTTGGAGAATAGGTCAAAAAAGGGAAGTTATTGTTTACAGATTAATAACAAAAGACACTATTGAGGAAAGAATTTTTCAGAGACAGCTATTTAAAGAATTTATTGCAAAACAAATTTTAATGGACCCAAAATCAAGTGCTAAATTAAATTTAAATAATTTGAGTGATCTTGTCAGCAAACCAAAAAAACCAAATAATTACAACTCAAATTCCAAGTTGGTTTCTTATTATTTGAAGAACATAAAGCGTATTTGGGGTAATAAAGCACATTTCAGAAAAGATGGCAATACATATTTTAGTTATTTTGACAAACCTATTACTGAAAGCCATACTTATTTCCAATATGAATCTCATAAAAAAAAGTACATAAACGATGAGTTAAATTTATTTGGTGAGATCACATGTGACGCTAAAAGTGAACATAATGCTATTATGAATATTCTTGGTGGTAATGGAACAGATAATTATCTTACAAATGATATTGGTAGTTCGTCTTTTGTTGAGGAATATGGTGAGGAGGGAATTTCTTTAATGAATAACATTTTTGAAGTTACTGAAGATCTTGCAAAACAATCATTAGAAGCAATTAATCAATCCAAAATTGAAATAAGTAATTATAACTGCGGGATTCCAACTTGGACTGGAAAATCAGGCCAAGCAGGGGCTCCAAGTTCATTTATATTGAAAAACTTAAAACGCCAAAGGACGGCTTTGTCTTGTATGTATAATAAAGGAATTCAAGAACAACTTGATTGTTATTCCCCTTCCAATAAACAGAATGAACATATAAACAACAACTCATTAGAAACAAAGTGGGATGAGGAATTCATAAGAAAAAGATTAATTGATTATTTTATTAAAAGGGAAAAACTAGGTATTAGAACAACCACAGAAAATATACTCAAAAGTTTTGGTGAGGTAATTCCAGATTCAAATCATTTACTGTTTAAAAAGATATTAAAACAAATATGTGTTTTAATAAGGTCAGATATAAACTCTGTAAATGAAAATATATGGGTTTTGAAAAAAAATATTTCATTATTATAATGAATGCATTTGTTTTATAAAAAGTAGACTATGTTCAAACAAAACTAATATAATTATCGTTACGATTTACTTTTTTTTCCATATTTTACTCAAATTCCAGTATATGTACTTATAGAACAATCTGAATCAAAGTATTTTAGAGGGTCATTATTTAATACACCTTTATATTGATCGCCAGAACAGTTATCTGAAAGAGAGTTACCTGATTCATCATAGTGAGTATTTAAATCAATTTGTTCATATACATTTATTTCAACATCATCTTGTGACTTTTCTTTTTTATTATAATACCAATTTGGCATTCTCTTTCTTTCTATACTTTTATTCTTGTTGTTATCTTTATAATTTCTTCTATATTTATTTAGATTTTGAACATATAATCTAAATTTATTATTTGTAAACGACTTATTGTAGTTAAGTAACAACATATCTATAAGATCGCATACTATAATTAGAATGCTATAAGCCAATAATACAATAGGTATCATAGCCACCAGCAAAAAGGTAAGCTTAAAAAGCAAAGAGTTGAATAATTTAACCTTCTTATTACTAAATTCATTATATAAGTAATTTATTGATGAAACAAGCATGACATCTATATTATTTGTTTTGCTGATAGATAACACGAATGAAGACAAATAATCTACCTCATTCAAAAAATTATCCTTTTTCCCAAGGTAATAGTCCCTGGTAAATGTTAGTATCCAGAAACAAACATTATCTAGTTGACTCTTAAACTCAATTGTAATTCCGTTAGTCAAGGTTTTTCCTTCTTTGTCAACGACCAAAATAATATAATCACCACATGTTTCATTTTTCTTAATTGTATTTTTTATCAATACCTTTCTATCTTTCTCAAAGTCATAAAAATTATATCTTGAAATATCTATCCTGTTTGATGCTTCAGAATTAATAATTTTATTGATGTTGTAATGATATACTTCCTCATTTTTAATTGGCTCTTTTAGATCATTTATTTCAGATTTTTTGTTTTTTTCATCTGAAAATGAAAGTTGAGTAATGTAAATTGAATAGTTGCTCTCAATTGAATCTGATAAACAAATAATAAATGTCTTATTCAAGAGTTTATTGAGCTCGTAGTTCAATTTGAATGAAATACTATTTGAAACTCTTCCTTTCTCATCATGAAGTACTGAGTATTCGCTTATTTCAACTAATATTTCGTTATTTATATTTGAAGATGAACAAAGTTGTGTTAAAGTAGTGTAATGCTTGAAGTAAATATCTTTTAAAGGCTTGAAAACCAAAACAGAGTTTCGACCAAATTTATTTTTGGTTACTAAACCCAGAAAAATATCAACTTTATCATCATTAAATGTAATTCTTCTCTCAGTAACTTTGAAAATATTTAAATTACCTTTAATATTCTGTTCTTCATTAGATTCATTATTAATTGGAAAATAAAAGTCTGAACTGTTTACATCCTCTCTCAGGGGGAAAATGTTTGCTTTCTCATTAACATCAACAATATCGTGTTCAGTTAATCCATAATCATTTAATTTATATTTATTCTTCCTTTTCTTTTCTACATGCTCTAAAAACAAATCAAACATCTCACCTACTAGAGGACCAACATCCTTAACAATGTTACTTCCACATAACACTCCAAATTTACCACTATTAAGGATGTTAAGTATACAAACAATCAGTATTTTCAATAATGCATATTGATTCATTACTTTATTTATGTTATAACGGTCATAATCCAAGCCATTAGTCAATGTGGGGTGGCGGGAGATCAAAATGTAATTATTAAATATGGGTACCGAATTTAAAAGAGATAAAACTAGAACAAATAATTGGATTACTGAATGAATAATCAAAATCAATAGGTACAATATAATGGAATATCAAAACAATGAAAACGAATTGTCGTTGAAACGAAATGCTTACACAACATTATTGATAAACTTTAGTATAAAGGCGTTGGCATGGTTGATAGTTTTTTTGCTTATATTCTTATGTATTTGTATTTATGTTGAATACTACAATGGATTTAGAGGAAACTCTTTGTTTGGGATATTCAACATAAACTATTTGCTGTTTTCTTTAAAGCATAACTTGAATAAACTTTATATTAAAGATGAGATTACAGTAGAAATAGTTGGAATGGGTATCATGGAAATGAAGAGACTCAAGAGTATTATGTTGAATAAGGAAATGAATGCTGACATTTTTTCAAATATTCAAGATTTCCATAACAATAATATCAATAATAGAATTAATTTTGAAGTTAGAGACACTTATTTTGAGTTTAATGATAATATTACTAATGAAATACTTACGGGTGAGAGAGTATTCGAGGATAAAGACGTCACACTAAATAAAAACAATCATGAATATTTTATATATGTTTCATTTAAAAATTGTGTAAATGAAAAGTTCAAAAACACTTTAAATATATATAATGGAAGATATTCGTTTTTCTGTTTGTCAAATGAAACAAGTCCCAGTGAATTTTTAATTCTATTAAATGATGTAATTGAAATATGGTTTACAAAATTTGTACAAGGAGAAATATCTAAGCTATTTGAGTACAATTCAATAGATTTGTATATAAATAATTTGATTGATACTAAAATAAGTCTAGTTAAAAATATAACTCTGCAAGGAGGTGATTATTACTTGAAAGTAAATAATAAAAATGATAAAAATGAAATATTGTTCATTAATTTTCTGATTCAGCTTGGTGAAGCATTTAACATTAATATAAAAACTCAAAATAAATATTTAAATTTGAGTGAAAACGAAGTATCAGCTTTTGTCGGAGATGATTACGCTAAATTATACAAACTTTTCAATGGTTTTGGCTTAAATCAACAAAGCTATGGAAATAACTATGATAACAAATTTAATCTAAATTTAGTGAATTACTATTATACTGAAAACCATTATTCCAAAGAAATAAATAACCGAGAGTATTGCACTGACATTAAAACTGATAGCGGATTTTTGCTTACTTGTCTAGACATTAATGATGACAAATATAGTGATAAGGCACTCATACATTGGATTAAATATATAAGGAGCCTGCTATTACACGAAAGTGATCAGACTAAAGAAACAAACTTTGAATTTAAAAGCAGACTTGGCGATAAATATACTATTAATACTCAAATTAAACAAATAAACAAGACTTTACTGTTCACAGAATGGCAAATATCTTTATTTAAACTAATTCGTTCAAAGTACGCAGTTAAAAGCACCGTGTCAAACATTAATCGATTTTTTTCTAGTTTGAGGTTTTATAATATATATAAACTTCCACAGTACATTATTCTCACAATAAGCTACTTAAATAAACAGTTATCTGAAATTAATAGGGAAAAAGGAATCAAATCTGGTAATCTTTACTCAGCACTATCCCAGGATTCATATAATCTACTTTTTAATAGTGATATATTTAATTACAAGACCTACAACTACGATCTCATAACTGCTGTTTACTCCCCAGTTATCGCTCCTCTTATATTCATTGTCTTTATTACTATGTTCAGGATTATAAGATTCTCAAAAAAATAGTCTATTTATACAGTACTTTTCACATTATTAAGCCTTAACTTTTTTTATTCCACTCACTGACCTACATTACTTTAGTGGCGCTGAAACAGGTGCATTGGCGCTACAAACAGAAATTCAGTGTCAAATGTGATAATAGGCACTTGTAAGCAAGTATTGGAACAAAAGTAGCTTAATTAATTAAAGTGGTGATAAAGAAAGCAATTGTTATTTAAAAATACATAGTCTGGTTTCCAAACAAAAGATAGGATTGTTGTTATTAGAATATAGTGATAGTACAAATTCGACATAATCGGGTTAAGAGAGGAGATAATAATATCGCTTTTAAATAATCATATATTCAAGTTTAAATAATTTAAATTAATTTATAGTAGATTATAGCAAGAGCTGACATACAATAATACAACTAATCAATAACCACTCTTATAACAAGTTCTGAAAGGAAAAGTTGTACTGCTTTAAAAATGAGTGGAGTCAAAAATGGTAAAAATAAGTGTTCGAATTTGACAAAAGCTTGGAATGACTCGGATGATGAGAAAATCGAGGTAAACATTTCAAATATAAGCAAGTTGAGGAAATTAAGGAAGGTGGAGAATGAAAATGTTTTGGGTGGAGAAGAATATTCCATTAGATTGCGTGAATTTCACCAAAATATGGTTCAAAATTCAAGAAGCAATGAATGGGTAGAAAAAACGAGAAAAGCGATAAATATGGGGGAAATAGAAAAAACAAGATCAAGAGCTGATTTTGAGTGTGTTTCAGTTGAATCAGAACATGTATCTGATGGTGCAACAAATGTGGAGATAGTTGAAAACCTTAAGCGTGTTGTTTCAAAAGACGAAATAAAAAAAACAGAGGTTAGAAGTGGGAAAATATACAAGTATATAGAAGATGGGAGAAGGATTTTTGGTACAAATATGGAATCACGGGAAAATGCAATCAAAATAAATAAAAGGTTTCATTTAAGTCATTCAAAAATAGATATAATTAGGCTTACAAATGCCAATATTCAATCACCTAGCGACTGTGTGGTAAAATCCTTAGAATTTCATAAAGGTCAAATGATGGGAAGCAGTGGCTTAAGGTCGTGCTTGCTTTCAGTAAGTGGTTGGGACAAGAAAATAAAGTTATTTAGTGTAGACGGTGTAGACAATAAATTACTTTCATCCTTGTATTTTGATAATTTTCCAATATACGAGTCAAAATTCACAAACAAGACTGAGGAAATGTTATTTTTAGGTCCAAATTCGAGAATCGGAGTTTATGATTTATTGGAGGGTAGAATCAACTTTATTCCAGGAATATCTGGTAGGAAAGACAAGAGATATTGGAACTTGACTGTTCAGGGAGGTGACGATAGGTCTAAACCTTATATTGCTTTTTCAACAAGTAATGGTTGTATATTGGTATTGGATGAGATTACAAAACAACTTGTCCGTTCATTTGTTATGAATGACAGCGTAACAGGGCTTACATTTCATCCAGATGATGATAATAAGCTTATTTCAACAAGTAATACGGGGGAGATTTACATTTGGGATATTAATACCGGAAGATGCAGAGAAAGAATTACCGATTACGGGTCTCTTTGCATTTCGAATATAGTGTCTTCTAGCTACAGAGACAAGACTACGGGTGTGAAAAAGTCTTTTATTTTGACGGGATCTTCAACAGGATATGTCAATATATATAGTAATATGACGCAAAACTGTGATATTAAGAGAGACGACCCAAAAAGAGTTAGCAAACCGTCTTTGTTTGAGGAACCTGAATATATTGTGAGCAATTTATGCACTAGTGTTACAAGCATGGCCATTCATCCAAAAGGTGAAGTGGCTGCAATATCATCAAAATGGAGTAAGGATTCTCTTAAACTTATTAATTTAAATACTGGTAAAGTATTCAGTAACTGGCCGTCTACAAGAACGCCATTGAAATATGTCACTTCTCTTGATTTTTCTGATAAAGGCGGATTTCTTGCTGTTGGTAATGATAAAGGTGATGTTCTATTATACAGGTTAAATGGATACATTTAGGTAGTTTTTGAACTATTGGTTCCTTTTACAACATACACTTTTTACACGTTATAAATAAAACATCTAGTATAATTAAAACGAAGCGTATATATTTAATCCAATAGGACGTACTCAACGTTAAAACGTATTATATTTTTTTAGAAATCTAACTATTTATATCTAATACACTGATGTACTTTTTGTGTTAAGCTAAATGTTAATTTGCGTATTTCTTATTTTGGTTCTACATATTAATATATATGTAAATATGTTGAATAATTGCATAAATGTGAATACACAAAAATTATAATAGTAAATTTAGAATATTAATTTGAATTCACAAATTAGCATGACTAATATACTAAGTGATATAATCAAAAAATAATTATTTATATTATAATTAATACAATTAAATCAAATTTTGAGTCACAAATATAAAAATAATACCAGTGCAGTTAATTTTATTTATTTTCTTGATCCGCCTTATTTGCCTCTTCTAGCAGTATATCTGGTGCTTTTACTTTGAGATATTTTCATCTATACCATCAGAATTAACATGGCTAGATGATAAAGAGGTAGGTGAGATCTTTGAGGACAGCATAGAAACAGGAGTTGATGCTGAGGTGGACGTTGACGGGGTAGATGCAGTTGAAACTTGAACGGAAGAGGATAAAGGTGATGAAAGTGAATTACTTGATGGTTTATCACATGTAAAAGAACTGTTAACAGTACTTTGTTGACATAATCCATTCTCAATGTTAACACCTGGACCTTCATTAACAGTATCCATAACAAAAGGATTATTGTTCAAATAACGATATTGAGGGATGTGAAAATGATGAGTATTTAAAGTAGCAGCGCTAGTAGTAACTGGATGAGCATTACCAGACAAAGTAAGTTGAGCTTGGATAGTGTTAGGATATAGTAGAGAAGGTTGTAAATGTTGAAATAACATTTGAGAAGCCATATTATTTTGTTGTAGAGGAGGCATACCGTTAAACTGGAATGGAAAATTACAGCCTAATCCGATTAATTTTCCACCGCTAGTTGCTATATTCCCTATATTCTGATCAAAAATGTTATTCCCAAAAGTATTTACTCCTATTGTAGTTTGAGCATTCGTACCTGGTGAATTTGACGATCCCAAAACAGATTCTGATATCACAGATGTTGAATTAGGTACTGGGATTGAAATAGGTGTTTGACCCGAACTTGATCCTGCCAAAGCTGCAGTAGCAGTCCCAAGTGCTGCTAGACTTGCTAAATTATTAAGACCACCTAAATTATAATTGCCACTAAATGTATTAGAGGACTCTAAAATTCCATGCTTACCTTTATTCCTACCTCCATTGTTATCAATGTTGTGTTCTTGTATATCTTTTTTAAAAGAGACAAAATCAGATTCAAAGATGTTAGAATTATTAATGCTGCCATTATTCGCCTTCAAAATAGATGTAACACCGGAAGATAAATTTGCATTTATCGATTCAGGAACTGATTTTTCAAACTGACCACTGTACAAGTTAAAAGTTAGTACTCCGGGTTTCTTTCTTTTGTGTGCTCCTCTTGCAACTACATTTTGCCTACAGCCAATAGCAGCAGCAAGAGTAATCTCAATAGTGTATTCAGATAAATCAGGAATAAAAAAGAAATAGTATTTTCTTGTTTCACATTCATAGTAAGATACAGCCCAAGCAGGCTTAGTTCTGTCAAAGTGAATTCCAGTCATTGGACTTTTTGGAACGTTTGAGAGAGATCTAGTTACATCTCTTAACCAATTAAGTTGCCAATCAGGTAACATTCTTGGTGAAAAACATGTTACATTTGCTGAATTGTATTCTCTTCGTTTAAATGGGTTATATTCCTCATTAAATCCAGTTTGAATGTTTTTGTTATTGTTTTCAGTGTTAGAGTTATCTCCATTGTCCTTACTTGCACTTGAAGAGTTATTATTTAGAGATTCAACTGGAACTGAGGTGCTTAAAGCAGGCTTAAGAACAACGTCATCCCTATCTATAGGTGGCGTCCATGAGAGAGACCCAACTAAGCTCGCATGAATTCTAAGAATTTTATCAAAAGATGTTTTTCTATCACTAGACATGTATAATTCCTCTTCATGAATGGCCGAAAGTAATGAACTAGAAACACCATTCCCATTATTGATATGGGTATTTGGTGAGTCACTGCTTTCTCCGATTACTTGATTATTGTTTGTACATTCTTGCTGCTTGACTTTTGAACAGTTCTGAATCAATAAACCATCAACTACAGTTGAATTGTTATTTTCGTCATTTAAATTAATTTTGGAATTCTCTAACTCATCATTCTCAGTTTTAGTTTGTTTTACAACAGTATCATCTGCGGTAGAATTTGTCTCAGTAGCAACAGTCTCAACCAAACTATTGACAGAATCTACTGAAGTTTCTTTTCTTCTTTTCTTGCTAAAAACATCATCTGTATTGTCTTCTAATATAGCTGGTAATTCAGTTTTTTTATCATATAAATTAAATATATTATATTCGTTTGTACTTCTTTCTGGGGTTAGTTGATTTTGCTTTGAATCAATAATAGTAGAGGCAGATACTACTTTATCTTGTATATTTTTATTTGCTACTAATTGTTCTGAAAAATCACCCCCAATTAGACCAAAGGCAGACTGATTCATTGGAACATAAGACCCAAATGGAATCGGGATTCCATTTTGAATACAGTAATTACCAAAATAAGGAGTTCCAATTCCAGATCCAAAATGAACTGCGGATCCTCCATAACCATGATTTATAGGATACATTCCTGTCATATATCCACTTTGATTGCTTTGAATTAAATTTGACAGTAATAGCTGCATAACATTTGGATCACTGTAAAAAGCCGTATTTAACATTCCGTTATTAAATGTAGAAATTTGATTATTTGTTGGTATGTTAACTCCATTAATGCTGTTTACAGGCGACATTGAAGGGATTGCACTATTTGTGTTTTTTACAGTACCGGAAATCACAGATTGCTGTTGCTGACTAAAATTTGATGAATTCATGGAAGATGTTGAATATGTTGGTGTTGTAGAGGGAGTTGAAGAGGGTGTCAATGTTGTAGATGGAGGCGATAAAACCTGGTTCTCATCCAGTCTATTAATATGTTTAGTTGGAATTGTAGAAGCTGTTGCTTGCAACTCCTGAGGACTGGTTGATGAGGATGGCATCGTGGATGATAGAGCTACGTTGCCTGAGGAAGGTGCTGAAGAGGAATGTGAGATCATCAATTTTTCTATATACACCGATTGTTGAAATAATCTTGAAAAAAGTAACCAGAAAAGTAAATGAAAACTTTATATTTTAGAGTTTAATTTGTGCTAACTTTTGTTTTTTCAATATTGAAATGAATATATTTATTATGTGATTGTATTATTACAAAGTAAAATATTTAGGAAGTACCATTAAAAAAGTATTATCGTTATTATTACATAAATATATAATCCTATGCACGATTAACTATTAAAAATATAAATGGAATTAATTTTTCTATATTATTAAAATAAAATTATAGAGAATTACTTTGAATATTGATAATTATCTGCGATGTTCTGCAATGTCGTCTTTGCTGCAATGTAAACGGGGACTGATAAAATTACTTGAAAAGTAATAAATAAATAAAATTTTTATAATATAGAAACAATGTGACCAAAAGCTTATTTGTACCGATTATATTATCTTTTTTTCTTTAACTTTGTATTAGTTCTAAATTTCCTTATTAAACGGTTAAAGTATCTATAATAGGTGACCAAGTTGAAAAAAAAAACGACAAAATTGATATTAAAGTCAAAACAATATAGAAATATATTGCTTATACTCTTATTTTTATCTATCTTATGCAAAAAAATGTTAAAATATACATAGAAGATTAATTCAATTATTTATAAATAATAACTAATTTTTAATAATATTTTTTTAATTAATTTATTTGTGATGCATTGGTCTACTGTTTAATTTAAATAATTCCTATATACAAAAAAATGTAATTTTTTATATTCCTACAAAGTTACCCATAATTCACCTAGTGCACATGCAGATTGCAATACTAGTGGAAAAAGG
This sequence comes from Cryptosporidium bovis, assembly GCF_009768925.1. Classification (NCBI taxonomy): domain Eukaryota; phylum Apicomplexa; class Conoidasida; order Eucoccidiorida; family Cryptosporidiidae; genus Cryptosporidium; species Cryptosporidium bovis. The sequence continues at coordinate 315,538 of NW_027125030.1, forward strand.
TGCAATAAACTCCTACTACCTTTTATTTAATTACTAATTAATACTATATAGTAGACGTCTACAAATAGAAAATAGACATATCATAACGTATTTGCCACTTAATGTAGGGAGATATTGCCCCTCATTAGAAACTAAAAGAATATAATACAAATAAGATAATAAGCTTTTGGAGAAAAAAAGTATTAATATTAATATTGTTATTTAATTAACAAGTAAAAATATAATTACTTTTATATACGGTATTACATCTCTTATTTATTAATAAATAGAAACATAGTTTTGTTCATTATATTTATTCCATACTAATTATTATATTTTATACTAGGGTATGTGGGGAGTTTGGGCGGTACTTGTCACGTGTCTTGCCATAAAGTGGCAAATTTCATTATTTCAAACTAAAAATTAATTTTTTGTTTACAGCTAAATGTAAATAAGGAGTAAATATAATTCTGAAGTAAAATAATAATATCTTCTTGCTATTCGATTTAATATCTAAATATTTTACCACTACTCATTTTACTCGTTTTCGTTATATGTTGACTATATTTACAGTTTCAGAAAACGTTCATTATAAAATTTTTAAATAGGGATCAATATTATTTTTAGTAATCAGAAAGTATCATATTTGTTGTTTATAGTATTTTTTAGAATTAATTTGAATGTGTATATTCTTCCTAAATATTTGATTATTTTTAATGATAAATTTGTTGGATGTCCACATGTAAGTCACGTGCACGTAACATGCAGAATTGCATGTATACTGCATTTGAATTTTGTATTTGCAAAATAGATCCAACTTTGATGACAATAAGAAATAAATAAAAAAAAGTTATTTAAGATCGGTTATTATAATTTAAAAATAAATTATACTAAATACAAAAAAAGTGTCAAAATGGAGGTTTTTGAAATATTTATAATTAGATATATTAATTACATTAATATATGGTCAACAGAATTAAATAATGATAACTTTTATGAGGAGTTTAGAGATGGAATATTACTTTCGTGTTTACTTAGAAAATGGTCAAGCTTATATGGATATAATACTGAGGGTGAGTTAATAATATATAAAAGACCATTAAACAAAAGCCAAGCGATAAACAATATAAGTTTATGCTTGAATTTTATAAGTAATCCACCTGAAAAAAGCAATTTACCAGAATTAAATAATAATGATATAAGCAAAAAGCTGATAAATGTGGAGGATATATACGAAAAAAATGAATCAAAAATAATAAATTTTTTAAGTAAAATATTCCACCATTATTTTATTCCATATTTAAGATTAAATTCAAGAAATTTGTTATTAAATATGAATAAATATCTGCAATGTCATGGATTATCATTATCAGATGAAACAATTAATGAATTTTATAAAATGATACCTAACAATAACAAACATGATAACGTATTATCAGACAGAATAGAAAGTTGGGAAAGATATTTAAGTTATAATTTGAGTGACATAAATGACAAATACTCTAGCAAATATATTAATTCATTACAATGCGATATAACATCAAATGGATTTATATTAATAATGATAATTTTATATCATATGGGATGGATAGATGCATCTATTTTATGCCAATTATATTACAATCCGAAAAAATTGGAAGAGTATAAATGGAATCATGAAATATTGTATTATTCATTTCAAACAATAATAAACTATTTAAATATTCAAAAAGAGTTGTTTATAGTAAATAATAAAGAACAAATTAAATTAAATAATAATAAATTAAAAGGAGAAAATAATAACAATGAAAATTTTGATAATGCTCTCTATGAGAATGATGACGACGAATATGATTACTATAATGATCATAATACAGTTACGACTTCTAGTATAATAAGCACTGAGATACCATTTATATTAATCCCACTATCAAGCTTGTATTTGGAAAATTTTTCACCATATATATTGTTGCTACAGCTGGAAGTAATATATAATTTATTAACGCAACAAGTGGATAGCAATTATGACTATTGTTACGGAGAGAGCAACAAACTTCCAGTGTACGGCCCATACCAGCCGATCAGTTTGGATTTACTAGATGAATTAACATATAAAGATAACTATCCTGTAAATTGGACAAGTGTAGATAATGCCGATTCAATGATATTAAATAATAATATATATAATAATTATGTTAAAAAAGAGAAAATATATAATTGTAAGGAACAGGATCAAAATGAAAATCACTATAATAATTATGATGAAGAAGAAAATTATGAAAAAGGTAATGAAGACACATTAGAAAAATATGCTGCAACTGAATATAGTAACGAAACATACAAAAAGGGGGGGGAAGAGTATGATGATTATTATAATGAGGTAATAGGGGAGAATAATAATATATCAAATATTGAAACTGAAGATAATACTGGAGTAAGTACGAATGCAAATGATAGCAATGAAGACTATTATATGGAGTTAAATAACAAATTAATAAACGATATGAATAATGCAAAAGATGAAATGAATGAATTGTTTACAGGATTAGAGAAAGAATTAGAATTATTAAAAATACATGATAATACTAGCTTTAGTAATAATAATAATAATAATAATAATAACATATATTTGAAAGATATACAAGATGACAATAGTTTCTTCGAAATAAATGAAAATACAAGACATATTGATAAAATAAAAATGTTTCAAGATCAAATGATAAGCAATTCAAATAATATAAAAAACAATTTCCCGATATTAAATAGTAATGGGAATGTAAAACCATCAATATCTAGAAGTGCATTAGAAGAACAAAAAAAAAGGATAGAAGAGCAATCCGTAAATACAAACGTTGATGATGATAATTATACTTCAAAAGTGTTTGATATAACAAGAAAGCCAAATGGGGTAATGGACAAAATATCATCGGCAATAAATGAAAATAATAAGTTATTAGAAAAATTAAAAAATAGCTTAAATAAAAATATTCATGAAAAAAAGGATGATATAAAATCAAACACAAATACAGTAGATAATAAGGAGAATAAGGTTAATATTTTAAATAATAAAGTTGGTGGAGAAAAAATTGTTAAAAGCAGTAGTGTACTAAATGTAGATAAGGTACTTTCATCGTCAGAATTAAGTAAGGAAAAGAATAAAAAAAGCGGAATCGGTAAATCAAAAAATTTAAAAACATCATCAATACCAAAAAATAAAGTTAGTTTTAGTGATAGAGTAAAAATGGAGGTTGAAAAGGCATTAATAGGCAACAGAGGTAATGAATAATGCAAATGTGCATTTCCGAAATATTAATATAAAATGGTATAAATTTTGTAGTATGTAAGAATTAATATTCAAACTAGAGAAATGCACGGTTTCAATAAATGTAGAAAAGAATATTAACATATTAAACAAATTAGAAAGATGAATATTTTATTTAAATAAAAAAGTAAACAAAAAAATGCATTACGTATATGTGTGTGATCTCTCTTTAAAAAAAAGAAACACATATTAAAGAAGCATTTTATAGGAGGAATACATTAAAATATGTAAATAAGTAATTGTTTATATTTTCATTCTTTTTTGTTATCCTTTTTAGATAAATTCAATTTAGTTTCAAATTTTTTTCTTTTCAAATATAGGTATTAATTATTATTATTGCCATTATATATCAGTCATGTTGATAATTAAACAATATGTAGTTAAATTTAGATAGTAAATTGTGGGGTGTGTGTGTATATAACAATATATATAACAAAATATGCTAATAATTTTGGCGGTTGTTTTTGAGTGAATGGCATGAAAGTACAATATGTTAAAAGTAAATAAACTAGAGAGGAATTTAGCATTATTAAGTGAGTAAGGAAAAGCTTAAATTAAGGAGGGAGAGTTACGAAGAACAATATTATAAATAAAATTTATAGGGATTAATAGTAGCATTAAGATTTAAGGAGTTGTTGAGTAATAAGAAGGGTGTAAAAATAGAATTGAAATTTTGATTATATATATGAACTTAAGTAAATAATTGTCAGTATTACATGTTGGAGTTAATAATACAAATGGAAAGGATTAATTTTTTGTTGAAAAGGTGAATATCTTAATGTGTAAATGTGATAATATAAATCAATAAAAGCAGTTAAGTAAAAAAAATAGAAAAAAATTGGTCAAGTACAAAGGCAATAGCATCGAAAGTTGTTTATAAAGGTAAATATTTATTAGGTACATAACACAAACAAAATAATAAAGTTAACGAATACATAAATAAGACAGGTATATATTAACCATATTTAAAATTGCATATAGTTATCTATTTATGCGGATGTTTTAATTAAAAAATAAGAGAAACTATATAAATAATGATATTAAAAAAAGGATCACTAATAGGATTTCTATTTGTGATAATAATTAAAATATTAATCATAAAAAAAGAATTATTGACTGCATTTGGGGAAACTGTGAAAATAACAACATCTTCTGAAAATAATGATAAAATATTTGGTGGTTCAAAAATAGTTTGGCTTCCGTCTAAGAAGTTTTATTTATGTGATAATTATCATTTTTCAGTTTCAACTCCAAATTCATATATCTACCCAAAACTAGAGATATATATACTTGATAGTACATTAACTCAGGGATTTACTATATTTTTAAGATGTGGCAAATTGGCTACACCCTATAATTATGATGTGAGAATAAATATTCCAAGTGGAATAACAAAAGGATCAAAGATAGAGAGTAAACTTCCACTATGCAATTTTCCGTTGTTGTATAACAATGCATATAATATAGATATATATGTTGGAAATGTAGATATAGAATTTACTAGAAGGCATTATTGCCCATGCTCACCAGAATATGTGGTTTTATCCATAGGTTGTTTAGTTGAATATAATAGTGATGAAATAATAACACTATCCCCTTCAAAGGAATATAATATTAATGGTTTCTTAACTAGTACAGTAGATAATGGTATATATATAGGTGATAAGATAAATAATGTAAATAATAATATAAATAACAAAATAAGTGGTATGCAGATAACAAAAATGCCGGAAAGAACAAATAATCATAAATTGCCTCTAAATAACTTAAAAATAGTATCAACACCGGCATGTGTATTGGAGAATAACGAATATGTCACTTTTTGCAATGTAAATCTATTCTTTTCGATACAGTTAGACAGTGAAGGTGAATCTGGAACAGGTAAATTACTTGAGAATGATAGTAATTTAAACAATATATGTGTCTACATTTCTCCGTATATATTCAAGGAAGGAATTATAAGTGTAATGGATGAAGATGAAAAAAAAGGAGAAATGTATTTAAATAATATAAGTACTGTATTTGGTGACGGAAACACTGATAGTTCTCTTTCATCAATCCCGGTTTTAAAAAATCATCTTATATCTCCATTCTCGCCAAACATTTGTATTGGATTAACCGGTGTGTTACAATCTTTGAAGAATCAGATTTCAAACCACACAATTCAGAATGAGAAACTTCCATCCCAGCTTAGAAGTTATGTTGACTCTGTCACTATTCAATTATCTAATGAAATAGATTACTACGAATTAAAAAGACAATCAATTTATAGTAATAAAAATGATGAATCTTCACTGAAAAACGGTAATTTTGATTCAAGGAATGTGAAAGTTAATTTGGTATTGAATAATGTAAGACCGTCAAAATACTTTGTTTATCCGTTTGTGCTTCAATATACCTCTGAACACGTTGGTACTTTTGGAGGAACCGTTGATAATAGGGATGGTGGAATGGTCTTTACTGACAAAGGTGAATTTTCAATGGGTGTAAAAAGCAGTGGATTTAACGACTATTATGTTAAATTGTATTATAACTTAAATTATCTTCAATATAGTAGTGATAATCATGTAGTTAAGTGGTTGCCTACAGTGATAAACAGTAAATACAACATTGAAGAGTTGCCAAAAACAATAGACAGTAAATTGAATATGAATGTAAATCTAAACATACCGTTCTATATAGTAATACCTAAAATAGTAACAAATATTCTTTCATTTTTGGATAATAAAATTGAGATATATATTGAAAAAGAACTAAGCTATCTTTTTACTCGTTTAAATACTACAATAAATATTGAATATACGGGGCTTCTGGGAAGGTATCCATTGCAAGAGAATTATAATGTATTAAAAGGCGATTCAGAAATAAAAGAAACTAAGATAATTAATTTTATTGACGAGGCTAAATTTAATTCTGAAAATTCATTAAATTCTGATATTAACTTGAATGAAAAAAAACTAATATTAGAAATACAAGTACCGACCTCAATTATGTCTTTGGGTACACCGTTTGCTATGAGGTTTATAATTAAACCAATACAACCGCTAGAATTTCCATTGAAATCTTTAAATATCGAAGTTAAACACAAAGTTGTCCCGGTTTCATGCAACAAAGATACTTGTTCAAGACATGGTGACTGCTATTTAAATGAATATATTGGTAATATTAATATTTATTGTTCGTGTTATCCAGGATGGGGTGGTTTGTATTGCTCAAAACCGTATCTTTCCTATCAATCTATATTGGCATATCCAATATCATTAGTAGGAACCAACTTTGTTGCAATTCCAACGGTATATGTTTGTATATACAAAAGGAAATGGTTGGTTGCTATTTTGGCCTTTATAGCTGGATTGGTGTCTTCTATATTTCACGCAGCTGAAGTTGGACTCTTGATTGACCATGGAAATATACTTTTAAAAGGAGATTTAATATCTGCTCAATTGATTATTTCATTTGTATTTATTTTACTTTGCAGATTCAAGAAAAGAATTGAGATTGCACTACTTTTAATTCAAATTATCATTTTAATATTATTAACTCTATTTACATCAAGACTAACTACTACTATAATTCCAATATTTTCTTGTTTTTTAATTATATTTGCAAGAATTTTCTATTGGTACTGTAATACTAAAATATATAGTGAAAAGATTCCTTCAAACAGAAATTCAAATATTAATTTAGAAATATCTTGCACAATTCCTATTGAGCTTACTGACACACCAAATACTCCTAAGAACATTATTCCTAAGGAACATCACAATGAATTTAATGTTTGTGAAAAACATGAAGAAAATAAATTAAGGGAAGAAAATAAAATACAGGAAGAAATGGATGAGGTTGAGATGGTTAAAAAACAAGAAAATAATAAAAGTGCCAATGTTATTGAACAATACGGTTTAAGTGACGTTACTATTCCTTTTGATATCTCAAAATTAACTGAAATGGTTTCTCTAAGTACGATAATTAACTCATCCAATCCAGTGTCGCCTTTGAACGAACATAATAACAAATCTAATAATTCAGCCTCTTTAAATTCAAACCACTTTTGTGATAATACTTTCTTCAGAAAAATTAAATATCATTTTACTAATTTAAGTAAAAAATTGATATTTATATTTTACAGAGAATATTATTCACCTAAATTTATATTAATCGGTGCATTTTGTGGTACATTTGGCTGTATTACATGGTTTTTAGAGACTGTAGATACTTATTGGATATTTCATTCTCTCTGGCACATTATGGCCTTCCTTGCAAGTACATTTATTATTCATGGCTGTATTCCAAATAGTAATTGTTGTGTTTACAACAACAAAACAATTGACTATAATGGCGAATATAATAATAGAAACTGCCAAGACAAGAATTTTAACTTATATAAGGATAACAGCGAAATAAAGTTCTCTTCTTTCTCCAGCTGTAGCAAAGATAAAAATAAAAAATCACGTATTCAAAGTAATAATGATTCCAAAACTCCGCGTAACTTTTGTATTGATAACGCTAATATATAACATTTATATTTACTTATATTTATCAAATTTAGCAATAATATAATGCTCAGTTATAAATTATAAAAGGAGGCAGATAATCGTAAAAAAAATCATTGGTACTAATATTGACGTTAGTGCTACAATGTCATTATCCTAATTGACTTATATATTTGTTTATATTTATGTTTATTCTTAGACTACTTTTGTATTCTTCTTTGATTTTTGCTTATTATTTTTCAATAATCACTGCGAATCATGCATCTCGTTAACCAAATACTGTTTTAATGAACACTAATAGATTTTTGAATATTTACTTGTGAAAAAGAAAAGGCGAGGGAGCATAACTATAAAAGATGAATTCAAACTCAATATTTAAAACAAATGTATTTGCAATTATAGCCTTTTTCTAGTTCTGAATGTGATTTGGTGTTCATTTGAGTGAAAAAAATGCACTGCCAAAACAAAAAGATAGCTAGTAGAAAGAATAATAAAGTACAATATAAAATTAAATTAGTCAAATTAAAAGAAAGAAAGAAGCTAGATTTTTTAATTGTTCATGAATTAAACGACAGTATTTCCTTTTTTGGTTAAATTACCTATGACAAAATTTGGACTGCAGACCAGACGAAATATTAAATTAATTACTATTCAATGAATATTCTTAGCAAGGAGAATCAATTTATTAAATAAAGCTGGCTAAGAAAGAGAAAATAGGAACATGATATAAAACGATAAGTAACATTTACAAGGAATAGATATCAGAAACAACAATTACGGCGCATTCACTTGTTATTTATTTAAAGGGTGCAAAGTACTCACAGAAATAATTAATAATAAAGATCGCGCCAAAACAGAATATATGCACACAGGTGGTAACATGTCATGGAATACCAGCTAAAAAAATAGGCAATAAATTGAGTTAAAAAGTACATAGGAATATAACAAGAAGCCTTTAGCAAAAGTAAAGTTTTAATTACTTTAAACAAAATAGTAGAATACGCAGTAAAATTACATAAGGCAACTTAGATGTCATGAATAGAATATTTATGGGATAAATAAAAGCATATGAGCAAATTATGAATAAATTGTTTGGATTGCAAGTTATAAATTGATTATTTGACATAATTTTAGGAAGGAAGTGATAATTTAGGCTGATATTTTGTTTAATTAAAACGGTATATATGATAGCACAATATTTGAATTAAAAATATAGCGCAGGTGCATAATTTAATTTATAATACCATCATAAGAAAAAAAAGTGTATAGTTAGGATATAAGAAATATCAAAAGAATAAATACAAAGATATTATCTTAAGAAATAAAAATGGCGATAATAGACTTGGCGAGTTTATGTTCGCCAATTCACAATTTTAAAAGAGGTTTTATGTTTAGTTATGGTGAAGATCCAAAGCAAAACAAAAATAATATTGTAAATAACAATAGCGTTGACTATAATAATACATTGCACACTAATATAAATACAAGTGGTAATACAAATGCGCAATATGTAGTTAAAAACATAGAATCATTGTCCTATAATAATGGTATAATTAATAACTCAAAACCCCTTGTTGTGTTTGATAGTAGCAGCAAAGACGGAGGTGCTGAATTGACGAGCCTTAATAAAAAATTGTTAATAAACAACAACGGAGTTAACTTAGGATTTGGAGAGTTGAATTACACAAAAGGATTCGGTACAATAACTGGATCTGCATGTGGAGTAGGAAACGGAATAGGAGGCTACAAATTAGGAGTTGAGGATAACAATATAAATGACAATAGTCTCGTAATTGAAACTAACTTGAATGAATTCGGGAGCATAAAAACAAATATAGATGTTGGTTATTTGAATTTGGGAATCTATGGTAGCAAGTTGGGTTGTTTGACTGGATTTGATCAAGGTTATGTTAATTTGAGTAACTATGACAATAAATATCAGATTGAATCATACGGTGAATCAATTCATCTAAATAAAGAGCCAGATCCAAAGGAAGAATATGCATATAACAATACTATTAAGAAGCAGAATAGTAATTTAACACAAATCATGAAAAATTATAGTTATTTTTATGAAAATCCTATATTTAATATAACCAATGGTTTAGGTAACAATACTGTGATAATATTTGATTTGGATGATACGTTAATACCTACAGATTGGATAAGAGATACATATTCAAGAATAAGACAAAATTCATCATTGAATTACTTATTTACAAATTCAAGTAATAATGTTTATCAATACATAAGAATGCAAGTAGATCAACATGTGAATCATCAGTTAATTCCGAATATAATTAAGATGTTAACAATATCAAAAAAACAATTTTTGGACGTTGCAATAGTAACTAATGCAAGATCTACAGGTTGGCTTAAGGTTGTAGAGGCAATGTTTCCCGAATTAATTGCTACTCTTAATGAGTTAAGCGTGCCTATAATAAGGACCAGTCCTCAAGGAACAGAGCCTGAAATAGAAGATGGTGAAAAGTACTTCAATTATTGGATGATGGCAAAAAAAAATGAATTTGAAAAGATAATAGATAAATGGTCATCTGCTAATGGCAAAAATAATAATTACATTAGCCATAATTTATCAAATATAGATTTAATTAGCGTGGGGGATAATGATTTTGAGGAATGTGCTGCCGTGCACTTGGCAGCCATAGACAGAAAAGTAGGATTTTCTAAAATAATAAGATGCACTCCTGGACTATCCCCGAAAATGTTCTTAAATCAATTACAAACTATTTCAAATGTGATTGAGATTGAGAAAAAGAGAAATTCACCTCATTCATGGATAAACTATACAAATACTGTTTCCGCCAGGATAATTGAGAATGGTCAATTTTTGTCCGGACAGGGATCATATGGAGATTCCACAGAAGACGAGTAATTTGTTTATATTTAAATGAACATTACCTTTTACTTTATACCTTACTCATTTTTAATGCATAACTATTGTTATAATTAAATGCTAGTACAAGGAATAATTTTAATGTTAAAGACTATCATGTTCACAAGTGTTGATACTAAAAATCTATGTTAATTAGATAAGTCAGATATATAGAAATAGTAAAGAGGAATAATAGTTGTAATAAATAGTACAATTAAGATTTACTTTTATACCATTTCTGTTTTTTTATTATTACTTTTAACCATCTAGAAAAGCATAGATGGTGCTAGTCCGAATTTATTATTCAATTTCAAAATAACAATTTATCCCTAAGTTCGTGTATCTGTGTTCACATGGCAGAACACAGAGAATAATTTTATAATTATATCCAATTAGTAGAAGAACTTTACTTTCAACAAACTTTTGTATAAAGAATAAATTTTCACTTAAATGTGTGGAGGTGAAATATAAAAGGTGTTTAAATAGTGTTTCTCTTGTTTAGTTAAAGTTTAAATGGATCTTTTCCCTCATTTTCAAAGTAAGAATAATGCAATTCAGAGACATCACTTCCTTCAACATGTTTAGTTATTCCTGCTGAAGTAATTTGGTAAACTCTAACCACTCCACCTGACCCACCATCTCTGTTAGTAGCTACTACAATTGCTCTCTTTCCAAGTTCAATTGCTTCCTCATCAGTTAGATCATATTTATAACCAGTGTCTAGAACACCATAAGCATAGAGAGATCCAGATCCTATTGAAAATTTGCAGTCTTTTACTCTTGATCCGTCATTATCTACATAATATAGATGAGGGCCATCATGGTCATATCCAGCTATCATCACCCCTGCCGATAAACCATAGGCTCTGTAATGAAAGAATATATTAGTTAACATTTTGGAGGCTCCAGCAACACTTATTCTTTGATTATTTCTCAACTCGTAAAGACGACAAAGTTTTGACAAAAATCTTTCCCAATATGAACAGTCAGCAGCTCCACCTGCCATAGTACCCAGGAGAAAGTCATTTATTTTTATTATCTTTTTAACCTCTTGAGAGGCGATGTAACTTCCTTGTGTAGCTCTACTATCAACTGCTAAGATAACTCCACCCTGATAAATAAATCCAAGCGTCGTTGTGCCTTTATTCATCTTTTTCTTTAATTCACCTTTATTATAGTCTCTCACAAAGTTGCAGGGGTCACCTATGCAAGCATGGTCAAATACATCTCGGTAAACTTTTTCTAAAAGTTCATTTTCATCCTTCTCCTCTCCAAATCTGAACAAATTCGACTTACTTCTCAACTTTTTATCGAACACATTTTTACCATAAAAAGATACATCCTCCAAACTACCATCCAAAAAACTAAACATAGACATATTGTATAAAGATATGCTAAATGTAGATAATATACCTCAATAGATATTTATTTTTGCTTTATGCACTTTGATAGAGAACGAGAAAAACTGAAAATATGAATAAATGATACATTCACTCTTCGATCCAAAAACAACTCCTCACTGTTGTTTAACTGATAGCTAATGTGGCAATAGTTTCCAAATAGCAACGTGTAAAATCAAGCCTGCTTGTCACAATCGAAAAAAACTTATTTAATTTACACTAAAGTCCTTATTCGCTTTAAATTTGTTATAAAACAAAAGCAAAAAGTAACAATTATCTCCTGATTAGCGTTGCTTATTGTAAATAACTTTACACCCCTCAAAAAACCCGCTTATACATTTGGCGGTAACTTATTTAATTATTTGTAGCGAAAGCTTGTATAGAAAAAGTGAGGAGGAAGGGAGGTATACTAATCGGAGTAAGGTATATGTATATACAGACAAGTGAAATATTGGTACAAAGCAAAGAAATAAAGAGAGAATGCTGGTATTCTGAAGAATAGTTGGATAAATTATGGACAAAAGGGTGTGAGAATAAGTAAGGTACGATAAAGTATTATGCAAGTAGTACACATAAACATATATATCCATGTATATTGCAATAAAACGGTTGAAAAATTAAAAGAGAGAATTAGTCTTTGCATTAATTGAGATTTTGAGTATAAGTGAGTGCTTTCAACCACTTTTATTATTGTTCATTAACATTTTTGACAGTTTTAGTTATTCGATTGGTTTTAGATTTTTTTCTTTATTTGCGAGTAATATTACAAAAAAAACATTTCAATTTATATGAATTGATAACTGATGAAGAGTATGAATATTAAGCAATAGGATCGAAATAAAATGGGATGTACAAAATTCTTATTACATTGGATAAGTTATTACTGACTGTATAGATATAGCCGAAAAAGGACTAGTTCAACTGTAGAAATATAAAATATAGAAGATGAACACAGAAAAAGACTTTCCTGAATGGTTAGAATTAAATATTGGGAAAAGCTTTGTGATACTATTGAATGAGCTTGTGAATAATAGTTTAATATCGCCAAGTACAAGTCTGAAAATGATTGATAACTATAAGGAATCATGTTCATATATACTTAGAAAATATGTAAAATCAGGAAGAAAACTAAAATGCGAGGGAGTAATTAACAATTATAACTGTATTGATGGAAGTTGGAATATAATAATTAAAGATGTTACTGTATTTGGCAAAACATTGGGAAGAGTTAGAAGTAAATATGCAAGAATATCAGGTAAAGAACTTTCTAAATGTAAACAACGTCATAATTTACGCATATGAGTATATTTAAATTAGGAGTGTTAAAATAATAATTAAATAAAATAGCATCATTTAATACTCGTAGTAATTAGCGTTTCTCCAAGCAATTCAAATGCTTTTTCAATTAATTTATCATCATTTAAACTAGATGACTTGTATAGTGAGTCAATGAAATTTTCGTTACCATTTAATTTTGTTCTAATATGATCAGATATTTCATCGATTAAATATTTGTTTCCTATCTTAACTGAAGATATAAAAACATAAATTACATTTTTTAGGTCGTATAGCGAAAATAATTTATAATTTTGATAATAATTTATGCATTTTTCATATTCTTTCAATTTAAAGCTAATTTCATGAGCCATTTTTACTGAGTGCGTGATTATTTTTAATTCATTTTTGTCTTCGAATTCACTTAAACTAGGAGTAATATTTTCAATATTATCATTTTTCACCTCTAAATCTCTCATAGTGTACTCTTGGCAAGATACTTGTTCGTAATTGTGTATATTATTGGCTGTTTCCTTATTTTCGTAGTCTTGTTTTCTACTGTTTATTTTGTTATTTAAATTTAGCTTTTTTACACTAGCAGTCCTCTTATTGTAATTTTCACACCAATTAATTCTTGAATATTGAGGCAACAGTTTTAATATATAAAACAATTTATCCAAGTATTCAAGTGAAATTATACTCCAACTCTTCATGTACTTGTAGTCAATATAACTGTTCATTTTTAGTGCCATATAGTAATAGTAATAAAAATACTTTTCTGCTTTTCCTAAACAAAAAGGAGTGAATTTCTCGTTTACATTCCTATCCTTAACTTTAAAATTTAATTTAAGTGAAAATGAATCATTTACATTCGATTCCTCTGATTCGATTTTTCTAATTCCATCAAAATAATCTAACAAGAGTTTCAAGTCCCAATACGCCTCCTCGCATTCATGTTTTTTGTTATATAATAACTGTTTTGTTTTTGAGACAATTTCACTTTTACCATCTAAATCTAGAGAGCTTAAACACTCATTATCTGGAGGAAAAAAGAATATAAGCGGATATGGAACATTAAGTGTATATTTACCACCTAAATAGCAGTGTGGTAGGGAACTTTCGAGCCAGAGAGGAGTGGTGTAATGACCTGGAGATATTCTCAAATTAATGGGTTTTAAATTATATGAATTATTATTTATCCCTCTAATTGGAATATCAATATCATATTCTATTGAACTTGAATTACTTATTAATTTAAATTCGCTCACTTCAATATTTAATTTAGAATCATAACCTAAATCAATTCCTGATATCCTCTTCGGTATTGAATTGCAATCCTTTTGAACACCATTATTAAAAAAATCATCTTCTTTATCATAAGATGACAGTATTAACACATTATCATTATTATTTAAATTCTTATGCAATTCATTATTTATTTCATTCTTGAATGGATACTTAAATTGTATTCTTCTCTCCCAATAATAACCATGTAAATGAAAGACTATATATTTATATAGTTCACTGTTTATTTTGTTTATTGAATAGTCACAATTTTTACAATTGTTATTTACTTTAATTCTAACTTGAGATATTTCGCCAACTTTCATTGACAACATTAATTCTATGAAATCTTGTTGTGATATTAAATTCATTATTGAGCTCATACACTCATTTAATTCTCTATTTTCTTTCATTTTTTTCAGATTCACCTTCATTCTTCTCAAATTCTTAGTTTCTATTTCATTCAAATTCATTTGAATGTACATATCAATATTTGTTGAAATTGATATTTCAACCATGTCATTTCTAGATGGTGATTTTAATCGAACGCCTTCTTTTAATATTTTTTTCTTAATCCTATCATTTATTGACTCAATATAACAAAAATCTACCAATTTAACGTAATATGTACTAAAATCTTTTATATTATTTCTAAGTAAATTAACAAGTTTTCTTGACCTCGCATATTTATTTTTATAGCTTTCGGATGGTATCATATTTTTTTCATTGCCAGTTTCTTCTATTCTTCTCTGATGTGAAAATATTGAATCTTTTTTAATCAAAACTTTTGATACCTCACCTTTTAACATCTGTCTAAGTGCTAACTCTAAACCCCATGGTATGAAATTATCACATACTAGTCCATTATTATCCATAATAGTATCACCCAGTATAGTCGTTACTCTTTTATATGAATTTTCCACTTCACTTCCACTACCGTTTTCCTCGACGCAGTAATAATCAAATACAATTTCGTCTCCAATACCTGGTTTATTATATCCATCACCACATTTTATTATTTCTTTCAATACTCCCTTCGTTGAAACTATCAATACATCTCCTATTGAATCCGTTGGAAATTCATCTCCTGAATTAATTGCCGTAAAATCACTTTTCTCTGAATCAGATACCATCCTATAATAATTAAATAAACACAGGTATATTGAAAACTATATTTATATTTAATAAATTCACTTTGTTTATACAGCTTATCAACATTAATGATTCATCGTATCAACTAATACTCCTATCTCTTATTAAAAATTTTGAGTATTTAATAAAACATCAACAAGTCAAATAAAAATTCAATGGTGAAATAAATTTACTAATTAATATTGGTATTTTCGTTTGATGTTAATATTTGGCAGTACGTAACTTTTCTTCTAGAAAGGGAATTTTTGGAAAATAATGATAAACTATCAAATCACTTTTAATAAAGTTTCTATTTATTCTAGTGTTGTTACCTTTTTTCCAAAGTTATATCTACCTTTTAATTTCAAAATTTTATCATTTATTTATTTGCTATACCGGCATACGAGACAATTAAATTTTAAAAAAAATACCGGAATATATTAAGGCAAAAATACATGCAAAGTAAATGTGTACAGTTCATGAAAGAAAGACTTTTAGACATATGAATTAAATACAAATTACGATAAATTAAGTTAAGAATTAGTCAGCAAATCTATATCATCTATAAAAGACTTGGAGTTTATTATATCGGTCCCACCCAAAATTATATCTACATCATATAAATTTTTAATTTCATTCGCATCACGAACTTCCTCATAAGTAACTCCGCCTACTATAAACACCATAACTTTTTGTGGTTTCTTTGTGGTATTAGAATCATCAGTAGATGGAAACCTACTGTATTTAAGTTTACCTTTAACTAAGTTTTCAAGTAAGCTATACATTAATGTTTTATGTTGAATGTATATATTTTCATTAACAGTACCACCTGCAGTTTTTCTAATAGTGTTTTTTGCTATATTAAATAAACTCTTACTTTGAAATAAATCAATGGACCTGAAGTCTTTGCCAGCTATTTCTAAAAGTTTATCTATATATTTCGAATTATTTCCCAAATTGTACTTGAAATTATTTATCTGCATTTCATTCTCCTGATATTTTAGTGAATAAATAAGAGCTAGTCTTATTTTATCAAATGTGTCTATTTTAGGGTCATCCAATATACTACCCACTTCTTTTGAATGTTCTATAATATTATCATTTACAAATATATCTTGTTCAAGAGCTGATATTCTCATTAATTCTCTATTCTGAACTATTTCAGACAACTTATGCATTATATTTACATGTTTACAGACAATGCCTGATTCTTTCTTAAATTCTGGGTATGTATCAATAAATCTGTTTATGTCATCTATACTATTTAAATTTTTACAATAGTTATTATTTAATTCCTGTTGATTTACCATATCCCTAATAAAAAAACCTATATCGCCAAAATTATCATATTTGTGTTCATCATAAAAGTTATCATATTCCTCGGATAACGTATACTCTTCACTACCTATCGTTATTTTGTTCTGTTTTATTGTAATTAATTCATGTATCATTGATTGATATGTCCACTGTGTAAGTAACGGCGTTATTGGGTCCTCTCTCCTATCTAATATTACTATTACAGTATTGCCATTATGTTCTATATTTGAATTTATATCGCTGTTATTGTTATTACCATACATTAGTAATTCCACTGGATTTGAATCCATTAATCTTCTTTCTAGAGCAAATGCAATATTTCTACAAAGTGGAGAATTATTCAGATATCTTATTTCTGGGATTTCACCCAATAAAACGGATGCTGAGTATACACCATCAAGTATTCTTTTAAATAAAGTCTCCTCAAATGTTGTCCATTTCGATGGCAAATTATACATTTGACCTATTACACAGTAAATAATTAACTATTTTTATTTATAATGTTTGACTTACCAAAATTATTTATATTCAAAGAATACAAACAGCTATTTGTTATGTTTACATCAATTCTCACTTCTCTAACTCTTTTGATAACTTCATATTCATCACTCACTGCTAATCTTTGAAGTATTTGCGGTGAAACATTAGTTGTAAAATAAATATAGTAATCCTTATACAGTGGATTTTTTAACTCGTTACACAAAATAGAAATATTTTCTCGTGTTGGTCTAATGAAAAAAATACCAGAAAAGTACGGAAGTTTTTCTCTTACGCTTGCATTATCTATTAACTCTGTTAAAAATACTTCTTTCTCCAGCAACTCTGTTTGAGTATATATCAATGATATTATTTCCAGTGTTGCTTTATCCAATAATAATATCTGTTTCATAAAATAAATTAATATTAATCAGGTCATCTTGAATACAATAAATAAACCTACCTTTATTCCTGATATTCTACTAAACAAAGAAACTACCAACTCATGAGATATCCTTAGCAAATTTACCATACTCTTAGTTACTCAATAACTTATAAAAAAACATAACTTGATGGTTTCATTAATGTTATTTTATTTAATATAGTATACTCCAATCTTAATATTGTAAATTAAGTCATTTATATCGAAATCTTAGGTGTTATTTTTGCATTACTTTATTTCTAAATATACATATAGTAACCAACACGAGAGCGCAATTATGTGGGGTTAGGCGGTATTAACTTTGTGCCTAGGTAACCTATTATGAGTATTTGCATGAACGAAAAATTGGGACATAAATTTTGTGATTTTGCGTAATACTTTATATTACTATGTCAATCCTTGTTATTTTACCTGTTATTTCTCGCTAGTATCCTTTCTCTTATAAAATCATAGAGTTCCTTGTTGTTATTTATTCTTTCTTTGTGAATAGAATTAGGTTTGTCCGCTTGAATACATGTCTTGCAAAACTTTTCCCAGCAAGCTTTAATAAATATTTTAAGGAAAAAATTCAATAAGAATGTGGGTGGGTCAATAAATAAATCAATTTTCCACATAAATAATATGTGAGTTGAATTATCATCTACTGGACTTACAAAACCTCCACCAGATATATTAGCCCTGTTCGAGTACCCCATTGAATATGGTATGTCAGTTTTTAACCTTGGATGATATCCATGATTCTCTATTGAAGATGCGTGTATAAATATACGATTGTTTGCAGTTATTTCATCACTAACCCATATTTCTAAAATAATTTCTCTATTTGAAAATGGCCACGGAATATCTATGTAAATAGCTGTTACAATATGTAAGCGATCTTTATGCATTATTTCTTTGATAGAATTTAGTCCAAATTTTACAGGAAATGAAAAATATGGAATCCATTCTTTGTATAGATCTCTTTCATAAAAAACTGAGAGAACATTGAATATATTTGTGTTAATATTACCTTGAAAGCATATTTCAACTATTGTCGAGTCCTCGTAGCCTCTATACCACAAATCAAATAATTCTTTTCTTGTCACACAAATCCAATCTTTTGGTTTTGTATTTGTAATCAAACTTTTACAGTCCTCAAGTTGGAAATCACCCAATAAATTGCCATTAACATCAAAATATTTGTCAACAATAGGACTTTCCAAATCATTATCATAATCGCTTTCATTATTTATTGACTTAAAAGAGTTGCTATTCTCACTAGCACTATCTGAATAAAAATCATTATTGTCGAAATTAATATCCTTTTCATATTTTGATTCTAATTCACTAGCAAAGCAATTATCATTTGCGTAAAAATCGATCGATACATCTATTTCCTCTATATTCAAGCTATTTATTTCATTGACAAATTGTTTAATTATTGCAGCTCTTCTTTGTATTTCCATGCAAATTGGGTTTATTTTATACATTTTCTCGAAACCATATCTAAAAATAAATTAGTGAAAGTGAAACTTATTGAAACAAATTAACTTACTCTTTTATTAGCTTCTGTAATAAAATATGAGATTCCCAGAGTTTCTCATCCTTGTATAAACTGATAGAAAAATTCAACTCTTCAATAAAATCGTGCATTTTTTGATGTGAGATTGCGTGCACTTTTGCTTATTAACATATATAGTACGAAGTAAATCTCATTTTATTTGGTAATTATTAATGATTGATGAACTTTAGTATTTATTTATTTAATGAATTAATGGTATTACTACCGCCAAGTAAATAATTTAACATATATAGTACCCTTTTGCCTAAAATTTTAACAAATAATAATAGTTGATGATTTTATTAAAATAATGAATAATTCAATACATAATAATCCTTCAGTTGATTTGCTCAATGAAATCAAAATTGCCGGAAATTACCAGCTAACCACATATAATGAGAATAAGTTTAATGAAATTTCAAAGATAAATTATAATCATATCGAAAATTTACATTATTTAAAACCATTTATTAGCAATGAATCAAATGAATCGCAATATGATGTTGCAGCGTTAGTACATCTACTTAGTCTCCAGAGAAATAAAATGCGAGTTCTAGCTTTTTTGTAAGTTTCATATTTATTTTACCCACACACCATTTTTTTCAATAATTTTTATTAAATAACAATAATTCAATTGCTGTTCACTACAGAAAAAAAAGATGTGATCAATTAAAAACTTATAGATGGAATCACGGAAAATTTTTGTCTTCAATGGTGAAATCAAGAATGTCAGATAGCGAAAAAGATTTTTTCGATAACTATTGCCAACTCATTGAAGAATATAATAGAGATATCGTTAAAAAATTAAATGTACCTGATTTAGACATTTGTAATCAATCGATCAATAATATCATCAGTGAAAATATAACCCTCTGCCAAATTCAACATTCTAAAGTAATACCGAAAAATTTTATTTCTTACAATAATGGCAAATTAGAGATTAAGAATAAAAATATATTCTACAATTCCGGATCATTTTCGTTTTTTGATAATGATGAGATTCTATCCTTATCAAAAGATTCAACAATCATATCCATACGAAACAAGTGATTATAATTTTTGACATATATATTTTAAGTGTACTATTCTCACACATGTTTATTCAATAACTAGCTTTATAAATTTTTGCTTCATTTTAATTTATATTTTATATCTAATTTTATTATTTTCAATCTATTATTGCCTTTTGCTTGCTTGCATGCAAATATGCATGTAATTATGTGGACACACTAAATATTGGCATTAATGAATAGCTACAGGAAAAGAAAAGATGTGAACATTTATGTAGTAAATGATTTATTCACAATTAAAAATAAGTGTATATGTTGGTTTGTTTCAGTAGGTGTTACGCTGATTTTAATGAGATAAAACAAGATGAAATTTATTTCTTAGGTTAATAGATGAATGTTAGAATAAACTATCAAAAAATGAGAAAATTGACTAACACTTTTACAATTTGTTGTTTGTAAAACTGTATATAACAAACTAATTGCTCGCTAAATGCCTTGTAGTCCGTCAAATAAATTTAAAGAAAAGAAACAAAGGCGAAAAATTTGAAACAATTCGATAGATTGAATCTTTTGAGGGATCAATGTTGTATTTAAAACAAAAAATTATTAAAAAAACAAATATTGTTTAAATTTAATAATAAATAAATATTTTTTAAGAAATTTTGTCATTAAGTATTAGTAGCATGTATACCACTTATTCTATTTTAAACGTCATATTGTAATTATCATTAGACGTGACGGCGAGGGGAGTGAACAAGTTAATATTAAGTGGGAAAGGAATGAAATAAAAAGAACAGAATCATAAGAAAAAAGAAACAAGATCACATATATAAATTTACTAATAAAATAAAAGCTTAAAGAAGGAGTTCTTTGTGTGGAATTTGATTACCCTTTTAAAATTTAGGTTTTTTTCCTCTACAGAACAAATTCAAATAAAAGTGAAAAACAGCTTAAGAAAGATCTAATTTGACTTTTCACAACTATCATATATTAAGTTCAAATGCTACATTAACTTTTGTAAATATTGGTAAAATATACTAGTTTTCACTTCTTTTACCACTTACTTAAATAGCTTTATATAATATTAATATGAAAAGAAGTGTCTAGATTTATTGGTATTTAAATTGTGAAAATTCGAGTATATCAATTCATTTGAAAAGTATAGAGATAATAAAGAAATTGATCAGGTTTTACTGCATATTTTAGTGTGAAACATACTAAAAAACACAACATTAAAATTACATAAATGTTTGCAGACCAATAGTCATTCAAACAACAGCAACATCAATTGTAACAAAATATCAATCTTTATGAATAGATCTACTTGTCAAATTAATTACAATAGATAATATCAGAATAAAAAGTAAGTTATTTAGCTTATATGGTTATTTGATCACTAAAAATAATCAATAATAGACATTAATATTGAATTTAATTATACCAATACTTATTTTTTAATTACTACATTACAAAAATACTGGAATAGGTCATCCAAGAATTGTTTATGGGTGGGTGTTCCTCTAAAGAATTAATTAGTAGGAATAAGTTTGTTTTATCACTTGAAAACAAACACTCTGTAGAGAATTCTTATAAGCTAATGCCAATAAACCTCGATAATTATGGAAATGTGAGTATGGAAGGAAACAGAGCATATTTAAACCCAATAGGAGGTAATTATGATAGAAGAAGACTTTCTGTAAGCCAGAGTGACCCGGTAATTAACGATAGTGCTAATTCTGAAACTCCAAGAGGAAGAACACTATTTAAGACATATAAAGAGCAGTCCTCGAATGAAAAAAGTAAAAATTTGTTAGGAACTGATCAATTAGAATTAGGTAATTCAAGAAGAAGACTTTCAGTAGCAGGAGTACTTTCTCAAAGAACACAAGAAACCTTTGAATCAAAAGTTGAAGAAATAAGTGGTGATGATTTTGGAAGTGATGAATTACAAAGAGGAATAGGATATGTTTGTAGAAAAGGACTTAAACCAGAAAGTCCAAATCAGGACGATTTTTTTATATTAAAAACGGAAAATTGGGGTTTATATGGAGTTTTCGATGGTCATGGTCCATTTGGTCATGATGTAAGTAATTTTATTCAAAAAGATATGCCTTCTTTGATATTAAAAGACAAACAATGGAGAACACATCCACAAGAAGTTCTTCATTATGCGTTTATTAAGGCTAATCAAAGGTTACAGGAACATGTATTAGAAACTAATCAATTTGATTGTAGTTTATCAGGAACAACAGCCACTGTTATATTACACTTACCTCGTGAGAATCGTATTGTGACAGCTCATGTTGGTGATTCCAGATCGGTACTAGCAAGATGGTCAAGGTCTGGAAGAGTCTTAGAAGCTGTTGATTTAACAAATGATCACAAACCTAATTCAGAATCAGAAAAGCGCAGAATTATTGCGGCAGGTGGTCAGGTTAAAAGAATAGAAGGTGATATCCCTTATCGTGTCTTTATTAAGGGAAAGATGTATCCTGGATTAGCAATGAGCAGAGCAATCGGTGATACTCTTGGTTACCAAGCAGGAATAATACCTGAGCCCGATATAAATACATTTCAAATACAACCAGAGAAGGATTCCTTTATTTTAATATGTTCAGATGGTGTTTGGGAATTTATTTCTTCCCAAGAAGCAGTCGATATAGTTGCAGAGGGAGGTTCTTCCGGTGCTCAAATGTCTGCAGAAAAACTTGCTAGAGAAGCTTGGAGAAGATGGATACAAGAAGAAGGTAACGTAGTAGATGACATTACTGTTCAAGTAATTTATTTACAATCTTAATGAGAAGGAAAAACAAAAATAGGGAAGAAAGATACGGATATCAAGCGAGGGGTGTAAAATAGGTGAAACATATGATTTAACATTGAGTTTTCCATACTATTATTTTTATTCCTAATATTAGGTGTGTAGATTTGTGTTTAATTTTTTTTTTTTGTCTCGGTACTTTCTCTTTGCATTTCAACTATAATATTAGATTTTATGATTATTTCACTTTCCTTTTTTGCTGTTACATGGTTAAATACATAAATTACCAGTAGGAATATTGACAATTTATATATTATTGTTAGTAATTAACAAAATAAGTCTTTTCGTTACCACATAGGGGTATTGTAATTTTCACTTATGCAAAAGCGGTAAACTTGCTCAACAAAAATGCATGTAAGAGTTAAAATGGCTTCGAGTAATAAAAAGAGGGAAAAAGATAAATTACATATAAAAAATATGAAGATAAAATGAGTATAAGAGCAATCTAATGTAAATATCAATGTGAAACATTGTGGTAATGACGTTATATTAGTAAATAATAAAACATATATTAATATTTAGAAATAATAAGATTGTATTTTTAAACATTTGAATTCATCCATATGTATATCTATTCACGTTTATTACTATAAATAGGTATAGTGAGAGAGTAATGTATAAAGCAGGATAAACAAAAAGGAATAAGGCGTTTAATAATTATAAATTTCTATACAATAGATATCGGATAATAATAAAATATATAACCGTGAAATAAAGTTATATAGGTATATTAAGGGTGATCATTTATCCTTTTTTTTGTTTAAAAAGTGAATGTCTAGTGGAAACAACTAAGATTTATTCTGCTGAAGGGATCTATTCACCAATTTTACAATATATAATTTTAAATATAGCATAAACAATACAGTATATTTGAAAATGGCATGGTTAAATAGGTTAAACAAAAGTATAATGATATTAAGAAAGGATTTTATTGTGGTCTGCCTGTTTATTTTGAGCATAATACTAGACTCAAAGTTTGCAATATGTGAGAAAATGTCATCTAGGTATACAGGCTGGGTTAGTGAGGGAGTTTTTACTTCAGTAGATAATAATACAGCATTGAGTGAGTGTAGAATGTCGATACCAACAGGAATAAACCCTGAAGACGTTATAAAAGTTTCATACAGTTGTAAGAGTGGGGATTACATATCATATTTCGGGGCAAATAATGATATAATAGACCATGGGTCTATTGTACATATGGATGAAATACAAACACTAAGAATAGGTTGCTCTGACGGTTCTTCATTCATATCATTTGGAGGATCTAAGATAAATCACTACAATAACACAAGCACTGGATTTCCAATAATAGTTACAACCTTAAGTGCAGGTTTTACAAATAGTGGGCCAGGAAGAATACCCTCATTTGTGTTTATGGAGGGTTCGTTTTTACAATTAAGCACTTTTTCTATTAAAAGAAGGGTGCATAATATAGAGCCAACTAATATTAGAAGGTGGACAGGCGAAAGTTTTAAAGGAGGATGTTTCGCGTTGCTTCCAATTTCTCAGCCAGGTAATACAATATATGCAATAGTAGGAATGGGTTTTGTTGGAGTAGGTGTTATTCCTTCAAGTTTAAATTATTTGAAAAAGGGAATCCAAATTAAAAATATGATTTACAAAGTTGGTTCTTTACTTTCTGAATGTCAAACTCTTAAAGGGCCTGGACTTGACCACAAAAACAATAGTACAACTTATTATTCAGTAATGTGCCCAAACGGCCACTTTAACAAGTATAGAACATATAAAAAGTATTCATTTGGTACAACAACCTTGGCTTCAATAGAGGTAAGTTATCGGTACTTCGCGTTTTACTCTTAATTAGCTGTTTAAACAATTGTATAAACTTTAATTTTTAGATCGAGTGTAAAGACTACGGATTAAAGGTTGAGAATTCAATACACAATTCGATGATTAGGCTGGGAGAACACAAGTCAGGTCCCTGGATAACTCATGAGAGAGTTGGAAACTTAACTTCAGTTTATGTAGCCTATTTTAATTCAACAAGTAAAGAAAATTGCAAAGGGTCAAGTACTTGTAATCCAATAGCACTTAGATACTATGATAATAATGGGAAGGAATTTTCAACATTTTTGAATACCGAATTGAGTGTGCAAAGATCATTAAAAAGAAAAGTAGCAATTAGAGAAAGATTATGGGTTGGAAAGGATCCTTCAGTTATATGTGCAGGAGTAGACAAAAATGGACACATTACAGGCATAGGTTTCGGATACAAAGAAATGATAGAACCAATTCCATTACTGATAGACGCAGTTAAAATGGTGAAACCAGATATCATATCATATCCTCTTTCACTCCATAGGAATCAAACAATCAATACAGCGATTTCTTACAACCCTGATGAAATGCAGGTATCTTTTCTTTCAAGCAAAATAACTGGATGCAATAATTCATATTCACCAAATAAAAACAGTTCAAGCAAAAGCACAGTGCAAGTTCACGCACAATGTAAATATGATTCTAACGGTACACCACAATACATTGGAAAAATTATTCTATTTTTGGATAATGCAACAAATGAATTAACAAGAATAGGTGGAATATGTACAAATGGAAACAAACATTCTCATAATCCTCACTTAGGATCGGCAACATCATCAAATTCAATATCAGGTACTGATTCTAGTGTCGAATTAGATTCGAGGACCCTTAAAAGCGAAGATGATTCAAAGATTATTTCAATGTTCGATAAAGATAAGTGGCCAGTTAATAAGTGGGCTCCATCTCCTCTGAGAGTTCAACACTCATCCCTGTATAAAAATAAAGAATATGAGAGTAGCGAGGTATTTCAAAATAGTATTGATCTTTCCTTTGCCTTTGGCCAGTCTATATCTCCGTCAATAAGTGTTGTTTCATCTGAATCTGGACCTTTTAACTCAATTTATTTGGGATATAATTCAGAGAGTTTAAACCCAATAATGCTTACAACAAGGCTTAATCAACTTGATTCGTCAAAAAGGACGCTGCTAATGCAATATTCGAGTTTTCTTGCTCCAAGCACAATAACTTACTGGGAAACACCAACTGTAGATGATCAGGTTACATATACAGACTCAATATGTGTTGAACTAGAACAGAAAAATGGCAATATTGTTGGAATAGGATTTGAGGGTTCAATGTCTTCTGTACCTTATGATAGTTTAGATGATAGTGTGAAAGTAGTGAAAGCAGTTGTTGACAATAACGGGAAGAAAAGTTTAGAGGTTGAAAATATGGAGGTTGTGTCAGAAGATGCCACTCATATCAAAAATAGTGGCAATATCACCGAAAAGAGAGATGTTGGTAGCAACGTGGGGAGCAAAATGTTGGTTGAAAACAGAATAAATAAAGAAAGATGCCCTAAATTGGCAATTAATAAGGCATTGATAGAGCATTTAGAAGAAATGAATAAATCGAGAGATATGAGTACACTAAATAATGATACTAAGAACAGTGAAGATAACGATTCCGAAGTTGGGGTACCATTTACAATAACCTGCCCAGAATGTACAGAAATAGAATTTATAAAGGCTCATTATATAATAGATGGGCCTATAATAGGTCTTGAATGGAAGTGTACTGGACTAAACAAGGTGGATACCCTGTTTTTAGGGGGAAGATCACCCTCTCAAGTAACTACACAAATATTCAATAAAGTTCAACCAAAGATGATCGAGGTTGCTTTTTTTGAGAGCTCACATAGTGAAAATAACAGGGGTAAGAGCAAACACAGTCCAACAAAAGGGATGCCTGGACCAGGACTTCTTTCTATAGATGGATATATAGGTTCAGGAAAAATCCAACAACTGCTATACTATAGAATGAAAGACACTAATTTTGGTCCAACCGTTACCTGGGAAAGCAATGAAAAGCTCAGAGTTGAAAAGCATGTGCTAAGAACAGTTTGTGGAATACTTTCTACTTCTCAAGCTATTCTCGGTCTTGGATTTGGGTTTGAATATCTCCCTTTAGAATGTTCATCCAAAGAGATTAAACCAAATTTCATTCCCGTCGATAATCAACATTCAAATAGGCCAACAGTAGTAATAAATGGAGCAAGAATTTCTCAAAGAGTAGATATGTTACATCCTAACTGCAGTCCTATCCAGGGAGGATCAGCTAAAACTAGATTGAGTAACTGGGTGATTTCATTTTCGTGCCTAAATGATGAAATGAACGAAGAGGTACCTTTTTCTGGAATATCTGCTTTAAGGTCAGTATTTAAGAATATGAATGGTACGATTAAGGTATTGACTTTATTTTGCCCAGACCAAAAAACATCAGTTTCTGTTGGGGAAAATGATTCTGATGCTTCACAGTTAACCTCTCAGTATTTAGATATTTCTAAGCCTGGTTACTCACTTTCAATTGATTTCTCACCACTTATTGTAGTTCCAACACAGATAAAAATGAATCCTCCATACTCTTCTCCTTCAACTGCATATACAACAATTGCTTCTGTATCAGGATTTAATCAAATATCTACAAGCAGTGATTCCATTTATGGTGTTTGTTTTGAACTAACCAGTGATGGAAAAATAGCAGGTATTGCATTCGCGAATAAACCTTCTCCACATAATCCTTCAAGAAAGAAGAGCAAGAAACTTTAGTACCTGAATATGAATGTGAATGGTAATCTTCTTGTCCCTTTATTTTGTTAAAAAAAGGAGAAATAAGCTGAAAAATAGTCTATTCATAGTACAAATAGTAAATTCATATAATACACAAGCTGATAAAAAAAAAGCTAAAATAGAAAAAAAAGTGTCTAATTGTTTCCTTTTTATCTTTTAATTATAGATTTTGTGTTCGATAACTTTGTTTTTAATAAAAGAAATAAGAATTACATAAAAGTAGAATGCCGAGAAAAAAAAAGAAATGACATATAAACTTTAAAAATCCTACTAATTACCAATGATCATACTCTGTTCTGTCCTTTAATATTTGTGCTTCATACCTAGAATGAGCAATTAGAAATAATATACATGGAATTATATACGTACTTTGTATTCCGGCCAAAATAAGATAATGGATTGGAAGATCGAATATTCTTGAAGGATCCCCCTTATTGAGAATGAAACTACAGTAAAGCAAATTAATTGGAACTGACGAAAAAAGAAGCAAAACTGAGTGAAATACCATATTACCCATGGGTATCAGCCTCCAAATTAATGACTTCCTCATTTTTCTAAAAAGATACTTTGCAAGCATCAAAGGTGATTCAAAAAAACATACCAAAGAGGAGGTTACAAATGGCATTGTAACTAAACGATAATCATCACTGTGAAATAAATAGTACCATGAAAATATTGACAGAACGTACGATATAACTACTGAAAGAAATGCAGACCATGGAAATAACAAACTTGAAAATTTCACTTTTGGAAACGCATATTCTCCTCCTATTTGATTACTTGTATATACAGGAGCATACAAATTGTGAGAACCTGTATAATTGTAAAAATTATTTGTTCCCAATAGACTTGCTTCTTCTCCTTTTTTCGTTATTTTTGAATATTTGGCCACTGAATGCTGTGTATGACCTGTTGCTGTGTCGTGGTATATAATAGCCAATTCTCCACCATTATTCGGTGCCAAACCATCCTCCAAATGTTCCTTTGAAGGAATATTCTTATCCATATCACTTACTTTTCTTCCAACAATACCTACTCTTTCTGAAACCATATCCCTTTCCAACTTTCTTCCTCTTCCTACAGCCTTGTCTGAATCCATTTTTTCTCAAAAATAGGTAATAACTATGATTATTTTTTCCGAGTAAACTTCAATCTTTTCTTTGCAATACTATATTTTGTTTAAATGACCTTTTCTACCTCCTACTGAAACTTAACATAAACTTCATCTGTTAATAAAGGCCAAATAAGAAACCCCTCCAGAAAATAAAGTATCAGATTATGATAGACTATACAAATATTTTGTTAAAGCTCAAATTAATATGTATCAATATATATACACACTATTTTTACTTTTTTCCATAGATGTAAAAAGAAATAAATAAAGTAGCCTAAATGTGCTCAATTTCGGAAAGCTAACACTCCTTTCACCTCTTATATTGTTAACTCGCCTTTTGTATATTCCTATTCTTTTAATAATCTATTTAATGATTAGATCTTTAAATATTTAATTTAACTTACCTCCAACAGTTGTGGCGCCGTTTTGACTATTGACATGCATGTATATTTCAAGTGGAGACGAGAATAAAGTTAAATGAATGATGATTAATATCTTATTTAGAAGATATTTATTTAAAGACTAAAACAAGTTAATTGAATGATGTTTTTACTTTAGTTTCCACGAAAGAAATAAAGAATTGTCGAATGTATAATTCTACTATATTCGAGTATATATATACATACAATTATTTTGAAGAGTAATTTGAGCAACAAGAATTGAGATATGGAAATAAAAATAAATCATATAACTTGACTATTAAAAATAGTTAATACTCAGTATAAGTTATTGATTATAGTTAAATGTTATTTATTTCCTTTTTTGTATTTTTTGAAGAAAACAAGGCCACCACCAGAAAGTATAAGTACAACTAAAATAAATAATCCAATAATAACAAAAGGGTTATTTAAAATAGATGTTTGAGTAGGAACTGGGCTAAAATTGTTTTCATCATCAACAACAACAAGCTTCGGAGGGGTTGTTTTACCTTTTTTGTCACTATCAGGGTCATCGATTGTAACAGGACCCTTTTTACCAACCTTTAATTTTTCGGATTCACTTATTGTCTGGCCCTGTGATTGAGAAGACTGTTCTCTTTCTTTATTTTCAATTATTTCGTCAACAGAGTCCTTTTTTTTTAATTTAATTTGATCAGAACTTCCTCTTGAAAGTGCTCCATCACTCAATGTAGCCATTACATTTGTCGATAAAAAATCAGCGTTAGGCGTTAAGCCCTTAAGTCTGTCTTCTACATAGTTAGTAGCAGCTTCTGAATTGTTACTTTTTTTTATTTTCCTATTTTCTAACTGATCTAGTTCAGCAGCTAATACATTTGGAGCTGGAAATAAACCTACAGGAATTCTTTCCGTATTTACTGCATCTTTTTTTGTAGTATCAATTCCAAAGAGTAATCTTCCTGCTGCGTTCCCTACTCTTTTTAAAAAACCCTTCTCCTTATATCTTAACCTAACAAACGATGAATTTAAAATATGTGTTTTGCTAATGTAAACTATTTGCTTTTCATTCGATCTAATTGAATTATAATTGATTCTCGATACTATACTAAATAATGATATAAATACAAGGCACACTTTAATTACACTTTTCATTCGTATTAAATACATGTGTACTCAAAACAGCAACAGCCATGACCATAAATATTCAATATTTGTTACAGCAGGTTGTCATTAGTACCATTTACTCTCATTGATTTTTTTTTCAAAATAGCTTATCAACCTTCACCCTAAACTAATATTTACTTTAAAATCCAATTTACTTTATTATTTCATACACGAAGAAGAACTACTGCATCCAACAGTAATTACATAGTAGTTCTAATAGTAAAATTTATACGTTATTGAGTACTATTGTTTATTCTATTTGTTTAATCTTTTTCTAGAAGTGTGAGGCTTGTTTGTATTGCTATGCACCAAAATGTCAAAATTATTAAAATAATGGCGCCTACTCAAAATTAATTTAAGTATATTAAAATGTTGATTGAAATTCAAGAGGAAAGTTTTAAGTATACAATTAAAATAAATAAAAAAAAGAGAAAAAAACAAATATTTTAATTATTATTTATTGAGCTTATTTACACCTTTTTTTACGAGTCTGGATAGGTAACAATAATAATAATAAGGAACATGATAGGTTTTATTGTTTTTAATAAATAATGTATATAATAATTGTCTACTTATTTCTTTTCGAATTTTTATTTTCAAAGATAGGTAACAGAATAGTTAGCTTGGTAAAAATAGATCATTTACTGAGAAAAGTCAGTGGTAAAAAGAATGTTTGTCAAAACAGTACTAATATGGAAATCATGAGATTAGAAAAAGAAGTGTGGGAATTAAATAAACCTTCAACGTTTACCGAGTATGTAAAGAAGAACAGACAGCTAAGTAAACTTAAGAAAAAGCTGCAAGAACAAGATGATGAAGATAAAAATAATTCAAAAAGTCATGCAAATATTATAGGTAAAATAACAGATGTATCATTGCATTTTTTTAACCTTATACATATTTTAGTAAATTCAGTAAAACTCATACCTATTCATATTAAGCAAATATTATTCTTCATTGTCTTGACTATATTCATTGATGAGTCAAAATATTCGGTTTATGTTGACCCGAGACTATATTCTCCTTTTTGTCAGGGTTGTCCAGGAAGATTTAAAACACTATTTCTAAATAAAGTTATGAGCTACGGAATTGCTCTTACTATTTATGACTTTGGAAAATATCTGATTAAATTAACATATTTAAATATAAAATTAAATATCGAAAATAACTATACCAGTGGTGACATAAATAACAACAAAAATAAATGAAAGCAATAATTGTATGTTTAAACTCGTTGTTCATTACTGTATTATTTAATATTAATCACGTATAAATGTATATTTACTACTCATATTGCTTTAAATACACATGTAAAATTCTCGTTATTTTAAGAGATGCCGCTTAGTCACCCAAATACCTTTACAACACACTAAAGTTGGAAACAGTTTAAAATTTGAGGAATCAGATAATAAGACAATTACGGTAATGAAAATTATTTATATTCGATCTTCTGGAGAGATAGCGACTGTTATTTCAATAATGACTCACTCTAATTTTGACATTGGTATTTAATTATTGCCCGACGATAACAGTAATTCCGTTATTATTTTATTTTCGTTCACGTACAATAAACTTTCTATTGTTTAAAGGTACACTTTTCGATATAGTATTAGCTAGAACGTTAGTAATAATTCATATTAACTTGTTATTCTCATTCGATTCTTTCACTGTGATAGTCTAGGCAAACTAGGAAAATACGTTTCCTTCAAAAAAATGTAACATTACTAATGCAACACGGTATTAGATACATAAAGTAGCGTTTATCATAATCTAACAAAACATTCTAATTTAAACTGAAAATATAATACTGCAATACAGAAGGTTATAAGATATTTAAATGCTAAGTATTTTCACCATAAAATTGAATCGAATAATATATATATACAAATAATCAAATAAATCAATATGAAGTATTGTGATAAACCGTCCACAAGATACAAGATGAAACGGTGCCTGTTTACAATATTAATGCTAAATTTTTTTTCCATTCAAATAATATTTAGATGAAAAATCACACAGTAGTAGACATATGCGTTATGGAATAGTGAGGCGCTGAATATAACTAATCGCGTGCATGAGAAAAAAAGTGATAATAAAACTCTGGAAGTTGATGTATATAAATAATTGAATTTTGGTAAAGTAACAGAAAAAGAGAGTGTGTTGTGAAGAGATAAAAAGAAGAGGTTTTATTAAGTTTTCTGAGTAAATTAGGTCAAATCTAGAAATTGAAATGTAATAATGAACCAGTCAACTCAGAATTCATCTGCAAATTTAAGAAATGAAGGTCAAACAGTATCTTTTGGTCAAAGAAAGGTTTGGGATAATGATAGAGATCTTCCTGATGTAATAAAACTTCTGGATAGGGAGTATAAAGAGGTTATCCCATTCTCTGATTTAGAATCGAGAATGCTTGAGTGGAATTTTATATCAAAAGAACACATAATTGAGGCGTGTGATGCACTTAAATCTTTATGTGACTCCGAGGGCAATATTAACTTACACATGTTGCTGGATCAGCTTACTGGATTCCCAGAGGCATCTGAAAAGGACGATATGGATGCAAATATCGACACTTTGGAAGCTTACAAAACTTTTGATCAGCATAATAAGGGTTGTATTGATCTTGAAAGCCTTAAAAAAATTTGTGACGAAATAGGTGAGGAACTCGATGATGATACGCTTATTGGAATGCTCAATCTCGCAACAAAAGACGTTTTTAGGAAGAAGCAAAATGTTATAAGTAGAGATGACTTTTTCTCTTTAGTGAAAAGCAAAGTGTTAAACTAAATTTTAGTTGTTATTGGATATCAGAGACTATGAAAAAGACAAAAATAAAGTGATACAATATGAAATAAGGATAGACAGAAAAATGTGATTATTTGTGAAACATGTCTATTTTATTCTAGTTATGAATTATGAAAACTTTATTCACTATATTGTAATCACATAATAGTAAAATGTTGATTTCGATATCAAAAAATCAATAGCAATATAGATTGAGCTTTTCTTAAAAAAGTTTTCAAGGTATTTATAAATTTTGCTAATGATTACTTTTAATACTATTGATTTATCCTCGTTTCAACTCTTAATTTCTCTTCTCCTAATCCATATTAGTCTTGTTAAAACTATATTTTTGTGTTATTTTACTAAACAGTTATTTCAAGGCGATAATAGTAACTATCTTATTTTTCTTGGTTTTTCAAGAGGTATTAATTGTATATTTGTGTAATTTGGACCCCAATTGTAACTCATTGGAACTGGATGATACTTGGGGCCTATTCTAAAGCATGGTGGATTTAACCACTTCGAAAATTTGGGTTTTGGTAAATTCATACATCCAGTATCCATCAAATATTGGAGTGCAATATGTTCTCTTAAAGCCACTCTGTGACAAGCTAATTCCATAGCTTTTCTACGATCATTCTCAACTTCCCACGGAGCAGGGGTTCCTGTAAAATCTGGAAGTATTCCAGAAGGAACTAATTCAGTTGCATTTGTTGGTTCGTTTGAAAACCATTCAATATTATCATTTGTATTGTTTAAATAATCAATTAGTGGTTGTCTAGACGTATCATCTTGTACAAATAAAATATCAGACAAATTGCCACTTCCATACACAATTTTAACTTGAATGTTGTTTATTTTATATTGATTATCTACATTATTTAACTTCTCTATATTGTTATTCTCCAATAAGAGTGAGTTAGAGTTCAATATATGAGATAATTCAATATCTATGGGGTCCGTATACAATCCAACATAAATCAAAGAATTGGTACGATTTAAATTCATATTTTTGAAATTAGGTGATGATATATCATTTAATGAGCTACTTTTGAGCAAGCTGCTATCACTTATTATACCACTCATAGTTTTCTTCAAACTTACTAATATTCTAGGACCATTTATATCCTCGGCAAGAGAATTTCCATTCAATACTTTTAAACGGAAAACAGCCTCAGGAAGTATATCGCTATAATCATTTGAATACTTGTTTTTCGCAGAGCTTAAAGAAAGCCAGAATTTATATTCATTTCCGCTTTCATGTATTGCAGATAAAGGTATTTCAATAATCAAATCATCTCTCTTTCCATTATTATTAAATGTAGTTAACTTTACTTCTACTATCTGTTTCTCACTTCTAATTGGAATGTAAACGTTCTCTACCCTAAATCCTGGACCTTTTAACTTAAAATCACCGCATATTATACTTGTTTCAATTATTTTGTCAATATTTTTTGAACAAAGAATAGATAATGAAATATGTGAACGTGTTGCATACATTTTTGTATGCGTTGACAAATCTGGAACATCTGAATGGGGAAGTTGAATTGATGTGTCATTTAGAATACTTCTGTTTAATGTATAATTATCTGAGTTATTCACATTAATATATGATAAATCATGTAAACTTGATGATTTTGATGATAATGCGCTTAGATAATCGCTCATGTTAATTAAAGACGGTATTCTTGTTGTATTTGTAGTTGATGTGTCATTTGAATTGAAGTCAAGCCCAAATAATCCGTTTCTTCCAACATTGTATTGTTTCCCATCGGTAAATGTAATTTCTGTTAAAAGATCAGATTTATCTATATCAGTTGCAGTACATGCTGAGTGTATTCCCTCATAAAGGCCAACTAATAGATTGATTCCCTGATTAATTGAATCCCAAAACTTTTGTTGCGACAAATTATTACTATTTTCCCTTTCTTTAGAATATAACACAAGATCCTTTGAATCACTTTCACGATTTAAAGAGTCGACCCCCTTATCCTCCGTACTCAATCCCATTTTGCTTCTCCCTCCCTATAAGAAGAAAAAAACCAAAATTGTTCAGAGATTGTACTGTGTTATAAAATAAACAAAAGGAAGTAAATATTTTTTTTTTTAAAAAAGAAAAAAACAAACTTTATTTTATTTATTCACAAATATTGCTTTTCTATATTCAACACAAATTTATTCAAAAACTTCCCGCAATTATTTTAATTGTCCACACAAAACCATTACGATATATATAAATGCATATATTTCCTGCATGCATGCACGTATATTAAAAGTATTGATATTTAAATGTAGATGAAAAAAAAAGTAATTCAAACATTTTATATAACGTGTATATGTCCGGACAAATATAAATATATAAATATATACTATAGATCTTAGTAAATTTGTTTTTCAAACTATCTAAATTGGTGGCCAAAAATTTCTAATTTTATTGTGGATTGAAATTTCATATAGGGATAATATTTCTTTTAGCAAAAAATCTCTTCTCTTTCCAAAAATAATGTTTATATCATTTTTAGAACATGCTTTGTTTCTTTGTAAGTAATAAGCAAAATATTTAAAAGCTTTAGAGTTGTTTTTTATTTTCAAGTATTTTATTACTTCTTGATCCCCGAATTGCCTAAAAACCTGCCCATCTAAGATAGCTTTTGCAAATACTTCACAGGAGGACATCGAAAACCTGTCTATTTCCACTTCTGAAGATGGGAGATCAATTACAACTGAACCATTTCTGTATTTTGGGGTGCAATAACCAAATACTCTGTCCTGTTCGGAACTGTAATATGGAGTGGGGTAAGTCAAAATCTTAGAGCAATCAATCAATGGGTGTACTAATGAGGTGGCTTTAGAGATATCATCCGGAGTTATTAAAATACAATTACAAAGTATTTGTTTTAAGTTATCAGCTATAGATATTATTTGGCCATAAACAACGTATTTTGGCTTTATACTTTTTATAATGCTACTAGAGTCAACCGTTGTAATTTTGGATTCAAAGTTATTTACTTCATCTGGAGTTAAATATGCTACGTTATTTATTAGACTTCCATCGATCCTAACTGCAATGTGATCTATAAAACATGATATAAAAAAGGTTCTAATTACTTGTTTTTGAATATTGTTTGGAAATGATAATGGTACTAGTTTATTAGCTTCTTTAAATATTTTTTCAAGTGAATTGTCAGCATTTTTTATATTTATATACCTATTAATTGCAATATTGTAGAGTTGTTGCGACATTAATCTCATTTCAGACATTCCCCTTGAATTTAAACTAAAATTTCTGCAAAATCTATCAGAAAGCTCCCTTTCACTCCTTCTACCAGAACCATAATATTCTATGTATTTGATGCATAACCACAAACTAACTTCAATATCATTTCCAAAAGTTGATTTAGGTAGATTACAAAACTCATTATTATCGTCACTTAAATTACCTTGATCTTCCATGATATTATCTCTGATATTTCCAACCGATAAAAATGAAACAACTATGCAAATTTGCTTTAATAACTCCATTTGTTCATTGTAACCGTCCTTAATATTTTTTCTAATGTATGCTATTGTCATTAACAAAAGTTTTCCGTATCTAGGGGCTAAGGGCAACTTTGATAATGAAATCCCTTGTCTAGAAATTCTTGGCTTTCCACCGACTGTTTCAATGCAACCCAATGTTCTCAGAAGTTCATATGATTTCTCTATTTGGTTCTTTTCTGGTGGAGTTGGAAACGGAAAATTGAACACATCAGGTATACCCAAAGAATGCATATAAAGTAATATTGAATCAAGTGGTATAGATAATATACCGACAGGCGAAAATCTTGGGAATATATTCTCAAATACTGAAGAAGAATACAATCTGTAACAATGACCAGGACCTACTCTTCCTGCCCTCCCACTTCTTTGATTTGATGATGCTTTTGAAATCCAATCTACCCTAAATTGTGATGAATCCATGTTCTTGGAATACTGCCTTCTTTTTTCCTTCCCGGTATCTATCACATACCTAACATTAGGAATAGTAATTGAGGTTTCAGATACATTTGTTGAGATAATAACGTGCCTTATATTATTTGATTCAGGTAATTTGAATGCTTCTTTCTGTTCATCATAACTCATAGATGCATAAAGAGGTATTGGCTTTAGTGTCACGATACTATCTTTGCTTTTCTCCATAAATTTAGTGTTTGTGTCAATGTTTCCGTTAGCTTCACCGCTTTCCTCAATATAACCACCACCTTTCCAAACAGTAGGGTCAACATCCTTATGTAGCCTTATTTTTCTTTTTCTATTATCCCTTTCATTAAAATTGTTCCAAATTGTATCTGTATTCATTTTATCTTCTAAATTTTTTTCAGTATCAATTGTGTACTCTACATCTTCTTGTACAATTACATCTTCTTCATTTTCGTCTTCACTGTCATCCTCATCAAATTCTATCGCATCTTGATATTCATCTTCAGTACAGCAATCATCAAAATTATCTATCTCCAACTCTTCATCAATTTCATCATCGTTTTCCTTAAGATCAAGTAGACAGTTAAGTTTTGAAACAGAGGAATCTTCAGAATAATATTTTTTAATAACTTTTTTCTTACTTCTCTTGTTGAATCTTTTGTTAATCATGTCCACAAGGGTTTTGACTTCTCTCTTACCAGTTACAAATACAAGAATAGATCCTGTTGGAAGTTTTTTATGTATTTGCAATATTTTTCTATATGCTGCCAGAATATAATCAGTAGGAGTATGTTTTGAAAAATGAATAGTAACAGGATAATTTGGAGTTTCTATATCAACTATTGGTGGTGGCTCTTTAAATAGTTTAGGATTGTCAGAAAAATCTGTTACTCTTAATGTTGCAGACATTATTATTAATTTGAGTGGAGGTAATATGTTGTTTTCCTTTAATTCTGCCTTTTCTCTGTTTTTTTCGTATTCTAATCGTCTATATGTAACTACTTTGGAA
Source organism: Cryptosporidium bovis (assembly GCF_009768925.1). NCBI lineage: Eukaryota > Apicomplexa > Conoidasida > Eucoccidiorida > Cryptosporidiidae > Cryptosporidium > Cryptosporidium bovis. Next base: position 353,967 of record NW_027125030.1, read on the forward strand.
AGTAATCCTATTAAAATATCTGTATTCACAGTTCTCTCATGAGCCTCATCTATTATTATTACGGAGTAATTCGAACAGAGTAGATCTCTTTGAATCTCTTGAAGCAAAATACCATCTGTCATTACTTTTATTACTGTTTTATTGGTGTAATTTGTGCTATCGTAGCGAACATGATAACCTACAATCTCCGGATCGTTAAGTTCTTCTCCTATTCTCTTGCTAAGGGAAACTGCAGCTATTCTCCTTGGTTGTGTTAATCCTATCATAAATCTTTTTCCAATGTTACTTGAAGAATTAGATTTAAATGGGCAATAACCCATCTCATAGAGTAATTGTGGTACTTGAGTTGATTTTCCACTTCCCGTTGCTCCTGTTATTATTACAAAATCATTATTCTCTATTGAATCAAGAATTTCGTATTCATACACTCTAACAGGTAAATCAGAACGTTGTAGTTCTATTTCAGGATTTCTTACTATTTTAGGTCTATCATTCATTTCTACTACCTTTAATTCGCTTAATTTCTTGACGTATTTCGTTGCCTTATAATCGATTAATTCATTAGATTCGTTATTAGAAGGTAATTTACTATCCTTTTCAGAGTTTTCTTCTTTGTTTTCATCAACATTATTAAATTCACTTAAATTATTTTCATTTATGGTTTCAGTACTTAAGTTTATATTCTTGTCACTCTCATCCACATATTCATCTGATCTCACATTAGTCCAATCGTCTTCATAATATTCATCTAAGGATTTCTTTTTTGGCATTTTCTCCTTTAAAAAATCTGGAATACCTAAATTAAGTTTCTCAAATCTTTTTTTCAAAATATCTTTTTGCCTTCTTGTAATCTTACTATTAGATACACTCATCATCAACATTATTTCTTTATTCGTCAAGCTATATTTTTTAATTTCATTATTTAAACTCTCATGAAATTCTGCGTTTAATTTTTTTTTTTCCAGCTGCTGCAATTTCCTTTTTTTTCTTTTACTCATTTTCTTATTCTTAACATCTGTAGCATCAGTTAAATCTTTCTCCTTGTTTCTAATCTGATGCAATCTTTTTCTTTCCTCTTTTGATGAGGGCAATATTAATGCATTTGATCCGTCCAATTCATTATACTTGAACAATGTACTATTTGGTATTTCATTTCCTTTCATTTCAATTAAATAGTGTAGTCTTAATGCAAGTTTAATTCATAAAACAATAACTTGAAATCCTTGTATTCATTACTCAACTTTCACTTTTATAATTCAGCACTATTTGTTACCTGTAATTTTTCGGTCAAATAAAACCTTCCATGACAATTTATTTTCAAAATCTACCGCCTATAAATACTAGGTAAATTTTGGCTAAAACTTTTACCGCCGAAATGTTATATACACAGGCCTCAAAATAAAGATAGCGTTAATAATCATTCAAATAAAATACATACAGATAAAAAAATGTGTGTTGAAGAGCATAAGAAAGCAGCGTGAATATTGATAGGTAGAATGAATAAAACCTTTTTCCACAAAAGAAAATTATATAGTATTAATAACAGCACTTTTAATTAATAGGCAAAATGTTGTATGCCCGCCTGGTTAAACTAAATACTTGAGAGCCATCACAAAATCGTATTTGAAAATAAAGACAGCACCCTAGGGGAAGAGGATGGTCATACCTTCTCGGCCTTTTGGCTATGATCAAGTGTAGTATCTGTTCTTATCAGTGTGACAACTGATATGGGTCCCACGGGACCTATTACAAGTCACAGAAATTTTTGGCTGGGTGTTTAGTGACCTCTGAGCTCGCTCATGCACTAATCAGCTTGTTGCCTCGTCCTTACACTGCCGACTTGTGCAGCATACCCTACGACCGACACAGGTCGAACCGTGAAACCAATGTATCTCTAAACTCTGTTATCCGGCTCTGTGTGGCCCTCGTCTCGTGGTCGATGACGCCCCCTGCTATCCACTGTGCCGACGCTTCGCCGACACTGGAAACGCCGGGTCGCGGTCTGACCGCGGGACTGGTTCGAGTGCTTCCCTGTGCGGTCCTGTGCCTCACCTCCACTTGGTACTGATTATCGTGCGGACCTGCTAGTCGTTGTCGCTTGACACTTTTATAGTAGTATATTTGGGGGAAGGCGGGGAGGGGAGTGGAGTATCGCCTTCAAGTTCAATTGCCTCTCCGTGAACATACTCTGTTTCTAGATATTGTGGAGGTTCCTTTACATATCGTACATCACCTTGCTCAACGACTGGCGGAAGTTCTTTGTACTCTTGAGATACAACAGGCTTAATTATGGTGTGATGAACCATCGGAACATATTGAGGAACCTCAACGAATTCATCTTGATACTGAGGTATCTCAACAGTCCTTATATGTTCAATGTACTGAGGTACCTGCTTTTGAACTATCCTAACATGTTCCTGGGGAACTTGCACAGGAACTTCGATAATTTTTTCAACCTCAACCTCAACAGGTACAGGAATAATTTTTCCTGGAACCTGAACTTCGACTTCTTTTTCAATTGTTTTATAGTTATCAACCTCAATTTCAATACAATCTCTTATGTTAGGATTATATACTGGAACTTCAACAATAACTTCTTTAGGGACAGGAACTTGAACAATTTTTTCAATTATTTGAGGGCTTGGTTTTAATATAATTTTTTCAACAGGAATATCTATATATTCTACAGGACCCAAAACATTTCTTTCTCTTTCTACTTTTTTTATTTCTATTTTTGGAACTTTAACAATTTTTTCAACCTGAATTTCCTTGAATTCAATTCTAGGTACTTCTTTAATTACATGGTGTATTGTCGGAATTTCAACTATTTTATCAACGATTCTTATTTCAGGAACTTCAACTATTTTTTCTACATATTGAACCTCTATTTTTGGCACCTCTTTTACTATTTCCCTAACTTCTATTTTAGGAATATGTTTCTCCACGTATTTTGTGACAGGTTTTGATACGAACTTATCCACAACCCTTATTTCAGGGACTTCCACTATTTTATCTACATACCTTATTTCTTGCTTGGGAACTTTCCTTATTACATCTTTAATTATAACTTTTTGTTTAATTTTCTGTTTTATATGAACTTCTGGAACCTCTATGATTCTATCTCTCACATTTACTTCTTGTACCAGTGGGACTGTAACTATTTGAGCATTCCTAGGAGAAGATATTGACTCTTTTCCTTCTTCATTATTATCATTCAATCCATATTGGCTAGCAATTTCTAAATTATTAACATCATCTTCTTTGTTAATGCAACATAATTCATTCATCATTAAACGTCTTTCTTTGCTTTCCTCTCCCAATCTATAGTTCTCATTTATTGGAGAATCAGAATTGGCAGAACACAATCCAACTGAGTTAAAAGGTTGCATTTTGTTTAAGTTTCTTTTTATTATTATTTACCTTAAAGTTTTAATCACATAAAGATAATTAAAAAAATTAAGATATTATTCTTAAGAGGTGTGAGTAAAGGAGTGGAAACAAAATCATACAGTTTTACCCTAAATTCGTTTTCTTGCAAATTTAAATGATACCAACGAAATATTTTAAATGTAAACCAGATGAATTCTTAAAGGCACCAATTATAATGACAAAATATTCATGTAATGTAATATGCCTGAACAACTATTCGTATACAAATATATTAGGACTTGTTCACCAATCTTTAAATTATACTCGTCTTTTTTTTCTGACGATTTACTGGTTTTACATGCCAACTTGTTTTAATCTTACATAACAAAATTACCGACTACATGTTTACTGCCCCACTTTTAGTCAAAACAAAAACCACATAATTTTGGCGCTGAACTTGATGTATAATTTAATGAGTTTGCCTATTTTATTTGAAGAAAATTATTATGGGTGCAAGCAATTATTTTGTATTTAGTGAATCTGTATAGTAATATTACGTGTTATTTTTTCCCTATTAATTTATACAATTATCATTTCTGACAATAGTTTTAATTCTTTCCTATTTTATATTTACAACTTTTTAATCGCTTTAAGGTTCCGAATTGCTAATTTCTAATTTGAAAAAAAATAAAGATAAATTAGTATTGTTGATTTATTTTAAAGTATAAATATTTATATCGGTGACGTTTTGATTGCATTTGTAACAAGAATATTATTTAGTGTTTTTACATACAAATTATTATTGCTGGTAATAAAGTCACACACGAGTGAGAGAAAAATTAGAGGCGATATAATATATCTTTTTAGTTCGGATTTATACTCCCTTTAAATATTTACTTAGTTTTGGGGATAATCCTTTATTTGAAGATAAGTAATATCGTTTTATCAAATGAATGTATAAAGACATTTGGCGGTAATAGTTTAATTAATAAAGGGTTTATTTTATAGAAAAAGTGAAAGAGTGGACTGCATAAAAAAAGAGGTGAAACTAGTAGTAATATTGATAGTAATAACATATTTTACACATATATTATAATAAACGGGAGTTAAATTTAGTATTTCAAGGGTGCAAAATAGGTTAGTTAAGTGTGGTATAATAATAAAAACAAGAAGAGGTTTTTTTGGAAACATTAAATAGTTAAAGACGTTCCTAGTAGATACACAAAAAATTATATATTTGGTTAAGAGGTTTCTTGTTTATGGAATTCCTCTATTTAGTTAATTAATGTAGTGCAAACAAAGATTTGACGTATTTCATATATACATATATATATATATATATATATATATATGTATATATACATATATGTATATATGTACATATATGTATATATATATATATGTATATATGTATATACATGTAAACATAATAATTAAATAAGATGAACTTAGAAAATATTCCCATAGTGCAAACACAAACAGAGACTAATAATATCGAAAATGATAAAACCTCAGAAGAGCCAATAATAAATGGATTTGTACTCGAAACAAATGAAAGCGAATCATTTGATTTGGACAGATGTATTGAAAAGCTATTATCTTGTAAGCCTTTGTCTGCAACAAATATACGGTGTTTATGCTCGAAATTAAAAGAGATATTAATAAATGAGTCGAATGTACAAAAAGTCAGATGCCCAGTCACAATTGCAGGAGATATTCACGGCCAGTTTTTTGATTTACTTGAACTTTTTAGAATTGGTGGAATGCCACCAGATGTAAATTACTTATTCCTAGGAGATTATGTAGACAGAGGATATCACAGTGTTGAATGCATATGCCTTATTATGGCACTTAAAGTAAAGTTTAAGGATAGAGTCACTATTTTAAGGGGAAATCACGAGTGTAGACACATTTCTCAAATATATGGTTTTTATGACGAATGCATAAGAAAATACGGAAATGCCTCTATTTGGCACGAACTAACTGATATGTTTGATTATCTTCCACTTGGAGCATTAGTTGAACATCATATATTTTGTGACCATGGTGGGCTTTCACCTGAGGCAATGACTATAGACGGGATCAACTCAATTAATAGGTTTCACGAAATTCCACATGAAGGATCTATGTGTGATCTACTATGGTCAGATCCTGATGAAAAGGACGGGTAAGTTAATTTAAACTCTTTTTTCTAAGGGCAATATTTATAGCATCAAATCATAACTTTTTCTTTAGTTGGTCTGCATCCCCAAGAGGTGCTGGATTTTTATTCGGACCAGATATAAGTGAGAAATTTATACATACTAATGGACTTTCAACTATATGCAGGGCACATCAACTTATTATGGATGGTTATACGTGGTCCCATGGGGAAAATGTCGTTACTGTATTCAGTGCTCCGAATTACTGCTATAGGTGCGGAAATCAAGCTGCTTTATTGGAATTAGATGAGAATGAAAACAAACAGTTTCTTACATTTGATACTGCCCCTAGAAGGGGGGAAAATACAAAAAATATTACCTCGATTATGTCACAATATTTCACCTGACACAAGTTTAATGTGTAACAAAAATGCATATAAAACAACATACAAAGGTGTTCAAGGAACATATTATAAAGATAAGTGACAAATAAACGATAATATGCTAACATTTGACTATAAATACCTGAGCCTTTTTGATTCGAATCAAATAAGTCTATTGTATATTGCGAATGTTTGTATTGTTCCCGATTCTTCCTATACCAATACCGTATTCACTATTCCAAACGCGGTTGTGGTCGTCCTGATGGTTATACAATACATTATGGTGATTTATATGATGCTTATTGTGAAAACGCTGGTTGTTATTGCTTTGGCTATTATTGCCATAATTACAAGAACTTTGAGGTTGGTTTTGTACATTGTAATTATTGTTATTGTTAATATTACTATAGTTATTATTGCCACTGGATCCTCTAGCATTGTTACTACTTATATTATTAAATCCCTTTTTAACGTATCGAGTTCCCCTGTTATAACTAGATTGGGCCGAACCATTATTATTGTTACTGTTATTACTATTTAATGCGTGTATATTCGTGTTTTTTGCATTATAAATATACTTATTGTCATTTTGTTGATTATTTAAGTGAAACCCACTTCCCTGTTTGACATTGCTTCTTTTATTTGGAATATTTTTGTTAGTCCCATCTCTTTCTTTGTTAATAGTTGAGAAAGACCTTTTCACACCAGTATTGTTGTTTGAATTATTTTGAATGAACTGCTTAAGATTCCCTAAGTGCCCTACTACGTTGAACTCTGAATCAAATAGCAGGGGTGCATTGAATCCAGGAGCCATTATTACATTTTTATAATAGTCGATTTTGTTATTTATATGTTTTCTTCCGGAATTATGCTGTTTCCTTCCATTTGTAGAGCTATGAGTCAAATATATGTCGCAATATTCACAGTAAAACTTGCCCATTAAAGTACGAAAATAACAATTTATTATCTTATTAAGTGCTAAACAACTAACTTTAACTAAATGGGCCTTTGCCTCCAAAATTGGCGCTAAACAAACCACCAAAATACATGGTTAATTTTCACAATAGAAGAAAAAACATGTCAAATGCAATTTAAAAGTGGCAAAATGAAATAAATAAATAAAAAATGCGACATTAAATGCTATAGTTCTAAATAACAATTCTCAGGTTTTACTTGTGAATTGTTTTTGAAGTTATCCAAAGCCCCTTCATAATTTTGATATCTCGTGAATGTTATAGGCTTGTTTAATTTATGAAATTCTACAATTGGGTCACCCTTAATTTTACTTATTTCCCTGGACAAACCATAAATAACTGCACTAAATACGAGAGGAATACTAGATAACACCTCGTTTAATGAAATAAAAGCCTCAATTATAAAGTATACAATAACTTGATGCATAAATTGACTATTTTTATCACTATAATTAATTATGAAATGAGAAATAAGATAATTACCGTCACTATTTATGTTGAAATATATTGACCAAATTGCAATTACACTTATCCCAAGACAAATATAGTAAAAACATGCCTGAAGAATTATGTTTAATAATCCAGCTATTGAAACAAAATAAATTGAAGATCTTATCCCACAGAACATTCTTACAAATAAAATGAGTAATACACTACATGCATGTATTAATAGCTCACCAAATAATGTGATCAGTAACATGGTTAATAAATTCATGTCCTCTGTGGCTTTTTTATAATGAAATATTATAATATAATTACCAAAAATCATATTTACCGTGCATAGAAGACCTTGAAGAAGAGAATATATTACATAACACACTGACTTATCTTCGTTACGGAGGGTCCACTTATGAATGTGTTCCACTTTTTCCGTTTCGCTCATCTTTATATAACTCAAATCATTAAGTATTTACATAATATCATTTCTTCTTATTGTTTATCATTTTTATAGATTCAAGAAATACTTACTTTATATAATAATTGAACCGCCTCTAGGCGGCGTAATTTTTAATTATTAATCATATTAATGAAACATTAAATATAAAAATAAGATATCTTTACTGAACTAAAAAAAATGACTTTTTCATTAACAGACAAAAGTAAAGAGTTTAAGAGAAAACAAAATTTCAATAAACCTTAGATAGAGTCAATGTACTTTCTGAATATTCATATTAAATCGCTTATTCCAGATTGTAATTTGTTGTTCAATTTTTTTTTCAAGTGGACAAGCATGCAAACACCGGTATAACCCCCCCCACACAACATAAAATTTATGGTGTGAATTACTTTTTATATTGATAAGTGATTTATAAGGTGGATTTGTTTTTTTTTTTGTTCAGAATTATTCGTATATACATGTATTTATATACATCTTTCATTTATCTTCTATATTAGAAATATTTATATAGTGATTAATGGAAAGTATTATTTTGGTGGAGGTATTTTCAAACAAAAACTGAGTAACCACCCTTTTGCAAAGTTTCAGAAAAAAAGTTTTTTTTCATTAAAACGATTAAGAGAATAGAGGTTACAGGTTTTGTTATTGGATATTCTCCGTTTTTTTAATTAAAAATGGGGAGGAAAAGGAGATATGGTTCTATGGCTCAAGAGGAAGTTGCTCCCTCAAGTCCGTTCCTTGAATCTATTAATTTGCCAGACGAAAATTACTATAGAAATATGACTGAATCTCCTATGGAATTATTACAACCACATATGTCGACCAATCCAATAAAACACGGAGTTAATAAAACTAATATGAATAATATGTTAGTTATGCAAGATAAATTTAATAATATGGAAAATAGAATTATTTCTAAAGGCAATAATAGAAGAACATTAATTCCGCAGGATATTGATGGTGTGTATGATATGAGAGATAGAAATAGGGGTACATACAGGGTTGATAATATTGACATAATAAATGATGATATGTCTTTCAGGGAAGTGCCTGGATACAATACTAGAAGCAGAACAAGAGCAGTACCTAAAGAAAACATTTATAGGGAAAATGAAAAGGTCTTAAGGAGGAGGATTCAAAAAGGTTCTTCCAATTTACCCCCTCTCCCGAGGACAGAAGATTTTTGGCCAAAAATAAATAGAGATGGAATTCAAGATCACGAAAATTATTTAAATAGCATTCGAAATAAGCACTTTAATAAAGGAAAAACAAATGATAACTGCTATGTTATTGACTCTTCGGTTGGTAATGATGAAATTTGCAATAAAGGAAGTTTTACTTATAATATGAGTAATTTAAACGCTTACAGTGTAGATGAAGGGATCGAGTCAATGCATACTCCGTTGAAAGATTTAAGATCAGGTGTTCAAAGGCCATTAAATTCCAAAAAACCAGGGATAACAGAGTCTTCGATCTCGACTAATAAAAATATAGATACTAGTAACAATGAGCATCACAATTCACAAAATAATATGAGCAGGAATAATGTGACATACAGGAGAAAAAATGTATGTAATGCCTTGGTTGGTGGTGACACTCCCTTAAGAAAGTTTGGTTTTCGGGAGTTTTTTGGGGATGAAGTTGAAACAAATGATATAGGTGTTGGGCCATCCCCTAAAATAATGGATAAAATTAACGAAGAAAAAGTAGAGGTTGAAAAAAAATACGATAGCAATGATATTTCAAGGAAAAAGGGTGGAAGTATACTTCGAAAAAGTATTGATACTGCGAATGAATCTTTAAAACAGGTTAGATTTTCAGCAGAAAAAGGCAATCATACAGTAAAAGAGGATATAATTCCAGCAATAAAGGAATTAAGGTTTGATCCAAGTGAGGTTCCGTTGATTGAAAATTGTGGAAATAATTCAGATCATCTCACAGATAGTATAGAACTGGATGATGATAAAATGTTGGATACACTCTCTGTTGATAATAATATAGCCTTGAGGCTCGTGCAACTGTCAAAAGAAGAGATTCGTCTTTTCCAAGAAGGTTTAGAAGATGAGAAAAACTGTAAAGATGTAGCAATGGATAAAGGTTTAATGATTAAAGCAATAAGTGGTATACATCGTTACTTTTTAAATAAAGTGTTTGAATATGAAGGTAAGAAAGATTTACAGTTTCAGGACATTAAAAGGTCCATTCCAGACATGAAATATTATTACGAGAGTAAAAGCCAAACAATTAATTCAGAAAGAGAGGAATTAATAAATAAGATAGCATTGTTAAATATGAATATAAATAGATTAACTGTTGCGCTAAGAGAAGTAGATGAAATTAAATCTAGGTTATTACCTACTTCAGATAATGAATTTTCAGCTGATGGAGGTGGTGAATGTGAATATGTATTAAAAATAACGAATAAAATACTAGAAAAAAAACTCAAACTCAATAATAGTGAAAGTCATGTTGATCTTTATAAAAATAATGATATAGTTTCGCCAACATCTTCAGCAGATACCGAAATAATACCTTATAAATACGATATAGGAAATAATATGGACAGAAATATTGAAGAATTACTAAATGAGTGTCATCAATCACAATTTATGCAGATGGAGAGTATTGCCGTTCTGAATGATTGTATGTCGCTGTTGGATGACGCCGAAGTGGGAATGCAGAATTTCCAGAGACTATTGGCAAAGAAAGCTTTTTATACTAATGAAGATGATACAGCTAATTATAACACGAGTGTAAGTGATTCTCTGGAAGTTGTAGAAGATACATTATTGAGACTTCAAAAAGGCGTTTCAATAACTCCAAGATTTAGTTTGGACGATACTATTAGTTATAGAAACAGTATTTCATCAAGGAGAAGTATTGGTTCTATTATAAATTCTGGAGGTATAAAAAATTTGACAGGGAAATAGGGCTAAATGGTGTTTAACGGGTTTGATATACAATTAAGTATGACATCATTTTGAGTTTTTTTTTCATATCTGGATATATAATTGGTATGGGAGATAAGAGAGCTAAGGTAAATGAAAGTAGAATAAGTTAAAAATAAAGATAATTATATTATTAAGTAGATGTATCACTATTGTTTTGAAGTTTTAAGTATATAGAATTATAAAAGTTCTAAACAGTCTTTTTTTTGCTATTAACATGAATTGTAAGTGAATTAACTGTTTTCGTAGATATTGCCCTAGTTTAAGGTATAAATAGGGTCAAACAATTATATCAATGAATACGGTTTATGTCCGCTTTTCTTATAAGTCAATTTTCTTTTCCTTAGTCAACAAAAGTTAGTCATCACACACTATTCTTCCTATATATTTCGATGGATTACCATACAAAGTTAGTGGATCCAGATATTTCAAGAACTATAAAAACGAAAAAAACATCTTGTTTTCTATTAAGTATACATAAAATACATTCTCACAGTTATTCGTTGGTTTATACTTTGAACACTATGTTAAGATATTTAGCGCGCCAAATTCTTATTTAAACAAATTAAGTTTTGGAATGTATACAAGGATTTTTGATACTTTAAACTTTAATTATAATTAGTTTTCAAGATTAGATGATTCAAATTAAGTATTTGAATGTGTCTTAATATGATTTCCATGAAAGAATTGTATTTTTAGTGTTGTTTTTCAGTGCTCAGATAATGTAATTCTTTGAGAAAAAATAACATTTAAAATAGGTAATAAATGGCATTTATCAATTTGTCTAAATTGATAATGAATAGAAATGGAGAGGGAAAGGTTAGAATTCCTTTATAATCCAAAGGCTTTATCGGAATACGATAATGAAAAGTATTTGCTTGGTAGGTTTCCTTTTTGACTATTTTACTCGTTATTTTTAACTATTGTTATCACAATATTTCTAGGTGAGAATATTCCGGAAGATAAAAGCAAGATTTTGGGTGAATATAGTGATAATGGTGTATATTTAGATTCAAGGGAAGGAGATTGTGATGATATAGATGATAAGGAAATATTAAATAGACTTAGAGAAGATCCACTATTAATTATTAAAAAAATAGAACTTAAACATAAAAAAATAAATGAGGAGTATCACAAAAAAAAGAGTGAATTAACAAATTTAATATCAAATAACATTATAGAAGGTATAAGTAAAGATAAAACAACAGTGAAAACAAAAAGGCCGAGAAGAAGAACTTCTTTTTCAAGGTCTCCAGAAAGACTAGAATCAATGCATAGTCATTATAATGTGAATAACAAAAGCTCAAATTATAAAGCTTCGAAAAGTGAAAAATTATTAGAAATGATGGAATATAGCAAGAATATTCAAAAAGAAAGAATAAATAAGTACATTAACAGTAATAAAGATTTACCAAAGAAAAGTAATCATTTTTATAATTCGCCGTACTTAAGAGGAATGATTAATGAAATAAACGATAGAAGAACAGGGTACCTATCTGAAAGACCTGGATATATGAGGGGAAACGGTGGTTAGTAATGTATATATTTACCAAGTTTAACTTGAACTACATAAATATGCTTTTAATAGTATTTTAACAAGTTAAATATCTCTTTTTTCGTTTAGATTTATTCAATAGTGAAACTTTGTTTCTTTAATGTCTACATTATATATACACAAAAAAAGTACGATTATAAAAAAGAACAAAAATCTGAGTTATACATACTAAATCCTAGTTGATATTATTTTCATCTATCCATAAATCGAATAGTTTATCACAGTGTGCGAGTATATCATACAAGTCTGTATAAATTCTAATAATAGATACATTATCAGTAATTGAAAATTGAAAAATCAGGTGATGTTTTGGGAATAAATGAATATAGAACCATCTATATGTTACTTCTATATCTCCAATTTCTTCATAATTATGGTGATCTAAAGTGTTCAACTCTCTTTTATTCATTAAAAAATCATGTTTAAAGTCAAAATCTTCAAATGTTTTGAACTTATCTTTAAACGACTTATTTAATGTGTGGTAATCAACCTCAAATATTAAAATGTATTTATTAATACACTCAAGTATTAACTTAGATGATAAATCTAGGACTCTGCATGAACTTATCATACTATCACTATAATTTAGATACTCTGAGTCTTTTATTTCCCCGTTAATTTCATAACAACTATATCTTAGAGATACTTGTTCATTCATTAATGGAATAAATAAATCTTGAAAAGAAATGTAGACGTCGTCAAGTTCAATATTGTGTATTGAACCATACTCGTCATTAAATATTAAATTAATTTTTATTAAACAAGGGCAAGGATGATTTACTTTTGCTTTAATAAATAAAAATATTTGGTTATCATTGATTTTTAGAATTTCTGTATCACTACTATTTATGTAATACTTTATATTATTTTCTTGTTCAAACCCGGTTGTTTGATCTTCTTGAGATTTTAAAAAAGGTATATGTATTGTTTTAATTTCCAATGAATTATTAGAAGATTTAAAGTCGAATTTAAGTGCATATATACATATTTTTTCAAACTTGATACTTTCGTCTTTATTATTGAATATTAGTTGAAATGGAAGTGTAATAATATTTGAATTATCATTTGTATCAGAATATATTGAAAAAGAATCATCATCAAATAAATTGTATATTTTCTTTCTAAAGTATTTACATTTTACTAATTCGATATTATATTTATCTAACATAGTATTTTGAGTCGAATCAAATCTATTGTTTTCGCATTTATTGGTTGAATTATTTGTATTATTTCTGTAATATAAATCTTTCAAACTATCTAGACTGGATTCAACATTATTTTCAGATTCATACAAATTTTTAATGGCATTAATTCCCGTATTATTGATTGAATTCTCCATTTCAATCATACAATCAAGTATTTGTGTATCTGACATTTTAATTAAACTTTTAATGTATTTGATTAATTTGTTTAACAAATACTTTATCTCAAAACTAGTTGCATTGTTTATCATTATTTGTATACAAACCTGAGTAAAGTATTAAATAAAGAAAACAAACCTAAATCCATTAACTTACTGAATATATCTTGTTTATATATATCCACCTCATTGTTGGCTGGTGAATCCTTTCTAAGAAAACCTGAGTAATATATAATAGTGTATTAATTACATCAGTAATTAAAAGTGAATCTCCAAATTTTGAAAATAATTTGTGTTCTAGAGACAGGTACAATATAAACAATAAAAATGGATTTATCTCTTTGGGATCTTTCAGAGACTTTATATGATTGATTAAATTATATATCAAAAAAATGATCTGTTCACTATTATGTAAAAAATAATTTAATATCTAGTCAAAAAAATATGTAAATTAATCCAAAACTTACTAATTTTGCTTATTTTTCGAATATACAGTAATTAAATTTATTAATTTTATCGTATTTGGTATATGAGTAGACGATACTAAATAATTATTACTTGATGAATATTTAAATATGTGATCAACAATAAATGCCTCCATTCCAAACAGTAACGATATTTTAAATAGTAATTTAAGATATACAGAGTGAGAACCTATAGGTGCTTTTATAATTAAATATTCACTTAGTGTAAAAAGAGATTCATGAAGAATACCATAAAATTCATTTTCACCTGAATTAATAATACCGTTTAATTTTAATTGGATTAGTAATAAAAATTTTGAATATTTAAGTGAACTTGAATCGTACCACTTCGGTATTATTATTTTATCTATAATTTCTATCGTGTTATTAATATTGTTATTTGAATTAAAGTTTGATTTATAATTATTTATTAACAGTTGTAACCACAATGTTGAGTATATTCTTATATTATTTGGCATTAAATAATTATTTATTATTCCAATGATATTGTGATAAGAATTGTTAAATAAATCATTAGATATTTCTTCAATTATAAACAAACTTATTTCAAATAAAATATGGACTTTAGACGAATAGAACAATGGTAATAGTGAAGATTCAAGTACATTTGGTGGTATTGAAAGTGTTTTCATTATATTTTTTAAAAATAATATTCTTTTGTGCAAATTCCAAGTTGATGTTGATGACAAATCTTCCATAATATAAGTTACTAAATAGGTTAGAAACTTCTCTTTCTCCTTTATAAGTTTAGTCACCAATCTTTCATCATCATTTAGAACGGAGATTATCGAGGTTATTATAGATATTATGAGCTCAATAGATAAATTGTCCGAAAATGTACTTTTTCCACTAGTATTATTGTAAATTCCATTTAATTCACTTATAAAGTGTTTTTCTAAACTGTTAGGCCATATATTTTTACTAATATTACTACCTATATAATTAATTATCACCATATCCTTTTTACTAAGTTTTCCTTTAGCGTTATTCAATACAACATTTGAGTTCAATAAATTATTGAACAACAGTGGGTAATTTCTGTTTAATTCATTTAAACATTCGTTTGCATATTTTTTAATATAAAAGTAATTTTGATAAATAACTATATTCTTCTCATTTACTTTTTGTGGCACTATATATTCTTCTTTAGATATTATAAATAATATTGATATTAACTTTGAAAACCAATAAGGGATTAATTCTATCAAATTTACATTAACTGCTATGCTTGTAAATGCTATAAGTGTTTGAGACTGAATTAGTATTGATATGTGATATTTTTTATTCTTTGTTAACGATTCATGTATATTATCCACACTAATCACGTTAGTTTCTGATATTTTTGTACTTGCTTCGTATAAATTCATTACTTCTTTTGCCAGCCTATAGTAATTCAAAGTTGCTATACTCTCAAATATATTAAATACTATATTGTACCTATTCCAGCAAGATTTGTCACTTAATATTGAGTCTGAATCGCCTATTATTGTCTCGTATTGTTCTTCCAATAGTGTTAAAACATCAAGTTTCGTTTCTAATTTATCTGATATTATTAAAGTTGACATTATATGGTCAAATAGCATATTCTTTGATTTGTTATTATCGTTCATACTATCAAAACCAGGTTTAACTTCGTTTTTTATTTTATTCAATTTACCATTTATTTCTTTTTGAACACTCAAGTACCTTAGCGACATTCTTTCCTCTATCTTTTCGTATATATAGTCTAAAATCTTATTTTTTATTTCATCATTATTATTTAAATTGTACCTTAACAAAGAAATAGTATTACAATATGAGAAGTTATCCATATTCAAAATTCGATCACTTTCTATAATCGCCATTTTTTGCATTTCAAATGTAATTGCTACAAAAAATGTACCTTGATTATTAATTTAAAGCCATGTAGAGATTAAAAAAAGGGAATAGTGAATTTTTGTTCTATTATTAGAGCAAGATTTCGCTCATCATCTCTTAAAAATGCTAGATCTATAATTAAAAGAAATATACTCCAATTCTGAGATAATTTAAAATAATAAATATATTATTACCTTTGAAGCTACCCTATTCATCTTTATTATTAAAGTTATTTAAACACGTGGCGCCACCCCTCATTTATCACATGTAATTACGAATTTTTGTAACTACAGGTACCAATATACAACATATTCAGTTACAGATAACTTAGTTTTATGTATAATTAAATAAAACAACAAAACAGTATCCTGCAAGAAAAAAAAAGATCAGGCGAGAAAAAGTAGGTATATGTGTGCTTATGCAGTCAAGCAAATTATGTATAAATAGATATGTGTATGTAATCTATCTGCTTCTATTTAAGAAACGTGAAAGAAAATTAAATCTTTGAGTTTGATTATTCAATTCAATGAGTTCCTTAATACAAGGCTGACTAAGTAAATTTGAGTTCTTTGTGGATATTTTTAGAGTGATTTTGTTACTACTTCCTTCCGGAGAATCGTGAATAGTGGACGAATTTGAGTTAATGAAGTTATTATAACTTGAGTTTTGTGAATTTTCACTATTTAAAACAACCTCTGCCACAAGCTTTGCGCCTGTTATAATCTTCAATTGAGAATTATTGTTTCCACTGCCTCTAAATGAGTAAATATCCCCTTCCTTAGATTCACCACTCTGAAAACAGTTGTTTTTTTCTATTTCAATCATTTTCGTAATTTCTTCACGACAAATATGACACTTTGGATACTGTCTTAGTTTAATGCTACTTGATAAATATTCTCCAAGGCAGTCAATGCAAACATTACCATGCCCACATGGAGTAAATATAATAATTGATTTATATTCTAAAAAGCATATGTTACAAATAAATAACTGTTGGGAGTTGCTACTGCCGAACTCTGAATTTTGGAATGAATTAGTTCTTAAAAATGATGATGATGAGGAGGACGAAAATGAAAGTGAGTTAAAGTTAGTAGATGCTATAGTTGAGTCAAAGCTTTGTAATTTGTTATTACTGAATTCATATTTGTAATGATTTAACATGTCAATTATTTTAAATTCAAAAGTATTTAAAAATTTATTGTTAAATTCAATAAGCTCTGAATTAAAGTAGTTGTTTGGTAATCTAAAATTACTGTGATTCATATACCACTGGCAAAGCTTTTTACAGCAGCTTTCAATACTTGAATCTAAAATCTTAAAATAAGAATTGCTTATTGGAATAATTACCAAATCATTTTCTCGTTCCATTAACTTATCATAAGCACTTTTTGATGATTGAGTGCCCTCTTTTATTTCTACAATACTAACTTCATCTATATCATACGAACCATTTTGTAAATTTCTTTGGTCTATTGCACTATTTCCGTCGTAGTTATTCGTTATGCCTAATATTTCTGCACCATTAATATTAAGATTACTCAGCTCCCTAATGTTTTTCTCAAGTTCTATAATTAAACTTGTCGCCCATACCAAGAATATCCATGGTTTAATAATTCCAAGAATGCAAAGAGTAACTGATATTATAACTATTAATCCCATTGGGATGTAAATAAAAGTTTTAATAAAATCATTCAATAATTTATACTTTACAGATATATGAATTACCTTTTCAAGTATATTTTTAACCAAGTAAAGCAAAATACATATTAGAGCTACGAACCAGACAAAAAGTTGTGACTTAAGTACATATTCTGGATCGGGACCAAAAAACCACCAAGTTATACAGTCTTTTCCCTCTATTCCAGTAATTGAAAGGGATAAACTTGAACTTGAAAAATAAACTAGTGATATAATATTCGATTTCAATGTATCCTTATTGATTAAATTTTCCATCCCAATAATCGGAATTAATAATTGTAAAATTGTGTAGTTGACTACAAAAATCCATCTTATTACCAAAATCATTAATGCAAACATTTGTATATATGCCGGTTTTGATATGAAATTTTCACCATCTGAACTTAATATATACCAGTCTCTATTATTTGTATTACCACTACTTAAGCTTTTGTCGATATAATTATCACTTAAAGGCTTACAATCGCAT
Organism: Cryptosporidium bovis; assembly: GCF_009768925.1. Taxonomy (NCBI): domain Eukaryota; phylum Apicomplexa; class Conoidasida; order Eucoccidiorida; family Cryptosporidiidae; genus Cryptosporidium; species Cryptosporidium bovis. Next base: position 372,104 of record NW_027125030.1, read on the forward strand.
TCGTCCTTTTTAATGATCAATACTTTGTTATTTGTATCATCACTTGCATTTAAATTCACTAAACCTCTAGCTACTGTTTTGTTACTTTTTTTGATATTTTCAAAATTTGAGTAACTAATTAATGATTTAAGATTGTTCCTTAAATTGCTACTTTTACTATAAATCCTATTGTTAATGGATAAAGGTCCTTTTGTATTTTTTCCATAAACTTCCTCACCAATTAGATAATCTGATGGATTAAACAAAAGCAATATAATATTGTTATTAGTTGAACTTGCACTTAATTTAACATCTGAATTTAGGTGTTCAGATTTATTTTTACCATTGTTTAGGTTACCATTACCACTATCTCCGCTTAAATAATCACCCATACTTATTGGCATTCCCTGAAAATCGCTATTTATTAATGCTCTTACCCATTCTTTACCAGATGTAAACTCAACTATATTTGGAGTCACAAAATAAACCTCCAATAGCAAAGGTATCAATATCAATAAAATTAATGTAGTACGTAAAATTTGTTTAAAAATTAATTTCTTTTGATTAATTCTAGAAACTCCATTTTGATGTCTCATTTCACCTGTTTCTCTTGTCATAACGGTTTCCCAATTCGTTTACGCAGACTAAATTTCATATTTGCACAAGTTCTAGCTTTAAATCAAAAAGTGAATAAGGAGGAAACGAATACTCTATTATTATTTATTTATGTTTAGTATTTTTTTAACATTTTAACTTCTTAACCTCAAAATTAATCCCTTTTCCTTTACTTATTACCTTGAATCACTCTTATGCGTATTTCTTACACTTTTTTTATCTCAATTTTCATCTATATACCCTCACTTACCAAATATAATTCTACTGATTGTAATTCTTCTTTTTCTTCCTTTTATTTATTTATTTTATATATACCCACATTGGTAGATTTGGTTTTGCACCCTCTGACCAGGCGCCATTTTCAACATTGACACATAACATTTGCATGTGATCTTGAGCGCCTAAATTAGTGTTAATATTGATTCACTCGATACCTTTTTTTATTAAAGGAAAAATTATTGCAAAAAAAAAGAAATATTAGTTGAATATTAGATTTGAGGGTTAATTTTTTTTATAAGTGCGAACATAATTTTACTCCTTAACTTTATATGTATTTTTTTTCTTTATAATTATAAATTGTTGAATTATTGCCTTTCAAATTCTATTGGAAAATATATTATTTATTCAATTGTGATTTATTTTTTAGTGATAAATTACACTAAAAATAGCATCATTTTATATATATTTTAATTTAATAAGATAAAAAAAATTCAAGCATTGCATTGACTATACCAACAATAATTACAAAGGTCACTAACAGTTTTAAGCAAAAGCCTCACACTTTATTTTGTTTTTTTCATAGATCGTTATTAATTTTAATTCGTTATTGTAACTATAATTTATGAAATATAGAATTCTGAGACTGTAATACAAGTAATAATATAATAACAAAGAAACAGTTTACTTATATATGTTTTTTTCAGTTAAACCCGGATAAACTAATATATATATTTATTTATTTACTTATTTATTTACACTCATATAGATACATAGATACAAACATAAACTATGGATATACAAGGTGGTATTAACGCATTGGAAAATGACTACATCTCATTAGGTAGAAATGGCCAAAATAACATATATGAAGGAGTAAATCGGAACAACGGAGTAAATAGCAGGAAAGGATTCACATTAGTCAATTTTCTCTTTTTATTCACAGTATTAGCAGCAATAATAATATTAGTCAAAACCCCAATAAATGCGAGAGTTGAATTAAGCAAAAGTATTATCGAAAAAAATTTAAATAAAAAGGCAAATAATAACAGTATCAATGAACATAATGTAGCAGAACCAAAAAGTAAAAAATGTAGTAGTGGAAATGGACAAGATGGGGTAACACTGGAATTTACAAATGGAGAATTTAACAAAACGAAATTATTAAATAATAAGACCGTTTCAAACTTCACAGGTGAAATAAAGGACAAGATAGAGGAGTTAGGCTCAAGCATTAAAAATAGTTTAGAGAATATTCAAATAAATTCCGGTGATGCAATTTTCGGAAGTCACTATACAAGTCAGGGAATAAATAAGAGAGCTGCTGACTCAAACATTTGTGAGGATAAAGACTATACAAAGAAAGTTCTGAAGCTTGTTTATGAATTATCTTACTTTGCATTACCTAAAGACATAATGGATATAAATAAATTTGAAGCAAGTGATGTTAAAGTATTTGACGATAAATTATGGATAGTTTGCGATAATGTTTGGCATATTGGAAAATTTGAACTTAGCTTAACTCCATTCTCTTACTCAAATAAACTTTTGGATATGAGAAAAACAACTTCAGGAGGAAATCCACTTGATATAAAAAAGCTTTTATTAGGCACAAACCCAGATAAAGAAGATTCTCAACTGGAAGCAATAGTAAGAGATGATTATACTGGTCATTTTTTTGTAATTAGAGAGTCAATCCCTCATGATGTAGTCGGTGATGGTAAAAACACACTTGAAGAAGGTCCACATACCTTAAAAAATACGAGTAATAGGAACAATTATACAACTGGCGAAAAACATTATCACTCACATATTATAGAGTTAGCAGTTGTTAATGTAAATAATGTAGAATCATATGAAGTACTAGAAACTTGTATTGCAGAACATAGGTTTGAATTTGATAATAAGGGATTTGAAGGAGCAGTTGGACTTAGAACAAGATCTGGTGAATTCTATCTTTTGGGTCTATGCGAGGGTAACTACTGTATGGGCGAATCCAAGGGTGAAGAGTACGGAAATGGGAGACTGATATTAATGAAAAAAGTATATATTGAACCTGAAAGAGAGCAAAATGAAGATGACAGCATTAAATTAAGGATCTTAAAATCAAGATGTATTTGGAAATCTGTGAGGATGATTAATATTCCAAAAGAAGCAAACTTTCAGGATTACTCTTCGATAGATATAAGAGGGAATAAAGTTGCGATTACTTCTCAAGAGGATTCTTGTCTTTGGTTAGGCGAGATAAATTTTGGTGATGGGGAATTTATTGACCCAGAAAAACTTGAATTACTGCCTAATGGTAAAGTTTTTTACTTTCCAAGAGACCATGCATGTGACTTCAAGTATTGCAATATTGAAGGTGTTTCCTTTATTTCAGACAATTTGATTGCGACTGTTTCAGACAAAATGAAAAAAAATAGCAGGCAATCACCTAAATGCATACACAAGGATCAATCTGTCCACATATTTGCAATACCATAATTACAACACATAAACCGAAACACACTAAATAATATTTTGTCATGTTTACAAAAAAAAAGTTAACGATAATAGGGGAAGAAATATAAAGCAAAAAAATACAGTTTTAACTTTAATAAGCATTAATTCTATAAACAACTTAAATATGTAAATTTATAATTATTCTCTTTAATTTACATGCATGTATTCATACATAAAATTACGTGTATTGGAAGCTCTATATCAATATTACCACAATCCATTTAAAAAATAACAAATGGAGAAAATTACATCATTTTTTGTGGACTGTGTATTATTAACAGCTCATTATCTGTAAAATCCAACCAGTCGCCTTAACAAAAAAGGTATTTGTGGTTATTAAAAAAAATGAACTTGGTTCATTATATATATGTTAGCTTAAAAAAATATTAACTTATAATGACAATTTACAAATGATGGTATGTATCTGACAGCTATTTACCTGATTTTATCATTTGAGTCAATATCGATTTGGAGTTTTGGATATATAACCTCAATGCACTTATCGGAATAAAAACTTCCAGTATTGTTGGCATTTGTAGCGACGTTAACTTCGTTATCAACCTGTAACTGCCATGCAATTTCAATTGGACAGCGACATAAGTGACAACAAGGACTTTTTCTTAACTTGCATACTGTCCATTTCATCAACTCGTCTATGCAAACATCGCATATTCCACTGTGTAGGCATGGTGAAAACACAACATTGCTCTGATTTTCATAGCATATCATGCAATTAATCTGTGAAGGTGGAGATGAAAAAGATGTGGAAGTAACTGAAGAAGAGTGTTTTGAATGATTTAACAATTCTTCATAGTCATTATCTTGTTCATTGTCTTCGTTGCTGTAATTTCTCATGTATGTATTACCCTTAAAACAATCACTTACAGAATAAAATGTGGGTGAAACTTGATTAAGTCTAATAGAAATAAAGTTGTGCTTAAAAATAAGTGGAGGAGGGTATGAATTGTATGAACACTTTACAACCCATTCTCTCTGGCCATTTTTGTTACAATTTATCTTCTCCTCATCTTTTAAGAGATATACGGGGAAAACATATTTGTAGCACCTTGTTTTTACATTACCTCCATTTATTCCATCGAGATTTCCATCGAAAATAAGACCAAGATACCCTCTTAAAAGCAAATCTAGACATTGTGAAATAATAGTAATAAAACAAGAATTTACCCATGGACTCGTAATTCTTGTTGAGAGCAATAAAACACTTCCACTCAGTGAGAATCCAAATCCACAACAAGATATTACAGATAATATATGTTGTATTAGTATTTTCCTATTTCTTGATCTTAATGTAGCGTTCAAATCTTGGTTATTTTGTGAATTATTTTCATTCAACAAATTATTAATTTGCTCATTATTCTCATTTGTGTCAAAAATAGACAGTCTTACTAATTGAAAACATACCAATGTTACAATCACGCAGATCCACAATAACCACTGGATACTTTCGTGTAATATTACCCTTGGAAAAGGGCTGCATTTACTAGTTGTAAGGCCAAAGAGCAAATACACACATGAAAGAGACCAAATATAGAAAATACAGAAGGAAATTAAAGATTTAATTTCAGACATAAATTTTAGTTGTGAATAATTAGCATTATCAATATTGTTATTATTACTATTACCACCAGAGCCAAATATTGTTCCATCGCCTACACCTATTCCAATTCCAAAGTCCAAAGTCCTACTGAATCCAGAATTCCATACTTGTACAATCATCCTAGACACCAATATAAACCACCTAAACAAAACAAAAAAAAGAGAAATAAATTTAAATAGATTTGTAGGCTTATATTTATATGTATTTTTGTGTATTTTTAACCTCATCCACCCATAAACTCTTTGAAATTTATTCGAATTACCAATCTCTTGTTTGTTTGAACCAATATTCCTCCTGGTATTAACCATACTTACAGTGTTTATGTTTGATATTCCTGGCCTTCTGCCATATATATTTGATCCCATTGAATATAATTTTTGATTATAAATAAATGCGTTACCTTCTTGGATATTTGAATAGCACCAACTTAAGGGAATGTTTAACTTTATTACACCACTATCACCAGTATTACGTGATAAATTTAGATCATTTCCACCATAATAATATCTATCAGAACATCCAAAAGAATAACCTTTGTTATTACTTATTTTAATGTCTTCACCCCCATCCATTATACCGTTTGTGTAATAACCGTTTCCTAAATATAATATATAAGCTAATAAACTAACTTCATTATTGGCACACATATTACTGTTGCTCTCGTCTAAATATTTGAGCTTTCTGTGTTTTTGCTTTGCCAAAAAGGCACCATTTGATACACCACTATTTAAATTCAAGTGGTTAAATGAATAACTATACTTGAAATTTTCTCCAGAATTAGTTAGAAGTGCTGATTCATAGGAATTTAGTCTCAATAATAAATCCTTGTCTATTATTTGTTTGTTCGTTAATCTTGGAATCAAAATCCAATTATTATCATTCATAAACATAGATACCAATGGAATTACCGAGTTCAATTCATTTATCAACGGAATTAATGTCAATGAAAGTATTATAAATAGTCTCAACGTAAATTTAATTACTGGAAGTTGTTCTCTTCCACTTAACATTATCGCTCTAATTCCATCCCTTATTCTATTAATAATATTATCTACTGATGAAAAAGGTATATTTCTTTCTAAATTTTCTCCACTTTCAGTTAATTCAGCTTCAGAATTCATAAATATGAATTCATTTCTTTCTTCATTTACCCTCCCTCTAACTGTTTCCTCAAGTATAGATTCGTCGTGTAATCCTGTCTCCGTTGTATCTAAGGAGCTTCCTCTTTCATTGGTGATACTCTCATCCAGGCTGGAGATTAAATGGTTGTTTCTTTCTCTTGCTTCACTATTTTCATTCCCACTGTATAATTCAATTTCCTCTATATATCGTATTGCAGAGTCATGCATTTCTCTGCTTATTTTATTATATATTATTCTTTTATTGATATTAATATATTATAAACCAAAAAAAAGTAATTACTATTATTTTAGTAAGTCTTTTAGTTGTTGTAATAACAGCAAAGCTGCTAATCTAAAACAATTTAAGCATTAAGATATACAGTAACTTAATATTGATAACAACACCAATCCCAGAAATCCTTGTTTATCCTCATATAATTCAATAAAAGGTTTTATTAATTATTTGCTATTTTATTGTCGCTTCTAATTTCAGATTTTCTCTTTTTTCTTGTTTCTTATATTCTTATTCAATTACCAAAGATAACTTTTATATGCTTGTTGTTACGAAATACTGAAATCAAAATATCGTTAAAAATGTTGTATATTTACGAAAAAAAAAGAATACAGAGTATATGTTTGCCTACTTATTTAAACTTCAGGAGGAAGTTATACTTTGTGTGTTTAATTTTACTGATCTAACCACGTGGTATGTTTGTTCTGTTAATCTCAGACGCATCAAAGTCTTTTTATTCCCTACGTCTTCTTTTTATTTCCTTTTCCTAAACTCTTATTATCCTGGTACTACTTTTACGCGTTGTCGCGATGCATGAGTTACTCTAAGCATGACATTTGGCGGGTTTTTTTCCAAATTTTTTTTGACGTATTATAAATAATTTACATGTAAATTCCTGTATGTAATATTTTTATTTGCATGCACATATTTACAATAAATCAGAAAAAATCAGTAATTTTTTTATTATTATTTGTAGAATTCCACATTGGATCGGAATTTTTTTTAATCTTAATATTGTATGAATAATAGATTGATGAAACTAAGCAAATATACAAGATAAAATTTGACCAATAAGTTGCGATTAGAAAATAGTAGAATATTTTTACACATTTAAATTACAGTACGAAAACAAAAAATATACCTACTCTCCTTAACTATTTGTCATTTGTTTCATTAACATTTTTCTCAGATGTTTTCTGCAAAAAATTTTTTTCACTAGAGCGCCAAACTAAAGAAGTTAATGAGAAAATGGCGTGACAACAGCGATAGTGTCGTCCATTTCTTTACAAGTGTAGACATTTGTGCAAAAGAGGACTATGAAATGACACTTGTTTATGAAAGAAGTTCTTTTTGTGGTATTTAAATAACAATGAGATACCGCCGATAGTGACATGCCATTAGATGCATTGTGTTATAATTTGTGGCATCACAAGAAAACAAAATAACTTTGGTTTCCAGGACAATGAGAAGGAAGAATCGAGGACTTATTTTAGGTTCTATGTCAAAACAGCCATAATTTGATTTTCTATTAAGTTATCAATCTATAATCGAATGGAGAAAAACAAATTCAATGTGTGATGAATTCATTCAATATACTTTAAAACATTTCTAGTTTCTTTTTCAGACAGTTGAAATAAATCTCAAATATTTAATATTTCAAAATAAATGTAAGAGGAGCAAATTGGAAGAGTTTCCTTTTACTAATAGAAATGAACAAATTATGTTTAAGTTAGTTATTTAACCCTAAAACGACAAATTTTGTGCATTGATTTTCAAGACTATAATGACTATATAAGTAGGTACAAATATATAAAAATAGGAAAATGCCTATATATATATAGGTATATATGAATAATTTAATACTATAATGAAATATTGTTTTTCTCAGGCGCCAAATAAAGTCTGCTTTGACATTGGGGATCCGTTTGATTATAACTTGGAATATTTTTGCAATATATATAATACTAATTTTATTAATAATAAATATGAAATTTCCCGTTTTATTTTGTTTTTGTTTCCTTTATATTATTTCTTTAAGGCAATCCAGATGTAGGCAAACATATAGGACTTTGGATGGTTTCATTAACTTAAAATCAGGTAGAACCCATTTTTCTATAACCCAAAACTTTGAGAGCGTAAAAAAAATAGTGTTGATTCATGGACTACGTTCTAACTTCTCGGGTTACTTTAGATGGAGGGACATTCTAGTTAGTAATGGATATCAGGTACTTTTATATGACTTAATTGGCCATGGGAAGTCTGATTGGAAATTAAAAGGGTATTTTACTCCTCGTAGATTTGCTAATCAACTTCATGAACTTCTTTCGGCTTTCGATTTTATTGACGATGATTACAATGGTTCTAATTTAAATGGAAAAAAAGTTGTTGTTCTTGGTACATCACTGGGGGCTTTAGTAGCTCTCAAATATACAAATATGTATTTTAAAACTGTGGAAAAACTTGTGTTGATGTGTCCTCCAGGCCTCTTTACTAAGGAAGACCACCGCAGTATACATAAACTATTAAACTCTCCGTTCGCTAAATTTCTCTCTAACTCATATAAACACCCCAAAATGTTTAAGAGAGGAGCAGAAACATTACGTAGAATGAATATTTTGCACAAAATAGACCCAACTATACAGAAAAAACAAAAGGTGGATGATTGTTATCATATGGATACGTGTGTTATTGCAAAAGTAGGTAAGCACAATTTTTTCAACCTGTTTTCCGAGTACATTGATCTTTCAAAATTGGAAAGCACAGTTAAAATTTTATTTTTATGGGGAATGCATGATTTAGTGGTTCCATTAGAGTCAGTTATTTCATTCTTACCACAACATTTCAACAATACGAGGATTGTTGTTTTCCCATTTGTTAATCATCTTCCAACCTACCCGGCAAATATTCCCATTGAAGTTTCTCTCGAGTTTCTGGAAGAAAGAAAAGAAGTTGGTATTCCGTTGGGTATTATTAATAATATTAGTTATTTTTTTAATGCTTCAAATGTAATTAACGTAGTTGATGGGCTAAACTACACTTTTAATGGAGATGGTTTCACTTTTAATATTGACAATAATACTTATCCTGAAGGTTATTATGATTTTCCTTTGTCTAGAGAATATCTCACTTAAGTAAGCAAACCTTGTCAGTTATTATTGCTCGTGAATATTTTTATAAATATTTTCATAATTTAAGTATTAAATTACAAGAGTTAATGTTAATTAATATATAATATTATTGTTTTTAGTTTGTTTATAATGTTTTGACGGTTATAAGCAAGTACTATTTCTTTTTTTTAGATAAATAATTTGTTTTTATTTATTTGGTATGAGATTAGACGAAATGGGGCTAATAAATAAACTATTAAATTACAAATAAAAGCCAAAACATACTATAACATCAAAGCTATTCTAACTGAATAATATTATAAATTTTCAATGTCCTTTACTCTTTGTCCAAAACAATTACATAATCTAAAAAAAGTACATAAAGAACTACTCTCTTTTTCTTTTCTATCTTTATAAGAAATATTATTATAATTTCTTATTCTTGTCCTGTCAATACTATTATCATCAAGACATGGGGGATTCAAATCTATACTTTTTCTCGAAAGGACACCAATTGGATTCCTGTCATTAGAATTTATAATTAATTCATCGCAATTTGTGACACTATTAACGCTTTTTTCATTTAGTGCGTAGTTTTTCATAAATTCTCGACTATTTCTCTGTGTTTGGAATGAAGTTACAGTATATGAGAGGCTTGGGGATCTACCTCTTCTTTTAAATTCCATTATTGATCTTGCTGAAGGTATTGTTGAAACCTCTGATGCTGTAGTTTCTAAATGGTTCACTGGAGAGAGTGAGTTCTCTAAACATGTTTGATCCCCACTCGAAATTAATTCCCTTATGCTACCATTGCTACAACTATATTCAGATGCTGCTCTTCCATGTATATACGAGTTTAATACATATCCAGACTGCCTAGCAGTCGACTGCAACATGAATTCATCATGGTCAGATCTTAACCTGTCGGATCTGTAATTAATCAACTCATCTCTTTCCTCGGGACTTGTATAGAATCTAAATGTTGAATCCTCTAAGTCATTCATCCTAATTTCCCTTATTCATAGGTTTATATGTTATATTCTTGATAATATTTAACACCGCATTTATCTTTAAAAAGAAAAAGAAGAAAAGAGAGAATTTTCTTAACTTTTTGACGATTATTTAAATAGCCACACTGGAGATGTCAGACGTATCAAGTGTGAATTACCGCTAATATAATTATTTAATACTTATTGTAAAATATTCTAGATTCAATTTAATTAAAATATATATGTATATATTTAACAAAAACAACAGTATAACTCACAAATGCTAAAAGTATAGATTTTTATTTTGATTATTTCACCCTTAATTGATTTACAATTAGTTTAATATGAGTTTTTTAATATCATTTTGTCCACATGATAAATGCATGCATGCATTATTTTTTCCCACATGCAGATTATAAATAATCTTGAAATTAACATCAATTCCAATGATTAATTAAGATGCTTATTAATATTTTTGTTTTTTCCTGAGTATATTCATATTTATCTTTTATTCTTTAGATGGTCTAATGAAAAAAATTACTTTGTTTCAATGAATTATTTTTTTTTTTAATTCATTAGTTCGAGTTCCAAAATTGTACTTTGTTTGATCAATTTTTTGAATATGTTTATATTTGTGTTCCTATTGCTATTTTTATTTAGTTCAATTTTGCTGCTGATTATATATCTTACATTAAGTCTGTGTATTGCACTGTCATCAAATATTTATTTTCAATCATTATCCCGTTGGCCCGCAAATAGAAATGTGAGGGAACATGTAAAAACAATTGTTGAAAAAAATAGCATTAAAACACATTTTTTTCAAACAAAAATTCCATATATATGCATATTTATGTATAAAAAATACTATGATATACAAGTGTTATGCGAAAGTATATTGGATTTATACAAAAAGTAATCAGAAAAAGGTATAAGGAAAAAAATGGAACCAAAAAATGAAAACGACAAAGATGAGAAAGCTACAGAAGATCAGTTAGAAAACTTAGATGATTATTGTGAAAATATGTCTGAGAAAGAACTAGATAACGCGATACAAGTGCTTGTTAGTGAAAAAAAAGTATGGGAGAATGCATTCAATTTGGCAAAGCTAGAGTTGAATGAAAAAAATGCAGAAATAGAAGGTTTAAAAAAACTATTGAACGAGATGAATAACAATATAATTAGTAAGGATGAAAAATTCGAAGATTATAACTTGTTGCGTGGTCCATTTGAAACTAATCTTGATAGTAATAAGGTCATAATAAATGGAAAAAAAGATAATAGTATTCATGGTGATCATTTGTTGAATGAATTAATAGTAATAGCCAAAGAAGAAACTAAAGCTCTTGAAAATATTGATGATTTTCTTTTAAAACTTTCAGACTGTGAAAACATTAAATCTGCTTATAAATACATTATTAGAAATTATGTTGAGCTTAAGTTAGAAAATCAATCGCAAGATCAAAGAATAGATTCATTAAATGATGAATTGTCAAATGCACAAGAAGCCGTTCAGAATCTGCACAGAACTATACAAAATAACCAAAATAGCTCCGATCTTATTTCTATTGCGTATACATCTCAAATCAAATCTCTTCAAGACGACTTGTTGAGTGCTTGCAAAGATATTGACTTTTGGAAAGAACAATGTGAAAAATATATGAAATGTTCAGAAAGCACAAAAACTAACACAGAAACCAAATTTAGTGATTTAGATCTAAGTGAATGGTACAATCTTGGTTCAGGAATAGATGCAATGTACAAAGTAGAAATTATCCCAAATTCTTACTGGTGGTTTATATCATTTTAATTTACAAAATAACAGTATCAATAATAATTAACCTGTTTTTATGCTACGAGTTCACAAAAAGTAGCAATTTAATTTTTAATATGGGTATTAACTTTTAACATGTATATGTGTTTTTTTCCCTTTATATTAATAACTTATTACCTTTCACTCTTTTATTTGAATCTTTCAAATATTTTTACAATGTATATACAAGTGGAGCATGCATGCATGCAGGTAGAGATTATATGGTTAGTCACTGCATGACAGCAACATATCAAAAAGTAGTTATTGTGGGAAAAAAAAATGTAAGGTAGAATAATATAACACAAATTATTTTATTTATTCTGCTTTGTAAAGAAGGAAAATGAAAGGTAAAAACATAAATTTATGTTTAATTATACTTTTAATTTCACTTTTATCATGTTTATTGGAAAATGGTATGGCACTTGATGAATTTAGTTCAGAAAAAAGTCAATTTAACAGAATATTTAGAGGTGGAAGTAGAGCTGTAGGTATTAAAAATGAATTCAAAGGGAATACTTTATTTTTTGGGGATGAGAATTATTACAAAGCAAGTGAAACAAGTTTAAATCCAATGGTTACATCATGCTACTTATTTTCAGCATTATGTTTCATATATAGTATAAAGGGTTTATCTTCTAGAAGTAGTGGTTATAAAAGTAATATAGTAGGTTTTGTGGGAATGATAATTGGTATACTGATAACAATGACGGAAGAAGGATTTGGAAATCATTATATAGTATTTTTACTGACAATGTTGGTTTCAGGAGGAATAGGGGTGTATATAGCAGAGAAAACAGAGCTAATAAGAATGCCTCAATTAGTTGCAGTCTTTCATAGTTTAATAGGTTTGTCAGCGGTTTTGGTATCTTATTCGTTCTTTTATACATCATTAGAGGGGAACGAATTGGTAGAAACAACAATATTAAGAAGGATTGAAATATTTGTCGGAGGAATGATGGGAATGATAACATTTATAGGCTCAGTAATAGCAGCCATGAAATTGGACGATATAATACCAAGTAAGAGTACAAAAATACCATATAAAAATTCATGTTTGATGCTGATATTATCATCTATTTTGATTACAGGAGCGTGTTTTTGTTCAACAAATAATCAAATAACAACATTAACAAATTTACACTGTGGTATGATATTTTCAGCAATATTTGGAGTATTCATGATAATAAGCATTGGAGGAGCTGATATGCCCGTAGTTATAAGTATGTTAAACAGTTATAGTGGATGGTCTACAACAATTACAGGTTTTTTGTTGGATAATACTTTGTTAATTGTGAGTGGGGCACTAATAGGTTCAAGCGGAGCAATACTCTCATATATTATGTGTAAGGGAATGAATCGTAATTTCATGTCGGTAATACTGGGAGGATTTGATCAAATTGAGGATAGCAGTATAGCAGGTGTTATTGAGGATGATAAATGTTATAAAACAACTCCTTCTGAAACAGCAAGGTTGCTTTTGGATTCTTCAAAAGTTCTCATAGTACCTGGATATGGAATGGCAGTTAGTAGGTCGCACAAATGTATATCTGAAATAGTTAAGGAATTAGAATCATGTGGTTGTAAAGTTGATGTTTGTATACATCCTGTAGCTGGACGTATGCCAGGACATATGAATGTTTTATTGGCAGAAGCTGATGTTCCAACAAACATCATTAAAGAAATGGATCAAGTGAATGATAATATGGAAGATTATGATGTTGTTTTAGTTGTGGGAGCTAACGATATTGTAAACCCCGCAGCTTTATTGAAAGAAAGTAAAATATTTGGAATGCCTGTTATATTTGTTTGGAAGGCAAGGCAGGTTATTGTATCAAAAAGATCATTAGGACATGGATATGCTTGTATTGATAATGAATTATTTACCAAATTAAATACTAAGATGTTGCTTGGAGATTCAAGAAAAACTTTGAATTTTGTAAAAAGAATACTAAAGGGTGATAGCAGTAGCAATGATTCAAATACAAGTGAAAACTCTGATTTGTTAAATGACAGAAAAAATACAGAATATGATGATATAGCAAATGAAACTTCACCATTAATTAATGGTTTAAATGAACAGAAGGAGCAACTGGAGGAGAGAGAGCTAGATGAAAGTAAATATGATTCTGTAAGTGTGCAAAGAAGAATAGCTATTCTTCCAGGTATCTATGAGGAGGAAGATAAGAATATAATAATACTTCCAATACCTCCATCTGAAGTTTGTAGATTTAGAAGAAGGGGATACGGGATAGTGCTATCAAAAGAATGTATAAGTACGCAGAGCAATTATTTTACTGAAGAAGAATATGTTAAAGGCGGAGCTTTTGTATATGAAAGTACACGGGAAATGATAAAAGAGAGTGAAATAGTAATTAAACTGGGAAAACCTACGATAAAAGAGGTGGAAACATTAAAAAGAGGCCATGTATTAATATGTAATATGTGTACAATAGGGCAGAGTTATAATGTTGATAAAGAAAATAAGAAAGATAAATTGTTAACAACGTTGAGTAATAAAGGAATAACAGTTATTGATTTAGATCAAATTCCAAGAACGAGTAACGCTCAAACTATGGATGTAAGAACAACAGTAAGTAATATATCCGGATATAGAGCAGTTGTAGAGGCCATGAATTATCTTCCTAGAATAGGTAGAAGTATTTCAAGTGCTGCTGGAACTGTAAAACAATCAACGGTGCTTGTTATAGGAGTTGGTGTTGCTGGTCTCCAAGCAATAGCAACTGCTAGAAGTATGGGAACAAGAGTAATCGCCATGGACACGAGACTAGAATCCAAGGAAGAGGCAGAAAGCTGTGGAGCAAAGTTTGTTAAATTACCCGACGTTACAACCAATAACAATTCAGATACAATATTAAATGAACAGAGAAAAGTAATCGAAAGATATTTAAAAGATACAGATATTGTAATAACATCAGCAAATATATCGGGAGCTATATCACCGGTGATTATTACAAATGAAGCAGTTAAAAAAATGAAACAAGGATCCGTTATTATTGATTTAAGTGCAGATTTTGGTGGTAATTGCGAGCTTACTGAAAGAAATAAAATTGTTACAGACAAAGAATCTGGAGTAACTATTATAGGAAAATCAAATTTCCTATTCTCAATGCCATTACAAAGCAGTGAATTGTTTTCTGGAAATATTTATTCATTGATAGTAGAAATGGGAAAAACAGCAGATAAATTCAAATGTAATCTTGAAAATGATATAATAGGAAAAGCATGCATTATTCACGAAGGTAAAATACTAAAGTTTTTCCCGGACCAAAATAAACAATACAAAAATGTCATTGGTGATAAAACTTTTACTGAAAGACAATATACCAACACAACTGTATCCGACGATAATTTGACTACTACAACTACTACAACATCGACAACTTCAACTACAGCTTCTAATACAGTATCGTCAAGTCTAATATCAATCCAAAATTGCTTTCATTCTGAAGATGAGGCTTGTGATGAATGTAGAGACAATAAAACTAAGGGAGTTAAAAGCAGGACTATCAAAAGCTTGAAACAATTTACAAGAAAATATATAACTCCAAACTGTTATTTCTTATTATCAATGATAATGTCCATTGTATTGTTTATTATTATGGGAATCAATATGAGCACCATTCAAATATACAACATATTCTCATTTATAATTTCTATAATCGTTGGATACCACTGTGTATGGGAAGTGGACTCAAAACTCCATACCCCACTAATGTCTATAACAAATGCCCTCTCTGGAGTTATAATCATAGGCAGTATGGTTCAGTATGGTACACAAACAATAACCACAAATACACTTATGGCTTTGGCAGCAACATTCCTCTCTTCAATAAACACATTTGGTGGTTTCTACGTAACCAACAGAATGCTTGCACTTTTTGAGTAAAATGGTAAATTGCCAAATTTTACTTCACATTAGTATGAAAATTAAAACATAAACTGAAATTAAATTGTGCTATGAACTACAAAACCACTCAAATATAATGGTTAAAGCAGTAAATTAGATCAATAATTCGGTCTTCTAAAACAAAAGAAACAAGTGGTTCTGTACAAAATATTAAGGAAAAACAAGAAATTAATTGTCATAAAAATTTTAGATTTCTAAGCCTCAATTTAAACAAATACATGTTCGGCGGTATCTCCCTAAAGGCGGCAAATGGAGTTATGCCGGTATTTATTTCATTAACAAGTCAATGAATGAGAAAAATTGAATTTCTTTAGAAAAATATATATAAAATAAAAGAACATAAATAATTTGAATAGAAAGTACTCAAAATTAACGACAGTAATCGTGTATATTTACATACTTGTCTATAGGGATAATAGCTAGATGTGAGAATGGGTCCAAAAAAAAGCTCTAAAGTCCAAGGAGGGTCAGAAGATGAAAGTCGTTTAAGAATAGCTATTGTTGAAGCAGATAGATGCAAACCAAAAAATTGTAGACAAGAGTGCAAGTCTTTTTGTCCAGTTGTGAGAACAGGAAAACTTTGTGTTGAAGTTGATTCTTCTAGTAAAATAGCATCTATATCGGAGCCACTATGTATAGGATGTGGTATATGCGTGAAAAAATGTCCATATTCAGCCATTACAATTATCAATTTGCCTAAGAATATGAATAAGGAAACAACACATAGATATAGTAAGAATAGTTTTAAGCTTCACAGACTTCCTGTGCCTAGACCAGGGCAAGTATTGGGGCTTGTAGGCACAAATGGTATAGGAAAAAGTACAGCATTACAAATACTAAGCGGAAAGCTGAGACCAAATTTGGGGGATTATACTAGAGAATTAGACTGGAAAGAAATAGTAGCGTATTTTAGAGGGAGTGAGCTACAGGCATACTTTTTAAAGATGCAGTCTGGGGAACTTAAAGCAGTAATTAAGCCTCAATATGTAGATCATATACCTAAAAGAGTTAAGGGAAGAGTAGGAGACATAATATCAGCTAAAGACGAGAATAATATCTCAAAAAAATTAATTGATGAATTGGAACTTGGACATCTCTTAGACAGACAAGTAAACGAACTTAGTGGTGGTGAATTACAGCGTTTTGCACTTTGTGTAAGTACATGTGTAAAAAGTATGGTATATATGTATGATGAACCAAGTAGTTATTTGGATATAAAACAAAGAATAAATGCAGCTAAAGTAATTAGAAATGTTCTTACTCATGATAACTATGTTATTGTTGTTGAGCATGATCTATCTGTGCTTGATTATTTATCTGACCTAGTGTGTTGTCTTTGGGGAAGTCCGGGAGTATACGGTGTTGTAACTACACCATTTAGTGTAAGAGAAGGAATTAACATATTTTTGGATGGATTCATTCCAACAGAAAATATGAGATTTAGAGAAGAAGGTCTTAATTTCAAAATTGTTGACCAAGATGAGATTGCAATAGGCAGAACCAATTTAATAAAATATCCAGGTTTCACCAAAACAATGGGATCATTCAAACTTTCTGCTGAGCCTGGAAATTTTTGTAATTCAGAAATTATTGTTATGCTTGGACAGAATGGATGTGGTAAGACAACATTTATTAAAATTCTTGCTGGTGTTTCAAAAGCAGATGAAAATAAAGAAACAGACAAAGACCATTATGATATGCCAGAATATAATGTTTCATATAAACCACAAACAATATCTCCAAAATTTGACGGAACTGTTAGAGATTTATTCTTGATGAAAATTAGAGAGTCATTCATGGATGTACAGTTTAATTCTGAAGTTATTAAACCATTTAACATTGAAAGAATAATTGATCAACAAGTTAAACTCCTTTCAGGTGGTGAACTTCAAAGAGTTGCACTTATTCTTGCTCTTGGTAAAAAAGCCGATATTTATCTTATCGACGAACCTTCTGCCTACTTAGATTCTGAACAAAGAATTACCGCATCCAAAATTATTAAAAGGTTCATTCTACATTCACAAAAGACAGCTTTTGTTGTTGAACACGATTTCATTATGGCTACATATCTCGCTGATAGAGTTGTTCTATTTACTGGTACTCCTGGTGTTGATTGCTTTGCCAATAAACCAGAAAATCTGGTTACTGGTATGAATAAATTTCTTAAAATTCTTGAAATTTCATTTAGAAGAGATCCTATGAATTTCAGACCTAGAATAAATAAACTCGATTCTGTTAAAGACAAAGAACAAAAGTTGTCTGGAAACTATTTTCTACTTGAGGAATAGTCGTTTCAATAATATATTTAATATTATTATTAATATCCTAGACACATAAACAATAATAATAATAATAATATTATTATTATTATTATTCTACAATCTAGTTGTCCAAATGGTATTTCTTTTTTACCTAAAAAAATATTAGTAAATTAGAAAAGTCACACTATTTCTTTATTGAATCTTTATTCCCAAAAAGTTATCTCAATACTTCATATACTATATATATATATATATATATATATATTTCTTAGTTCCACATTATTATTATTAAAGTCTATTTTTACTATCGGGAATATTTAATGTGAAAATAACACTAGTGACAATATTCTACTAGAGCAAAATAAAACGAAAAATTTGTGCTCACAATTTTTAATCACTAAATATTTCATTTAATCTCTAAGATTTAATACTTAAAACTACAGCTACTCTCTAATGTTAATATCTACTATATCATTTATCCCATAAATTTTTTATTCCATTGTCTTCAATGATATTTTATTCATCTGAAGCTTCATTATTTATGGTAATAACTGTTATTCCTTAGTTTATCAAAAAATATTTTTTTCATCTAAAAAACAGAAATATAATTGATAAATCAAGAAACTAATGATATATACATCATATTTATTATTTGTAGTGCTCACCCCTAAAAACCGATATTCAGAATAAATAACAATAATTATTACTCTGCATTTGTTTCCTTATTTATTAATATTGATAAATAAAATATATTACTTAGATCTGAAAGTGTATATGCCATTAAACAATCAAGATAATAATATTTCAAAAAAAAATTATTAAAAAAATAATTAGCCACAATATTATATTATAACCTCCATTTTCATTGAAGAAAATACACCTGTCAACAATATAGAGGATGAAAGAAATAATGCAATACAATCGTTACCATTAATACAATATTCATTCTTATTATACGACAATACGCAGTTACATTGAACATAATACCATATCTGAGCGATTACCATTATCCAACATAAATGTAGTAGTTCTCCAGTCACTTAGTATGTCTCTCATGCTCAAGTATGGTGTTGATGTCATTACCCAATCACCTATTTGGTTTTCTTCTCCATTATCGGATATTCCATAAGCATCAATTCCAACCAATTTGTCACTTGTAGTATAACTATTAATCTTTTCATGATTATTTAATCCAATATTTGATATTGAAGAAGATAAAGATGATAAAGACGACAATGATGATGATAATGTTGAAAAATCATCACTTGTATGCATTAAGTAATTTGAATAATCATTACTACAACAAAAACCTATTGATGATGATGACGAAGATAATATCGAAGACGATGATGAACAACTTGTTGATTGTACCTCACTTTGATTTTCCATCTTTACATTATCGATATTGCAATTATTTGTCATTATTACTATACCACCATCTGTTGGAATACTGGGATTGAACAAACCACATGCAAATCCACGATTAATGCAATCTATACTATTGTTTTTTAAATCATTATCTCCGTTTTCGTTATTGATATTATTATTAGCTTCATCATAACTTTGGTTGAATATATTTAAATTTGACTTTAAAAGACACGATACCTTACTATCTAAACAATTTGATTTCAAACTATTATTTGAAACAGTGTTTGATGAACAGTATTGATTTACAATATTATATTGCAATGCCTTATGACCATTTAATAAATGATTTTCCATCATAGATATTGTTGTGTTATTATTTATTATTTTACAGAAACTACTGTTTTCGTTGAAATCTTTGGAATTTTGTTTTAATAGCGAATAATTTGTACTCATTGAGTTATTTATTGGATATATTTTACTATTGGAAGGTGCTGGTGACAAATTATGTGAAATATTATCACTCAAGTTTATATTCATAAACATATCATTGTTATTATTATTGGTATTATTACTATTATATTCAAAACCAAATTGTTGACTAGTATTATAACAATCATTAGTATAATCAATATTAGTATTCCAATTTAAATATTTAACATCATTATTTATTTTTGAACCTAATTCAAATAACATTTGATGATTTTGAATATTAAAAGAAAAAAAATTAGTTAATATTTTCTCTTTTGATATTCCACTATATTCAAATGCCTGCACAATTAAATCATTAGAAATTGTTTCATTTTCATTTAAAGTACTGAAATTATTACAATTATTATTATTATTATCGGAATAGTTATTGCCACTATTGTTTTTAATATTAACGTCATGATTATTGTCATCTGATTTTTGCCTAAATAATACAATAAAAGGCTTAACTTTGTTCCAATCTAACTCTACTTTGCAAAATGGGCAATGAGCTTTTAATCCATATTTTTGTTGTATAATTAAAGCTAATCTAACGCAATCATAACAAGCTATGTGCTGGCATACCTGAAATCGTGCTCTTGTTGATCTTGGTTTATATTGACAACAAACATGACAATAAATTACTCTAGATCTTTTCTTTTTTGATTCACTCTGGTTGTTACTCGCAGTATCAGACTGTTTCGAAATGTTAATATAATTATTGTCATTGTTATTATTGTTTTTTACATTGTTCAAAGAGTTATCGATATAATTGTTACGATTTGGAACATATTGACATTGTTGATGCATAACCCTATTCATTTTATTCTCGCTCTCTTCGATTAAAATCTGTTTTTCTTTGCTATAGTCATTTGAGCAACCACCTATTAATAAGGGAAAATTATTGTTATTATTGTATAAATACGAGCATTTTTGTGGATTGTTACTATTATTATTACTTCCTAATGCTGTATTACAACATTTTCTATTCCTAATGTCTTTATTATCGAATGTTAGTTTCAATTTTTTAGATAAAAAATAATTTGATTTATTTAAACCATCATTAATACTTTGAACGTTGTTATATTTTTGATTTAATATAAACATCCTTTTCTCTTTATATAGTGATAATTATTGTATTTGACTTCCTCAAACTGTTTTATTATTTCCTTCTTTATCAATACAAATTTATAAGTATTTGTTGATCTATTGTGATTTGATTCGCATCAATATCTTTATTCAACTAAGCAAATATATATATACCTTTTTCTAATATGTTTATTTATTTTGTTAACCTTTTGCTTTCAATTCCTTACACTTAGTCCAATAAAAATATTAATAACAAAGGAATATTATTTTTGTTCATGAATTTATTGTGTTTAATTTTCTTTTGAATTTGTCTCAATATTTATTTTTGTACTAATGATGCAAATATTTTCAAATACATGCAATTATTCTTTTATTTTGTGTTTAATTATTTTCCAAACGAACCAATTTGACATATTTACTCAAATAAATGTATATATATATATATATGTATATACATATATATATACATATATATTCATATATCCATTACTTGTTGCAACAATACACTCATAAAATATTTTATTAGAAACTTTTTTTTATTAAAATCAAATAATTAATGTCCACCTGTTTATTATTTAGTTATAGTCGCTTATGTTGTGCGTCCTCAAATTATCGTATAACGAGCATCAGAATTTACAGTAATTATATGCTCAATAAAGGGCATCCTTTATGAAAATAACCAAAGACATAGCGTGTGTGAATGAGACAATACATATTTTATGCAAATTTTATGTCGGCGTTACACTATTAATGTTAATTTTTCTTATCGAGTTTGAAAGAGAAAAATGTGATAAAAAATATATATAGCAAATAATTTTATAACTTGTTTAAATTATTTTTGCTTTTATTTTCAAACTCTTGCTAGTTGCTCTTATTTGCCCATTGGTCATGCAAAAAAATGCAATTTACACGTAAGCTGCATTTTTTTTGGTGCACACATTACACGTGTTGCCCACATAATAAAAAAACGGCACTTAAATAGTAAATCGAAGAGGGCAGTTTACATGAAGCTATTTCATTTTATTCTTTCAGTTGACTTTTTTCTACTGTAAACCTGCAAGCAACGAAGAATAACCAAAATCAGAATAAGATATCATTTCATCTGTATTATTGCTTTGATTGTTATTCTATTTGCTTTCACCTTAAATATGATAGAAGAGTGCAACGATGTACAAAATTTGATTAATATTTAAAAGGAAACAGTTAAACTCAACACTTTATTGACTAGTTAGCCACTGTCCTCTAAATATAGTGATTCTATGTAGGAACTAGAATGAGAAGACAAACAAACACTACTGTGTAGCTATAAAAATAGTTAACAATCGAATACATCAAATTATGACTTATTAAACACAAAATTATATTTATACCTTTTTATCTTTTCTTTAATCTCATTCTGTATTTTTGCCCCTTTTTTCACAAAGCGGTGTGGGGCGCGAACGTGTATTATTGTGGGGATGGGGAATGTATAGTTGTATCTTAACAAATGCGCCAATGGTTATAATATTATTCAAATACTAGATAAGTTATAAAAAGTGATTTAATTATGTTGCCTGGCGGGTATCAGTTTGGATATTTAATCTAGATTTTAATATAAAATATCCAATATGTCTACATGATATAGTATATATATAAATACAATAAATAAGGTGTGGGTATTGAAGTTACATTAAGAATCTGTGTTACGTTTATACAAGGAGATATATTGGAGGATATGCAATAATATTGCTCAGCAAGTAACAATTAACCAAATATATAGTATATTGAATTTCCAGTTGACAGCATATTTAAAGATTGGTTTGATCCCCTAATATTATGTGATTCTGTATTGCTATTGGGACAATTAAGCAATAAATACGGTTTTTACTTTCCAATTTTATATCATCACTTATAAATAACTTGTATTTATTGTGCATCAAAATATTGGTTATTATACTATTACTTGTGAAAATAAAGAAAAAACCATTACCAACAATATTAATATAGTGCAATTTTGACAAAAATAGGAGAATTTGAACCTTTAGATCTAAATGAAAACAGCGAGTAAAGAGGTGAAGCATTTTGGTTCATTATTTTTTTAATCTTTGAAAGTTAATTTAATGTTAATGTCTTGTGGTTATTACAATTTTGGAATGCGTGTTAAGGGTAAATAAAGATATAAATTACAATTTTTTTGCTTTATTTGTATTCAGGTAGGCAGGTATAAACGTTCAGAATTTTATTTCATTTGTGATAGTTTAATGTAAAAGGTAAAACAATTGACTATTAGAGCAGGTATTTAGTATTAACAGGTATAGAAGGTAGTTGTTACTTTTTTCTGTTTAATTTATTTAGGTAATAGAAAGGTATAGTATTTTCTGAATTTAAAGGTATAAAAGGGATAGAGAATATATAAAAGATGAAGTTTGGTATTTTATATTCGCAGATTGGTAATTTGGAATTGGATGATTCATGTCACTTTTTAAGGGAATCTGTTTTTGATAGTAATAATAATGAAAATGAGATGAAATACACCAATGTAAAATATAAGTACAAAAATTCAAACATATTGAATGAGATGATGGTCGAGGATAATTTAGTTCGTGGTGGAAGTTTAGTAGTGCCGAATTGGATGAATAGTATGATTTACATGGAAAATAATAGCACACCTAATGATTTAAATAATGAATGTGAGAACATGAATAATGACTTAGATTTTAATACTAAAGATAGTTGCAATTCAGGTTCATGTGATTTAAATAATATGACCAGAAGACCAAGGCATTTTTCATGCTTTATATGTAATAAATACAAAGCAAGAAGTACGAAAGCGCGATTTAAGGTATGCAAACATGTATGTTGCTATCATTGTTTAAGAAAGGCATTACAAATAGAATATTGGGGAGCAAAAAAAGATGTTTGGGAAAGATGCAGAGCAGTTTGTCCATTTTGTCATGTATTTTTAGACTGGTCAAAAATCAAACCGTTTATTCTCTTGACACCAGAGGCTAAAGAATATCCATTAATGGCTTTATGTGAAAATGATGAAAGAGTTGGAGAAGCATACAGAGTTTTGAATTCTTTTTTTCCAAAGGGTGTTCCTCATGAGGTAATTTTTGGTCAAAACATTGACTTTTCAATAAGACCAAAAGTGACACAAATATTGTTTGGGTACAATGTGGGGCTTTCTAATATTATAAATGATTATTCAAACAATAATTTAGATAAAAATGAAAACAATAGTGGCAATGTAGCAGTGTGCAGCCAGATATTTAAGTTCGACAGTGACTTAGAATTGTTTGAAGAAGGTGGTATGTGCGACATAACAACAACCGAAGGAGAGGATGACGTTAAAGATGGGTCTGATTCTAGTTATTACAGTGATACAGACTACAGTACTACTATGAGGATTTATATTGGTAAAAATTGGGATAAAATAGTTGAAAATGACAATTATAGTTCTCTATATTGCTATTCTGACAATAATAGTGAGCTGGATTCATTGGTTAACTCGGGACCTTGCGACATTTATCCGGATATTTTTTCATCTTGGAGAAATAATGAATTTGTTTCAACAAGCAAATTATAGCTTTTAAATAGTTTATTCCTTGTGTAAATAAAGCGTGATCGGTGTATCGTTTTGAATATATTTTGTTTGAATAGATAAAAGTCAGTTAGTTGAGACTTTTGATATGGCAAATAGAAGTAAATGCGTGAACAGTTTTTTGTTAGTGAATTTGAGTAATCATATGAAAAAAGAGGGAAAATGTGACAAATTAAATTTAAACAAGTAAAAAAATAATCCTTTTCATTTATTGTTGATTAAAACTATTATTCTTGGTGAAATTCCTTGTTTAGGTTTTTACATATAATTGCTTTTTTCTTTTGTTATTGTCTTTGGTAAAAGTTATTCGTATAGATATTATAAAATATATTTATTTCTTGTTTCCTAATCGAAGTCAATTAACGTTCTCTGCCTTAGAGTATCCTTTACAAACAATAAATACAACGGTTGCAGCTAGTATGGAAGTACCGACTAAAATTGAAGCTCCGACTATTGCTTTCCCAGTTGCAGTCCATTTATTTTCATTCTGATGTTTATTTTTTGCTTTCTCCTCTTTATTCTCATCTTCATCATTTTCATTATAACCTCTGAGAGCTGGAAATGTTGTGTCAATTTTATTTATCTCACTAAATTTCGTCCTGTTTTCAATATATTCATTATCTTGATTTTTGCTGCCTGTTTCATAATCACTCTTTAGTTTATCATCTTCTTGCAGTTCCTGATATTCTGTTTCAGTTAATTCCCTTATAGTTGGTGAATATTCATCTTCTAATGTTTGAATTTGACTATCTACTAATTGAGATGCGTCATATTGTTGCGTTTGAGAAGGTATTTGTTGTGCATTAACATAAGCTTCTTTTCGAGAATAATCTAGATCCAACTGATCATTTTCCGTCGCTTGATCGTATCCTTGTTCATTTTCATTATTCTTTATTTCCTTATAATATTCAATATCGTCATCTATTTTTTTAGCATATTCTTCTTGTTTCATTAATTCTTTTAATTGTTTCTCGCTCTCCTCTTTTTCAGCAGATGAAATCGAATCTTCAATGACTTCAACTCCATCTACAAATCCTTCCCTTTCGGCTAATGTAGATACTCTGAAGAAGTTTTTCATCGTGTCTACTGTTTGCTGGTCTCTGTGATGTATTGCAATATCTATTGGTCTTTGGCCATGATTATTTAACGAGTCAAGCATTTCTGCAACAATATTTGATTTAAACATAATACCTAATACATAATGTACTATTTCATCATTCTCGGACATTGCTGCTAAGTGAGCCAAGTTATTTCCTTCAGTATCAATCAATTTATTTAATTTTGCTCCTACCCAAAACTTTTGTGATAATGTATGTGATAATGCCTGTAATAAGCCATGCTCAACCATCTTCTGCAATATGGTCCTACCTTTGTTATCTACAGAACATGTTAATATACTAATATATGTACCTGGCTCCAATCCTGATATATTTGACATTGTACCTTGTAAACTATCCAATGCTGCTATCAATTCCTTTTCCGAATTCTCTTGCAATTTACTTTTTGGAAGAGAAAGCTGGTATATTATATTTCTTATACTTAATAGTACATAGTTATTTGGATATTTCGTCATTAACCAACCCAATATTGTTGTACATTTTTGCCTTGATTCAGGTGGTATGTGAAAAATATCTACCAATGTAAATGCTGGTAATTTATCTGTTTCCGAACTTTCACCATTTACGCCTAGTATTGAATTATTATCTAGTATAAAACCTATGCATACTATTACCAAAAAAAAACGTATCAGTGAATTTACACTTATAATTTGTGATCTCATTTTCTTCTATTATTAGTATTTTCTAGTTTACTAATAAAAAAGAGAGAAAAAGCTTTACTGAACAGCCTATTTTTAGCCTCAGTATTTTATTAACTTTTCTGTTATAGATGTTTTAACTCCTGAGTTTACTTACTAAAATTGATATTTATTATTTAATTTGATTTTACATATGGTTTATTTTACGTATCATTTTTCACTTTTATTTGATTCTTTAATTTTAATTTTTCTGTTCACTTTTTTTCCTAGACTTTTTGTTAACATATATACTCTAGTATATATTTATTTGTACTAGCTATTTTATATAGTATTTTGTTATTATTCATAAGTGTGTATTTATTTAATAATTTAATGCTATAAAACACTTACAATTTTCCCTTATTCTCAGTGCATTCCTATCTTTTTATATTTCTTGCACCCAATTATTAAATTTTATTTATGGGTGTAAATGCATTTAAATTTATTCATTTTTTAATTCTTTCTTTCACCTTTAATTCACACAATTTTTTAAGTGATATTTGTTGATTTTACAAGTGTTTTGAACAATATAGAGAAGCTAAATTTTTTCTTTTTTTGATCATGCATTATTCATCGTTGTTAAGTATCTCCATGCTATTACTACTTAATTATAATACTTGATCTATTAATTTACATTCGGCATAGCTACCTTATAATAGAAACAAACAACTATTCCTCTAATATTAATCAACTAATCTTGAGGTACGAATCTGTAAAATTCTTTAAACAAACTCTATTTATCGTCTTATTCTAGATATTTTCCTAACTAACACAAAATATAAGCATGAGAAATGTGGGTAAATCCACATGAAACAATTCATTCGGAATATATATTTTATTTATTTTTTCAATGAGTTCATACTTTATTTGTAACAGATAGAATCATGCAAACCTAAGATTCATAATGTTAATGTTTTTTTCTTCAGAAGTATGTTTGAATATAGTTATATTATCATTCATTAATTATTAATAGTTGCAAATCACAATTTATAGGTATCAACATTTTGTTATGTGATGATAGGAACAAAACAAATGAATAAACCATTCCAAGTAAGACCTTACAAATTGTTGTATGTTGCATTACTTTTTTTGGCCAAGTAATGTATTCAAGGTGCGCGGGAACTTTTTTAATTATTAATTTAGTGATTAATATTCACCACACAAGGTAGCTATTACCACCGCTTATATTTGGAGATTGTATAATTAAAAGATAGAATAGCATGCATACGAACAATTTAATCTGTGTTGCATAAAAAAGCAAACATATTTGTTTCTTCAATTACTTTTTGAAATAAAATCGTAGATACAATAAAAAAAGATATGGATAATGAACGTGCAATAGGTTCAATAAATAATAACTATTTAAATTTTGGGATAGAAAACAGCACATTTGTTGGAAATGGTGCAGCAAGTTGTAGTAAAAAATTGGATGATTTAATAGAATTATTAATCTATGTACAACTATTAATTTCATTGTTCCTTTGTATAGGCAGAACCGATTATAATTTTATATTATATCTTTTGGGATACTATATATTTTGTGCAGAAACAGCTCCAATAGACATCAATTCATTAATTAGAAAAATAACAGGAATAAGACGTTACTTAATGTTAATTATTTTGGCAGCTTTAATCGAAGTTGTTTGGCTTTCTTTTGCTATTTCAGGTTGGACCTGTCTAAATAATCAAAGTCCCGATGTTTGTTTTGTTGAAGATTTTCAAATGAATTGGGAGTTGCAGTTGCATATTTATATAATTTGGGGTTCACTTGTTAATTTAATCCTTAAATTTATTCTAGGAATTAGTTGTTGGATGTGGATTGATAGAGAAAGAAATAAACTTGAATCAATATCTATTAAACCCCTTTTGTTTTCCTGGTAACTTAATTTGTTCTATATTGAAGGCACTAATTCTTTTTTTCCATTGCTAAAAAAAGAAAAGTTAGATTCGATCATATCCATATTATTGTTGTAATTGAATGTTATCTGAATTATTAAATTGCAGTATTACCTCAAACATTAACTGCATACCAAAACGGACCCGAATGCATGGATGATACTTACTATGACAAAACGACTAATGACGGATTTCACACTCAACGATAAAAACTACGGGATATTATGTTAATTTCAAAGCGAAATTAATAAAATAAAAAAGCAAGATGATGTATAACTACTAAGGTAAATGAACAATAGATACAATATAACTCAACAATAGTGAGTAAGGAGATCAAAATAAGTAAAAAAATAAGTAAATGAATATCAAATCGGCCTTCATTCTTTACTTATTTTAAATCGTATTACAGTAGATCAATGAGTTAAAATTAAGAATCATCCTCGTCACTCACTTCAATTTTTTGTTTTTTTAAGTTTGTCTCAGTTTCGTCAGCCTCATCATCTTCCTCATCATCGTCACATTCACCTTCGAAATCATCAAGTTCATCATCTAAATCGGCATCACCTGGTTCGAAGTCAACTTCATCTTCATCGTCCTCCTCATCAAAGTCATTCTCATAGAATTCCTTAAGATCGACTCCATCATCATCATCATCCTCATCTTCTTCATCATTATCGTCCGATATTTCGTGAGCATCAGAATGACCTGTTTCTATTTCTTCACCTCCAATCGTGTCATCATCTAGAACTTCAACCTCATCTTCATCATAACCGTAATCTTCAACTTCTTTTCCGTCCTTGTCCATTTCGTCTAATACAACTAAATTAGGTATAGTTTCAAACACTATAGATCTGTACGAGTCTGGATTGTTTTCTGCAATAGGATTTAACAATATAGATAAAGTTTCTAGATTTGGCAGTTCTTTAAGTAAACAAAGCTCTGTGAAGTCACGAATCTTATTTCCACCTAATAGTAAACAACGAAGATTCTTGTAATTTAGTAAAACGTCAAGCCCACCAGATATATGGTTATCTTGAAGTTCAAGGACTCTTAAATTCTCTAATGGGGGGAAATTATCCAACTTTTGTAAACCTGTAGCGTTCAAACTTAAATGTTGTAAGTTTGAAAAACGACCCAAAAATTCACTATCCTCTTGCGATAATTCCCTAAGTTTAACACCGTCTAAAACCAACTCTTTTACCTCTGAATATTCTACACTATTAATATTACTGTTTTGGCTATTTGGTACTTCCTCGTCTGGTAATACTAAGTCCTGTTTTCTAAGTCGATTTCTTATTGAAACCTCCATTTTATCAGTTAGAATTACCCCACTGCCAAATGCAGTTCCCTTGGTGAGGGGTCAGATAACTTTAGGTGGGGTGTACTCTTTTGTATTTAATAATTTATTTTTCTTTATAATTTTTAAATTATATTTGTAATTTAGCGATATTTGGCGCCAGTAGTTTCTATTTTTTAAATAATTCATTTTCCCCCAAACAAGTATTTTTAAGTGTTGCTTAATTGTTAATTTGTTATTATCGATTCTTATTTTGTTTTGTTTAGGTGATTCAAGTATTGGTTTATTTTCAGAGTCACTTCATTAATGTATTATCAATTCTGACAAAATATAATTGAAAATAACAGACATTTTAGTGAATATACATTTTTTTTCGTTTGAGCTGTTTAATTTAACCACATTTTGTAAGGTTCTTGTTATTTTTAAATAATTTAATTGTCGTTATTCTATTTCACAGAGATAGGGTGTTTTTCAGATGATTTACTACTAATTACTTAATTATTGTTGAATTTGACGAGTATTCCTGTACTGATTTATTTAGAAACCTTTTTTGTACCTTGACTGGTGATATCAAATTAAAAACGACAGAAATGTATCTGAATAGACGTTTAAAGCAAGCTGAGTCATAATTAAAAATAATATTTAATGTAGTCAAATCTAATGGTATAAAAATGGATCCGTATCTACTTCAAAATTATCTACTAGCTCATAGTAATATGATAAAATTTGTCTATAATAAATAACAGAAAGAATAGTGAAAAAGAAAACTTATGAATAAATTTATTTGATGGTAGTATATGATTCTAAATGTAGAGTTACTTTGGAGCCAAAGCAATAAATGGCTGTTTTTTAAGACATATATTAACGCCTTCTTCCAAATATTCATCTCTTGATATCCATAAATTTTCTTGGTAGTCTTTCAATTCACTGAATAGTTGTGCTCCTTTCCAAACAGCAAAACTTCTATCCTCAGAAGGTGTAACTCTAATATTGCTTTTTGCTTGAGAGGGGCATATATACATAAGCTCCTCTTCAAACCTCTCAACAATTCCGCTAAATAATGAACTCCCACCACTGAGTATAATTGAACTCATTAGACTTTTTCTGACTTCGATAGGAGATGACATAATTGATTCCATGACTAATTCATGGACAGGCTGAACATCTCTCATAATTAATCTAGGATCAAAAAGTACTTCAGGGGCATAGAATCTTTCTTTATCCAACTCTATTTTATTTGTCACTTCATCATGCAATGTAAGCCCATCTGGTAGAGTATAAATTTGTGATATTTCTTCCTCAGGGCGTTCGTTCTCTAAAGAGGGATCCTTTGCTATATAACAAATGGTTTCTTTTATCATTCTTACATGTTCAAGATCATCCCTTGTTGTTGCAATATACCCTCTATCTGAAAGTAGTTTTTGAAGATACATTGTTATTTCTTGACCACCTATGTCTGCTCTTCTCAATGAACTTGAATCACAATAACCATCATAAACTGGAACAACCTGTGTTACACCTTCTCCAATGTCACAGGCAACACCAGTGGTTTTTCCAGCACAATAAAGAGCCATTAAACCCTGAAGTGCAATATTTAAACTTTGCGTTTGAAACATTTCAAACATAAGCTCCGTTATTTTTTCTTCATGTCTATTGCTGCATAATGGTGGTTTTGTTATTATTACAGAACTGTCTAATGGATCTATGTCTAATCCACGGTAAAATAAATAATTTAAAAGTTCTTCAAATTTTGACCAATCATCTATATGCCCATGGTCTATGGGAAACGTAAGTGACAGCTTTTTTCTTTGTGCTATTGCCTCTTCACCTACAAACACTGGATTATTATCCTCATCTTCTGGGATATATCTAGACCTATATTGTCCTACCATTGATGGGAAAATGCATGTTGGTGACTTATCATTTCCCGTACCTGCCTTCATATAACCTGAACCACAGTCAATGATTATACACTGCTCTCCATCATTTATATTTTGATTTGCTGAGATTGATGCCATTTTATTTTTGTTTAATTATGATTCTTAAAAAAATAATGCTCTCGTATAATAATATGAAAGGATAATATAATTAATAACAAAAAATTACAAACCTGTATTATTCTCGTTATTAATATCTTAAGTTGTTATTGTCAATCTGACTCTTTCTTTTTGTGCATGAATTAATGTTTCATGAAATAATGGAAACTAATATTAAAGAATAAAAAATTATAATATTTGAAAAAAATGCTAGTAGAAACCAAGTTCTTATATTACTTTACACGTTATCCTTGTTTCTTAATTTCAAATAACTTATTAACTACAATAATAACGAATACTGTTGTTACTGTCTGTATTTCTACTCAATTAAACACAAGAAAGAATTATAGCCTTATATATACCTAATTAAAGATAAATATATAGGATATTAAATAAAAAGGTAATAAAGAACCTTTAATTTCAAATTTTGCACTTAAAAAATATTATTTTATAGATAAACGCATGCACGCGCGCGCGGTCTGAATTTGCGGTTTAATAGCAACCATTACTTTATTAGTGAGAACAATTAGGATTAAGGAATCTAGAAAGGTGACTCAGCATGACAAGTGAAGTGAATGTTTGGATAACAACAGTATACTCGCTTGTGCCGTTCCTTCTATGTACCTCAAACATGAGTTATGGCTGGTAGACCGCACTACATACAAATTGACATGGGACGGAGTGAAAACGGATTAAATTGATGATATAGAAAAGAAAGTTAAAGCGAGTAGTTACAAGAGTAGTTAATTTTACGCTGAAATAAACATATAATAGTCAACATTAGAGTCACTAGAGTGTTTTTTTCTTTGAAAAAAGTAATATGTAAAAGAACAAAAGTGACTACTAATAGTGCCAACAACTGCCACGTTAAAGAAAGCATCTTTCAAAAAGGCGGTAATTGTAAAGTAAAAATGCGAAGAAACAAAGGATGCACGAATGAACCAAAGCAGCCAATTCTGAAGTTGAGCAAGTGATCAGATTAGTTCCATACGCAAAAGTAATTTTCAGGGGAAAGTAAATGCCCCAAATTAAATTCTTTGAATTTTATCAGCAACAACGGCCTGATTAGTTTTTCTTAGTTGTTCTCTCTCAAATGTTTTGTAGTCGAAAGTACATTCGTGTGTGTCAGCATATCTATGAGAACTGCAAAAATTAAAACCACATCTACAACTAAAACCATATATTCCAACTTTTCTGTTGCATTTGTAACATCTCCCAGGAACGGCTGGTTTTTTTTCAGCGTGTTCCTGACTAGTTGTCTTTACCAAAGACGTAGAAGATGAAGACGAGTCATTTGAACTGGTATCACCGTTGATATTATTTATATCATTATTTAACGATGTTTTTAAATCTGTCCCAGTAAAATTACTTTCACAATCTGTATTACTTTCATTTTTGGGTTTAGATTGCGAGATAGAATTTGAATTAGTAGATAATGTACTTGTTTTAGTTGCAGACTCGTTATTACCTTTAACACTACTCACGATATTACTGTTATCATTACTACTTACATTGTCAATATTAATTTTTTCTGAATTGGCATTATTTGAATCCACATTTGAACTATTTACTGTGTTTGAACCATTATTTCTAGATATACTATCCTTATAACATTTACTGCATAAATTGTTTGTTGTCGGATTGCCATAAAAACCACAATTATTTAAACACAAAGATGGTGAATGAACTGGACTTGATGAAACAGGA
Source organism: Cryptosporidium bovis (assembly GCF_009768925.1). Classification (NCBI taxonomy): domain Eukaryota; phylum Apicomplexa; class Conoidasida; order Eucoccidiorida; family Cryptosporidiidae; genus Cryptosporidium; species Cryptosporidium bovis. Next base: position 405,499 of record NW_027125030.1, read on the forward strand.
GGTGTATTTGAATCCATATTCAAACTCAAAAATACAATAATATTAAACTCGTCCCGAAAATATATATTTTTAAATAGTCGACAATTTATTGCAGAATAATAATTTATATCCACCCTAACTCTGACCACTTTTAACCTTAAGGTTAAGTTTATATATGCTTAAAAGGCTGAAATTAAAGTGAGATCAGAAAGTTCTGGCATAAACTTTTATTTTAGCTGTTTTTCTCGATGAAACGAGATTTTGTGACTCACTCTACTCAAGTTGTTCACAATCAATCTATTCAAACCTTATTCAGCCTTTTTAAGGTTACGTAAATTCTCCACTTCCTACCTTTAAGATAATATCCTTATATTATATATATTTTCAAGTTTTATATTCTTATGTTAATTATTTTTAAATTTTCCAAGGGGAGTAGAAAAATTTTCACTTTTCTGTTTACGGAGAGGATTGTACCGCCTAAATATCAAACCAGACAAGCCATGCAGGTGGAGAAACCTGCGAGGGCAGTAATTTGCATACGTAAATGAGTAAAAAATAAAAAAATTTAATAATGTTAAAACAAAATGAGCTTGAATCCTATGTGTATATTTAAGTGAAGGATTTTTGATATATTATTTAAACGCGTGTAGGACAGCATATCTTTTAAATAATGAAATTACTGTGTTCTAATATGGAAAAATAGTAACACAGTTCTTTCCTTCGGACCAATTAGTTAATATAATTAAATTGATTCTTATAGTTTTTAAATTTTAAAGCATAAATTATTTGTGGTAAAAAAAATCGTTTATATAAGTTACAATTGAAGTGGTTAAAGTGAATTTTAACTACGTAATAATAGAAACTTGTTCGTGTGTATGTTTATTTCACTCTCCCCTCGTATATTACTTGAAATTATATTTAATCTTAAAACAAAAGGCTTTTGTATTCAGTCTAGATTAACAATTTATACCCTTTTATAATACTGCTTTTGTGAGTTTGTCATTATGACAATTTAAAGATGCACACAAGTTAAATAACAAATTGTCTTAAAATATATTTTTGAGTTCATAAACAGAACATAAGACCATTAACTTGTTTTTGTAAACAATCATAAGTAATATTAGTGTAATAATGTTATTAAAGATACCTAGTTTTTTTTATTTTTGCAAATCACACGAGGAATATTACGGGATTATTTTACAATAAAATTCATGAAAAAACAACAAAATCACAATTTAATAATGTAAAATTTCAATAAATTGCCTTATTTTGAATGTAATTTTTCATTTGTATTCGCAAACATGGTCTGCTAAGTATTATCCAGTTAAAAGGCGCTTTTTTTGAGTAAATCCACATAATAACATGCAAAGTATTTCGAAAAAGATAAAAATAACTTAATAAAATATGCAAACATTTAGCCTAGTTAATCTGTAGGTTATGAAACATATATGTAAATGGCGTATTCCATTTTTTAATTAAAAAAAGAGTGAACTACAGATTAACCACTGTGTTTACATATTTGCATAAATTGTAATTAGTTATTTTCTCAAATGAATTTATCAATATGAAGATTTTTAATCAGTAAAATTTTTGAATATATATATTATTAATCGATTAACTGTGATCAATATTCCCTCGTTTTGTTTCTATTTATTGATATTTGTACAAACATTATCTATTACTTTAGATTAAAATTAATTCATGTTACTTATATGTACTAAATTTGATACGAAAACATTGAATATTCAACACAACTTTAATGAAAGAAAATGACAAACATTTACTCTTACATAATTCAAGGTAACTTGAATTCATTATTATCAATTGTTTGTTAATTCAAGTTATTCAAATATTAAAAAAAATCAAATGCAAGACAAATAAAAAAAGCAAGCATATACCTTCCCTATCCAGACGAAGGAAGACGTAACAAGACCTCAAACTCATCACAGCAGTCTTCATACAAAGGTTCAGAGACGCGCACACACCACAACGTCCAACTACTACAGTAGGTACACACATGCAATTTGAACCCACCTCTGTGGACAAACCGAAAAACGCTGTCTATGGGGATCGAACCCATGACCACCAGCTTAAAAGGCTGGCGCTCTACCGTGCTGAGCTAAGACAGCTCACGACGGTTGGCACTTGATTTGAAAAGTTATTAAGAAATTCATAATTCAAAGTGATTGTGTGGGAAATTGCTTTCACAAATAGTTTAATTTAACACTTAATTCTGTGTAAACAGACATTTTCTCTTATTAGTTGTGTTTTTATAGTCAAATGGTTTTGATTAAAATTAAGTACATACATCACAAACTTTGATTTGTTTTCCATTTATATCAGCGATGTAAACGGAACAGTAAACATTTTGTCATTGAATGAGAATTCATTTAGGATTAATAATTTGTACAAATATGTGCCACAGAGATAACAAAAAAAAATTTTAAGCATGTTGTCTAATTTGATTCCGTAATAATAATAATAATAACAGTAACGTTAATAATAATATTAATAAAAATAGCTTATTCAAAGTTATTAATTTTGATCATAGTGAACTAAATGTTTTGTACACATTCTTTTATGGTTTTTTATACAATGATAAATACTTGATGCTAAAAACAATTCTTTTTGTTTAAATGTAATTTATTTATGTTAGTATACCAGATGATATATTATTCAGTTTAGGTCAATTTTTCTACATTAATTTCGAATTGGTATGATTAAAAAAAAAACTAAAAATACCTGTCATGTTTGACTTCGAGAATGCTAAGCCGCTCGCAAAAGGAATAGGTTATAATTTGTTTTTATTTGAAATAGTAAAAAAATAAATAGTAATTACTTATTTTACTTATATGTATTTCATCCTATCGTTTTGAATATGCCACGTAATTATTATATTTGTAACTAAAAGTATCAATAATGAGAGCATTGCTTCCTTTTTTTTGACAATAGTCATCCTACATCTTCTAGTCCTACAAGTTTTCTGTTATTTATTCAAGGATTGTTTTCTATGAAATGAGGAAAAAATATCAAACATCCCTTAAAAGAAATAAATAAAATTGTCATACATCATTTTTTATAAATAACAAAACGAAAATGTATTAACATTAAGTAGGCATACATATATACGTATATCTTTTTTTTGCATAAACATTATTTCATTATATTAAATTAAATATTGAGCACTAACTAAAATTAAATGCATATTTTTTTTGTAATTCATGTTTACATGCATGTACGCATGCAAATATTTGATTTACTAAAAAAAGATAACGGAGGATTATTTATCACATTTATAATTTTGTACCAGTTATACAAAAAAGTTATTGTTTTGTTAACAATTAATACACTAGTTAATATCATTTTCTTTTGCCAATATTCCGTCTTTTATCCAAATAGTTACATTGAATTGTTCGAGTTAAGTTTATCTTTTAAAGACGAGTTCTTCAACCATTACAGCAGTATACGTATTAATCCTCTAAAACAAACAATAGTTATAATGTAATATGTATAATATTACTTTTGTTTCATTCATTTGCTTTCACAATGCTTGTGTTCATTCTTATTTTAAGTATTGACATTTAACTCCGCTATTAACAATTTCACATACCCGTTTAAATGTTAATTACATTTTAGGCGGGCACTTGCTTGTTAAATTAATTGGGAAAAAAGTAAAAAACTCCAACTATCTTCTAGAGACTAAGTAAACAGAGTAGAAAAGTTAATATATAAATAAAAAAGAGTTTAGAAGGTACATATTTATTATTTTACTTTAAATTATAGCTACAAATAAGGAAAAAGAGGAGCTTTTTGGGACGGTTCCCGAGTATTATGGAACATTAGCTATTTTTGTTCAAAACCCACTATTTTTCTTATTTATTTATCAATTAATATATTATATATATATAAATTCACATTTGTTATTTTTTACAAATTGAGATACATATTTTGGGGTCTTAGCAAGATAAATTAATCGGTTCAAAAAACAATAATAGGTCATTTAAGGGAAACAAAATTGTGATGCATGTAAAGCATTAGTATAAAATATGTAATCATACATATTAACTTATGTGTTATGTGTACATGTTTATATATAAATATATATATTGTATATGAATAAATTTGTATACAATATATATGAAAGATTACATTAAAAGAGTTAAAGAGGTGTTTAAAAGAAACAATGGGATAATAAATTCAACATGTAATGGATGGATGGTAAATCATTGTTTGATTTTATTTTTAATTATTATAATACTATCTTTAGAGTGCTCAATTTGCAAAATTAATGAAAATAATAATAAAGAAGTTTATGGAGTAGTAAATGAGTCACCTAAAGTTTATTATGTATTAACAGTAGATGGGGTTCTTTGGTCTGTCAATAATGGAAATGTACTATGGAAAACAAGATTTTTAGAGGACGGAACATTTCATCCAAGGAAAATTAAAGAATATCCGAAGAGTGGAAATAGACTATATTGTTCATTTCAAGGTAATATATTCTATAGTTCAACTAATAAAAGAACATGGCAAGAAACAAGCGAAAATAATGCAAGTAGCAATTTTTTTAAGGAATTTTCTTCTATTGATGAAAAAATATCTCACAACAGATCAATAATACCGCATGGATTTATTCCTATAAATGGGATTAAAATTAGTGACTTAGTAGATAAATGCCCTTTTTACTCATCGCTATTTCCAGGAATATATTTAACTGGTTCAAGAAACTCTGATATAATAACATTTGATCTATTTACTGGTAGAATTATATCAAATTCCGCATCGACTTTGCAGTGCGAGAACTATGATGACGAACCTTTAGATTTTAACAACCATATAACCCATAATATAGCAATAGGAATAACAACATGGAGAATAGTGGCCATGAATGTTTTGAATAATAGAGTTGAATGGAGTATTGGATACTCCGATGTAAACGGTATAGGAAACAATCACAATTATAATCATAACATAAATAAAAGATTAAAACTTTTATCTAATTCAAAAAACGATCACCAAGGTAATGATATTTATTTTGGTTCATCTAGAAGTTCTCTTTACTTTATAACTAAAAACGAAAATAATGAGAGATATTCATCAAATCTCAATTTTGGTTCTGTTATATCAAAAGTCTTTATACTTAAAGAAAATAAATCAATTCCCTTTATACCATCCGTATTTTATTATATTGATGAAATTAGTGTTGAAAGGTACCCAGATTATACAAATTCTGCCATTGGACCTCTAATTAACCTAAACAATATATTATTTAGTGATTTTTCAAATCACTATTTATTTGAAAGAGAAACAGATGATGAATATAACAATTATATGAAACAAATGAGTAATTCTACATATATTAACCACCATTATTATAGTAAAGAAATATCAACTTTTTTAAAAAAGAAATTAATAGAGTCAACTCCAGTTATTGCTGAAGTTAATAAGATGGTGTCACAACCTCTTCTTCCTCTTCCAACACAAAAAGTCGATAACGTAAATTTAAATGACTCTAGCGTGAAAAGAAATAAAAACGATATTATTGGAGATAAAGCAGAAAATAACTATTATTATTATTATTATTTTAAAAATGAAAAAATTTCTAACAACATTATTTTATATTATATATATTATTTATCAAAATTACTTGGTAATAATCACATAACCTTATTAACAGGTACTCTGTTACTCATAATAAATATTGTATTGTTTATATTGTTGACCTGGAAACAGAAAAAATCTCCAGTTATCGAAGAAATAAACATTCAGGAACAAGCAAATTCTAATTCTGGAAAATCAGAAGCAGTTAATTTAAAAAACTCATTCTTAATATCAACTTATTCTTCTTATAGTCCAATACATGAATTAAATAACAATACGAATATAAACACTATCAGTGACAAAACTTCTAAAATAAACAACACTGTCAATGACACAGAAAGTAATAATAATACTGATTACGGTAACTCAGAATACGAAGATAATTATATAAGGATATCCAAGAGTCATTCCATGGTTGACATGAGAACTAACTTCATTGGTTTATCAAAAAATGCTTTTTTCAGGGCATTTAATTATAAAAATAAGGACTCATTTGTTGATAGTAATTTAAATGATAATGGTGAATCTGCTAATTTGAATTTAAAATTGCCAGAAACTTCTAATTTAACTTTAAATAGTGTAACCACTAATACCGGTACAACACCACATAAATCAACATGCACAAATGCATTAAATTCAACAGGTAACACACCAACTAATTTAAACGATGTTTTGACATCTTCAGCACCTGCTTCCGTTTTAAGTGGTCCTAAATCCTCTTCCTTGTATAATATACCTCCTAAATGTGAGTTAGCGAGATGCATAGATAATGGGAGATTTTCAAAAAATTTCGAGATATGTAAATTAATTGGAAGTGGTGGATTTGGACAGGTATATCAGGTCGAACATAAACTTGAAAGAGGTACTTATTATGCTATTAAATTTTTGAGATTAGGAATCGGTGCTAATGATGATATCACAAGAATACGTTATTTCAGGGAAATAACTGCAAATCGTACAACATTAAGTAAACATGTTGTTAGATACTACACATGGTGGTGCGAAGAACCAGAAGCTTTGCAAAATTATGTTGACGGAATAGATACATTAGGTTGTCCGAAGTCATCATCCTATTCTTCAATCCAGCCTTTGGTTTTTGAAAACAGTAAAAAGCAAAAAAAGAAGAAAAAGGGAAATTGTGTTGCAAATAACAATGATATTGACAATAATGATAATAATAGTATTCATAAAGGTAAAAAAATAAAAATTAGGAATAAAAACAATGATATTTCTGTAAAACAGTATTTTGGTGTTGAGTTATCAAATTCGTCATTTACAGGAAACAATGAATCTGATCTAGATTATAGTCGTGAATATAAGATAGATAATATGACTGAATGTCTTGTTGATGACAGTTCTGAGATAAGTAGAGCGTCATTTGAGGATGAAGACGAATATGACACCAATAATTTTACATACTGGGAGAAAAGAAAATCTGAATATAATAATAATTACTCAAATGATGTTGATGGTGATATATATTTGGATATAGGTTCATCTTCCTGTATTGATTTTAAAGATTCATTTACTACAGATAGAGAAGCTCATAGTGGAATCAACATGATAATAAGTTTTGAAAATAAGAAAGACAGAAAACCAACGGAATTCCAATTAAATAACACGGTATCCTTTAATGATGAAGATAATTTGGCCGGTGGTAATTACAGCTTGGCATCCAATTTTTCTGTTAAAGACAGTCTTGAAAATGAATATGATGATTTAAATTTTGTTGCTTTTGGAAACGATCATTCATTAAATTCCGAGAAAGAAGAAAAAGACAGTGAAGGAATTACTGATAATATTAAATATGAAAATGTAAAAAAAAACAAAGTAATAAGAAATGATGAGAGTTTGTCTATTGAAGATGATAATGGTTTGCTTTATAGAACTAGAACAATATCTTCGGTTGTTCAAAAAGTTGAAGATTCTGAAAAATATTCGAATAATAATAACTGTAATGCAGGGGAATGTGTTTTTGCTGTTGATAATTCAAATAAAGCAAGATCAGACTTTATTTCCGTATCAGGGCCTAAAGGTAATAAATTTTATTCTAATGACTTGAGCAAAAGTATAAATAGCAATCATCATAAATCCCTTGTTTATCTTTCTCCAGGAAATAGGAAAGATAACGAACCGGTTTACATGGTTATAATGATGATTCAAATGGAATTATGTATAGGAGTAACTTTGCGCTCGTGGCTGGGTGATTTAAGTAGAAGTTCTGATGCTGGCGGAACAGATGTAGAATTAAATATGTTTAAGCAAATAATTAAAGGAATAAGAGATATACATGAAAAAGGGATAGTTCACAGGGATTTAAAACCAGAAAATATCTTTGTTAATCCAAATACTCTACAAATAAAAATAGGCGATTTTGGTCTTGCTAGGCTTATGTTCGATAGTGAATCTAATAATAATGACATAAAAGAGGGTACCGGTAATGCTTCGTCTTCTAGTACATCTCCTAAAACCAACAATAATGATAGGGCTAGCAATGATCAGCTGAACAAATTTATGGAGAAAAACAAAAATAGAAAGGTTGAAAACCCTTTCTCCCGATTAGATTCGCAAATGAGTGTTAGAGGTCAAGTTATAGGTACTCCTGTATACACTGCTCCTGAAGGTGGCGCATTTTGTAATGAAAAAGCCGATATTTACTCAGCTGCATTGATTCTATTGGAACTTCTTTGCCCTAGATTTACGACTGCAATGGAGAGAATCCAAACATTAGATGATTTCAGAAACAAGGGTATTGTTCCTATGTGTATTATGAAAAATCACAGTTCTTGGATTCCACTTTTAAGATCAATGACATATCAAGATCCAGAATTTAGGCCTTCTGCTGAAAACACTTACAGAATTGTTAAAGATTTAATTAAAAAACAGTTAGCTATTCATACAGACAATTATTAGAACTTTTACAAATATATAGTATTTTTATCATCATAGGGTTCCTATTATTTTAAAATTATTTTTATTACTATTAAAGGTAAAGAAATTGTGGTATATTTTCTTTTAATTGAATTCATTTGTGTTTACCATTTATTATCTAGTGCTTTATTTTTCAATTTCCCTGTTTTACTTTAATAAATGTTGTAAAAAGGCACTTATTCACCGGTTTATCCCTTCTTAGACTCTGAATTAAATACTTGACCATTAAAATAGGAAATTGCCTATAAAATAATTAGTGTATCTACTTGTGAATTTGAGAATATATATACAATTTTCCAATATCTTTTATTATTACAGCATCTTCAACACACACTCCCCCGAAATCCGTTGTACAGAGGGGATGGTTAGCTTGCCAAACAACACCAACTACCACACTAGAATACACATTTAATAAAGAAAACGAGGCAAGAACAGCGAGCAAGTTTAAAAGGGAATAGAGTATAAATACACAGATTAAATTCAAATAGATACGATAGTGTTATTAAAGTTGGGAATTCGTATAGAAAGAAGACCACTATTACGTAGTCTACAGAAAATGCGTAATGATAATATCTTAAAAGGTTATTAATCACTTAAATGTTATTGATAGAACCTTACTATCAACACTAATTACTATTATCGTTAGTTGACAGTCCCTGTTTCTGAATTCATAGATTTCATCCAATTAAACACTTCAAGTTTAATATACTCTTGTTTGGCTATTATTATATACCTCTAGTACTTTCCAGAATAATTGAGAATGGACATTAAAAACAAGATAGCACGATTATCGCCATGTTAAGTGAATAAAACAGTTAGTTGGAAATATTAAATATCAATTTTACCTCTTTATTTAAGTATATCAGTAATTCCCATGGGCATCTCCTCAATTTGTGTATTATAGTGTCTCTCAATGTCTCTTAAACGAGTGATATCATCATCAGTAACAAAGTTAATGGAAACACCCTTTTTACCAAAACGACCGGATCTACCAATTCTGTGAATATAAGTCTCTGGAGAAGCTGGTAAATCGTAGTTAATAACAAGTGAAACCTGTTGCACGTCAATACCTCTTGCAAGTAAGTCAGTTGTAATCAGTACTCTAGATGAGCCAGATCTAAATTGTCTCATAATAACCTCACGATCTTTCTGGTCCATATCACCATGCATTGACGAACAGGTAAAGTCCTTTTCTCTCATCTTTTCTGTCAAATAGTCGACCTTTTTACGAGTATTACAATAAATAATTGCCTGTACTATTGTTAGTGTTTCATATAAATCAAATAATGTGATTAACTTCCACTCGTCTTTTTCAACACCAACATAAAATTGTCTAATACCTTCCAAGGTCAATTCCTCTTGTTTAACCAAAATACGTTTTGGGTCCCTCATAAACTGTGTAGTTAAGTGCAATATTTCATTCGGCATTGTGGCGGAAAACAATGCAACCTGAACATCTTGTGGAAGCTTTTTAAATATGTCATGTATTTGAACCTTAAATCCCCTACTAAGCATCTCATCTGCCTCATCAAGGATAAATAATTTGAGGTTGTCGACTCTCAAATAACGCTTGTCAAGCATATCTGAAACTCTTCCTGGAGTTCCTACAACCATGTGTACTCCACTTTTTAATTTATTCATGTCATCTCTCACTGAAGTACCTCCCACACAAGCGTGACATCTCAATTCACAATAGTCACCAAGGGCTAATGCTACCTTTTGAATTTGTTGTGCAAGTTCTCTCGTTGGTGCCAATAACAATACTTGACAGGCATTCAATGAATAATCTATCTTTTGCAATGCTGCAATAACAAAAGTTGCTGTTTTACCGGTACCTGATTGTGCCTGTCCTATAGTATCGTAACCATCCAAAATCGGTTTTATTCCTCTTTGCTGAATTGCAGATGGTTTCTCAAAACCATAAGCAAAAATACCTCTGAGAAGATTACCATCTAAATTTAATGCTTCAAAACACTCCACAATCTCGTCATAATTGCTTTCTATTTCTCTCGAGGGACCTGCTTCTTCTGGGGTTTGATCTTGATCCACCTTTGACATGTTCTACACTATAACAAACAAACACTTATGGTTTAACAATAAATAAATTTTAATTCTTTAATTAATATTGCAATCACTATCTAGTTTGCAATAAAGTAAATCAACCAAATTTAAAACAGCCGATTACTGTCTATTGTAGTATGATATATCCAACCTTAAACAACTCAATTAAAGTAGTTTTGTTCACTAAAATATTAGAAAGGCACTTTCTAATATTAAATTCCTATATATAACTTTCAATACCTCCAAAAATCCTCGTTCTTGGTAGTTCACTTTCTTTAATTTATTCCGCTTTATTGTCTCCACTAATTTTTAGTTACTCAATAAAAGACATCCCGCATTTCAGAGACATTGTACTTGATACACCATTCAAATATTGGGGAAAGGAGAGTAAATTTTACCGCCTTTAAAGTGAGTTATTTTTTTAATTATCTTTCAACTAAATTTATTAAATTACAACACTATTAACATGTTTTGTTATTCACATATACCTAATATGAATATATATACCTGAATGGCTTTTATTGTAAATTTTTATTCTACTTTCCCGTATAAGTTGCAATTAATCACATTGATAATTCTTTAATAGTTAATTGTTTTTGTTATATACATTAACTTTAATTGTTTACTTCACACTCTCCCTATTTATTTTAACTAATAAATTGGAAAGGCGCATAAATTTAATTTCTCGATCCTAATTTATTTTTGCTTAAATTTTCCTCGCCATTTCAATTTTCCCAGTTGTGGTTGTCTTTTTGTGGGGTACGAGAATTGCAATATTTAAATACAACTGGCCGATTATTTGTTTACTTGATAGGATATTTATACACACTTAACTAATAATACTACTTTTTCCTAGGTTTGATTTCCACTGAAACAATTATAGTTAGTGATTTTTTTCTTTTTTTGAAATGAAAGCACTTTTATTTGGGTTGTTTACATTATTTTCACTTGTTTTATCGCAAGAAAAATTAAATCCGAATTCAATAGATCCGTCCGTTGTTGTTGAACTGATGGTTACTATTGGAGGTGGAGAGAAGAAACCACTAAGAATCGGTTTATTTGGAAATGAAACCCCAATAACTGCCTTCAACTTTTATTCACTTTGCATTGGTGGCACTAAGGATGAGAATGGCAAGGATTTGTCTTACATCGGAAGTACTTTTCACAGAGTTATTCCTGGATTTATGGCACAAGGTGGTGATTTTACGAATGGAAATGGGACAGGTGGGAAGAGCGTCTACGGCGAAAGTTTTGATGATGAAAACTTCAGTGTTTTACATTCTCCATTTGTTATTTCTATGGCTAATAGGGGCCCAAATACCAATGGTTCACAATTCTTTATTACTTTTTCAGATACAAAACATCTTGATGGTAAACACGTTGTTTTCGGAAGACTTGTTGATGACGAAAGCAAACTTACTCTTACTAAAATTGAGCAAGCTGGTTCTGCAAGTGGTAGAACAAGCAAACGTATTGAAGTTGTTGGTTGCACCCACTATTCCGGAACCCCTCCAAAGAATGTTTTGGTTCAATAAATAAATATCTGTAAGTGCGTTACTTATATGTTTAGTTGACTGTTTATTACTATACTCTTTGTTTAAAATTCTATCTTTCATACGCAGTGAACTGTCACATACCAGTTTTTTGTTTAATTCCTTATTGAATAGAAAAAAATGTATTTATTTCATTTTTTGGTATTTCTCTTGAATCTCTAAATACTAATGTGACCATTATAATTGTCTGTCTGTATGTGTGTACATGTAAATGTGGTTATTGCGCATTGAGACACGTGTTTAATTGATATTGACATGAATTGTGGGGAAATGCTTTGTTTTGCGGAAAAAAGGCTTTTTTTAACTCAAAGTTAAAATTTAACACAAATAAATACTAAGGCCCATTAGTGGCATACGAAGGAACTAATTAATCTTTTTAATACATTACTATCATTTTAATTTAGCTTTAATGATCGAGGTTGTTTTAAATGACAGACTTGGTAGAAAGATTCGCGTGAAATGCAATTCAGATGATACAATAGGAGATTTAAAGAAATTAGTCGCTATTCATACAGGTAAGTGAAACTGAATGATAATTCATTCTTAAACTTTTAAAAAATTAATATATACTATACTATTTCTAACTTTAGGAACAAGATGGGAAAAAATAAAAATACAGAAATGGTACACAGTTTACAAGGACCACATTACCTTGGAAGACTACGAAATAAAAGATGGAATGGGTTTAGAACTATACTACAATTAAATCAATTTGAATAATCAAACCATATAAAGTACTCCCGAACACCAAAAGATACACATATTCACTAGTATCGATAAATCGCGAAATTTGCCTCGAAAGACAAATGGTCTGAGTAACTTCGAGGTAATTTGCAACTACACTTAATACAGATTGCCTAGTTCCATTATATATATAAGAAAATATATATTGATATTCGAGTTAGAAACATAATATGATTATTAAAACGAAATTTTACTCTTAGCTATTATTTCTAAATAATTTACCACTCATTAGGTAAAGAACTAAAAATAGAATAAATTTAGATAGTTTAATGTAAGATGTCGATTTATGCCTTGCATTGTCTAGCAATGGAATCTAATTCGCGTCTGCCTTGTGCTGTTAATCTACGTGTACCTGTATTTGGATTAAATTCAACTAATCCCATGGATTGAAGTTGAATTAGGCAGTAACGAATGATACCACGAGAAGCAACTGCTGAGTGATTTCTAGCAGTTCCATTGCGTTGTTTTCTACCGTAGAATTTGGAAAGTGCACCAACACCTACATCTGGTCTGGCGTATAAATGCCTCAAAATCGATGCAGCACGAACATATAACCAATCTGGATTTTGTGGTGGAAGCTCTTTTGATGAAGCCGTTTTAACATGGTCCACCCATTCAGGAATTGCTAATTTACCACCCTTTTTCAATTGTTGAGCAAATTTTTCAATCAAAATTCCTGCAGGAACATCCTTGGCAGTCTTAATTACCCTAGGTGCAGCCGTTTCGTATAATGTCATCCTCAATATCAAATCAATACCTGATCAAAGAGAAAATCACTTTTATATCTTATTCAGGCAACTTTGTTATTATATAGTTGTTTTGTTTTGCAAATGGCTCTTTACCTCTTATTTTTATTTTCACCTTATAAATTTCTTGTTTACTATACCGAGACAAATATATGTTTATTATATATTATTTCTGATAATGTTCAATTTTTTTGTCTCATTTTTTAACCGCCCTTGGCGCCGCAACTTGTTGATTATACTGGAATGAAGTGAAAAGTTAAAATTTAAAGTGAGGAATAAGTTACTTTTTTTAATTATTTTTAAATAATATATAAACTTTTTTTTAGATCAAAATACATTATGTATATACAAGTTTATTAGTTAAGGTTGTTAATACTTGATGAATCTTTAAATAATATAATAAATTTTTAGTTAGTGTATATTAGAGTTATTACTTGTGATTGAATTTATTAATTTATTTTGCTCCACCACCCCTCGTTTATACAAAATTTAACAATATTAAATTAATAGATAAAATAGCACGTATAACAATAAATAACATAAAGTTATACAGTTATAACAATAGTCTTGTTTTAAATTAAGAACTAAGACAATTGTTTAATTATCATTCACTTTTTTTACGTTTATCCTGCACAGAAAGATGTCTGTTAATGAGGAATCAAAAGAAGAAAATATCGCATCTTTATTGGAGGAAATAGATGATGAGCTTGATGAATTTGAAGATATTGGTAAGTTTTCAAAAGTTGTAAAGCTAGATGACGAACAAGTATTTAAAATGTTGTTTGCATTCAAAACCAACATTGTTTAGTGCACTTGTATAACAATGGTTTTTAAAAAAAGAAGTGAATGCTTTTATTAAAAAAATAATTAATATTTCATTTTTAATAAAACCATTGAATATTGTTCAAGAACAATAGTGATTATTACGATATAATCGTCATTTCTACAACAATAACAGTAAACCTGTATTTATCTGATATTCATACTTTAATGATTACTAATGCCTAATTTTCTTAGATGCAATTGAAAATCAAATAGATCCGGATGTTGACGAATGGGACGAAAACTGGGATACAACAGGTATGTTTCGCCAAGTTATGAGTAATTTTTTTATGATTATATTTTAACTGTTATTGCTAAGGCTGGGATGATGAAGATGCAGATGATGAATTCATTAAACAATTACATAATGAATTGCAGGAATTTGAAAGAAAGCAGTCGTCGAATCAATAGTTGATGTTATTTTTTTTCTTTGTTCACAATCCAAAAGATAATGCTAGAATTTTCACTTCGAAGCGGAGATAGTGGCAAAATTGTTGAGATCTGTACTTATGTAGTTGTTCATTATTTATTAACAATTGTTTCACGTAGAATATTATTAATATTCACGCTTGACTACTAATGTATTTATCACATATAGCGTTTTCCCTTTGTCAATGTTTTTTCTATATTTGCAGTATTATTGACTTTGAACTTAATTATATTTCGCTAAAAAAAATTCAAATCACAACTCTTAGGAATAACTATTTTAGTAATGTATTCATATGGCGGTGTTTGTAATACTTATAAATGGACTGCATGCATGCAAAGTCATGTGTAGTATGAAAATATAGCTGTACATGTGGTTAATCTGAAAAAATTGTATAAATAATACTAGATCTATAGGATTTTTCTTTCATTTTAAACTATATTGAATATGCACAAGGCAATTAAAAATATTTAAAGTTTAAATTAAAAGCTAGGAGTTGTTTATTTCAGTTGCTTAAACATTATTAGAGAAAATGTCAAAAAAAGGTGTTTCCATGGAAGAAAAACGCTCAAGGTAAGTGATAAGAAAATTTGTTCTTTTTAAAATAATGATTTTTGATGAATAAATGGGTGATTTGAATGCTAATTATTATTTTGATTATTTCTATTTATTACTTAACAATATTATATTTTTTCATTACAATTATATAGGCTGTTAAACTCTTTATATGAAAAGGTAGGTGAAATTAAACTAATTATTACTAAAGAAAAGTAATTTAAATGTGAAAAACACGATTATTTTAATTTTTAAATAAACTTTTTTAATCTTCTAGAAAGAGTGCTTCAATCTCAAAGAAATTGAGAAGATTGGAAAAAAATGTGGAATAATTGAACAAACTGTAAAAGATGTATTACAAAGTTTAGTTGATGATTCTCTTGTAATAAGTGATAAAATTGGATCATTGAATATATTTTGGGCTTTACCTAGTGCTGCAAAGTATAGTAAAGAGAAAAAGATAGAATATTTAAAGTAAGTTATACATAAGGATGTAAAATTATTTAACTTATGACAAACTATAAAACTTTATTTTTTGCTTTTTATTCGCATAAATTACACTCAGGGACACAATATATAACCATAAAGAGCAAATTAGTTCCCTAGAAAAATTACTTAAAGACTCGAAAAACACGGATTCACCAGAACATCAAATAAGAACGCAAAAAACAAAAGAACTAGAAAAAATAATTGAAGCTCAAAACGAATTAAAAAAGAAGTTAGAAAATATAAATAGTACAATTAAAGATAATCCAAAACTGTTGAATGAGGAGATAAATAACGCAGATATTCAGTCTACAGTATGGGAAGACAACATATGTACACTTAGACAGTGGATCAAAAAAAAAGTACCGGGAATATCAGAGAAAGACATAAATAATAATTTTGGTCTTCCTAGCGACGATTAGAAATAATGGTTATAATTGAACTAAATAATCAAAAGGTACTAGATCAAAAAAATTGTATTGCAATTAATTCACTGTCTATCTTTCATATTGTTTTGCTTTGTCTAATGAAATTGTTATTTTTTGCTAGTGTAAGAGAAACTTTTCCTTAGAAGTTCAAGTTTAAAGTTAATGATGAAATAAAAAGCCTATTATACCTTTGTTTCATTCAACTGTCCAAATAATTAACACAAATCAACATATTTCAGCGGCAATAATTCAATTTCAATGAGCATCGTAAATTCTAACAACAAGTACACTAGTTGCAGTTATTTATACATTTTTTAACTATTTATATAATCAGCATGTTAATCTTTAAACTCTATCTTTAAATTACTTTTAACCCTCGTATTTATGTCTACCACACTAATAATTTTTTTGGCGGTAAAGCTCTACCATGTTTACATTTAAAATTACAGGAGTATTTAAAGATAAAAAGTTAATCTATAAAGAGATTGACTAAGACATAATCCTGAAAAAAGTAAATAAATAAATGATAGACCTCAAATTAATAGACAAGGGAACGCCGGACAATGGAGGTCAAGTTTGGGTAGATCATCCTAAACTTGCCTGGGCCCCAGCAACTATAGTAAGAACAGATAATGGTTTATTGGTAGCCAGAGTGGACGATGGTTTTGAGGTGAAAATAACACCAGAACATGCAGAAAATCACTCTGTTTACAAATCGAGTCTAACTGGCATCCCAAATCTTTTAGTTTTGGGGGACTATTGCGAAGGAGCACTACTGCATAATGTTAGAACTAGATACTACCAAGATAAAATATATACATGTATAGGCAACTTAATACTTATAAGTATAAACCCATACAAACACATACCTGATTTGTATGGTGATAAGAAACTAAACATGTACAAGAATAGAGCTGATAATTCAAATGAGGAACTATCGCCACATATTTTTAAGATGGCACAGAATGCCTACGATGCGTTGTTTAGAGATGGAAAAAATCAGAGTATAATAATTACAGGAGAAAGTGGAGCTGGTAAGACTGAAGCTACAAAAATAATATTATGTTACCTTGCAAATATACAAAAGACGGTAATTAATAAGGCACTTGATAAAGATGAAATAAAAGTAAACATGCAGAATAGCAAAAAAAAATCAGGTCTAAATGTAAATACAAATAAAAGTTCATCGCATCATTCAAGTCCTGTGAGTTTGGCATCCGCTAATTTTGATGATTCATCGGTAGAGAGTTTAGTTTTGAGAAGCAACCCTATACTGGAAGTATTTGGCAATGCTAAAACAATAAGAAATGATAACTCGTCTAGATTTGGTAAATTTATTGAAATATTTTTCGACTCAACTGGTAAATTAAAAGGAGCATCAATAGCCAATTATTTGCTTGAAAAATGTAGACTAACAACAAAACAAGAAGGTGAAAGGAATTACCATATATTTTATTGTTTAATTGAGGCTGCATTAAGTGGTATATTACCACATAATTTAACTGATGAACTGAAAATAACACATAGTGATGAGTTTTACATAGTTAGGGAAGCAATAAATATACCTGGCAGAGATGAATGTAGAGAGATGGAGCAAGTAATGGAATGCCTTAAGTGCATTGGTTTATCTGAGCATGAAATATTTGAAATATTAAGAATATGTGCAGGAATATTACATCTTTGTAATTTTTCATTTCAACGTGAATCCACGGGTGATGCTCCTGGAATAGTAGAGGAAGAGATGAATTATTTCACAACCTCTTCTAAATTACTTAAGTTAAACAGCGATTCGTTACTAAATGTTTTTCAGTGGAGAAAGTTAAAGGATCCAGAAACGGGTAAAATAATAAGAATGCCAGTTTCACTTGAAGTTGCTTTTCAAACTAGGGATTCAATGGCAAAAGCAATATATTCGAAGCTATTTGATTGGCTTGTTTTTAGAATTAATAAATCAATGACAAATGGCTTGATTAATAATAACATTTCTAATGGGAGTTATTCAATATCAGACAAGAGGGAATTTTCAGGTAAATCTATAGGATTATTGGACATATATGGATTTGAAGTGTTCGACATAAACTCATTTGAACAGTTTTGTATCAACTTTAGCAATGAAAAACTTCAACAACAATTCAATCACCAAATGTTCCAAGAGGAACAACAAGTATATGAAGGTGAAGGAATAGATTGGACAAGAATTAATTTTATTGATAATAAGTTAATTATAGATTCATTAGAAAAAAAACCTAATGGAATTTTTCCACTGCTTGACTCGGAATGTTTAATGCCGCAGGGTTCTGATAGTTCATTACTAAATAAAATACTAAAATTATCGACTAATACAAGTATTTATGGCTCACAACAAATTATATATAAACCTAGTAAGATGTCAAATACAAGTTTTGCAGTTTCACATTATGCAGGCCCTGTCATTTATGATACGAGAGGATTTTTGGAAAAAAACAGAGATCAACTTCATTCTGATGTAACTGAATTACTTCTCTCTTCAGAATCTTTTTTAATTAATGAATTGTTTAACCCCATTCCATGTAATGAAAAAAGTAATTTATACAAAAAATCATCATCTAGATCAATTAAAAACGAAAATTGCTCTCAATTAGCTGCAGAAAATGTTGGAGGATCTGTTGGAGTTAGCAATAATCAAAGACCAAAAGGAATATTAGTTACTGTGAGTGGAGCGTTTAGAGAACAACTAAGTGGCTTGATAGAGACATTAAACAATACTTCGCCTAGTTATATTAGATGCATAAAACCAAATAGCAAAAAATCTGTACATGAGTTTGATAGCATAGATGTACTTAGACAACTTAAATGTGCAGGAATGTTGGAAAGCATAAGGATTAGAAAGTTAGGTTATAGTATTAGAAGGAGATTTGTTGATTTTTATAATAGATACAAGATATTGTATCCTTCAATTGAATCTCATGATTTCACAGGTGCTAAAAATTATTCATTAATTTGTAGAATGATACTAGAAAGACTCCAAGATGAGTTGCAGCGAAATTCAAGTGATAATGATAAAGATATTTGGAATTATTCGTGGCAAATAGGTAAAACACTGGTATTTATAAAGGACAGTTTGCAAACTCAATTGGAACGTAAATTATCTGAATTATGTTACAAGTACTGTACAAGTATTTCGTCTTGTTGGAGAATGTACATTGCTAGGAAGAAGTATAAGTTGATTAAAGATTCAGTTATGCTTATTCAGTCTAGATGGAAAGTTTTTACTTTAAGAAAGGAATTTTTAAGTTATTTAGATAAAAGAAAAGCTGCAGTTAAACTAATTCAAATAAGATATATAGAATATAAAGCAAGAATGGTTGCATCAACGACAAAAGAAGAAAAGGCAAATAATGATAATGATTTTGTTGTTTTAGGTTCTCCATGTAAGGAAAATAAGAGTATTGATGTAAACAAAAATAAAGCTACAGTTAATAATGAGAATACTGAGGATACAAGTGAACTTCCAAAAAATGTTTCAAAATTGTGGGAAATACTAGACTCGTTACAATCGAATACAGAAAAGACAAGTCAACTTGTAATTGACAAGAATAATGTAGAAATAACAAATTCAAAATTAGAGATAGAATCATTGAAAGACAAATTAGGTTTTCAGGAAAGCCAGGTTGGTTCATTGGAATCTAAAATAAAACTAATGGAATCTGAACACAAAAGGATAATAAGTGATTTTGAACATAAGTTAGAATTATCTAGGTTGTCTTTAGAAAATGAGACAACTAAAATATCGGAAACATATGAAACTCAAAAAGCAGATTTAAATAGCAAAATATTGGTATTAGAACAAAAAAATGAGGTTGAAAAGAATAGGGTATTATATCTAGAAAGATTATTAGAACAATCAGATAAAGATTTAAATATACTAAGAAAGCAGTTTTCCGCAGAAATTGAGGATAGACAGCATGAAAGAGAATATTATATGAAAGAGACGGAAAGGAATAGGGAAGCTCAACAAAAATTGCAGGGACAAATAACTTCATTGGAACAAACAAAAGTGCTTAATTTAAAAACCATTGATGAAATCAGCAAATATAAACGATTGTATGAAGAATTAGAAAAGGAAAATAATAATTTAAAACAAGAGTTGGAATACAAAAACGATAAAATAGCACAATTGGAATTACAAAACACTACTTATTTAAGTCAATTAAAATTTAAACCAACATATAATAAGGTAATAAATAGCAATATTTCTTCTGTTGATACAATGGGAAGCAATTGTATATTTAGTAGGTCTGAAATGTCTACAGCAGAAGATGTAACAGCAATGAGCAACAATTTTATTGGAGTTGGGCCATTTACTCCTAATTATTATAACGCGGTTGGTGGCAATCCTCAAAACAATCAGAGATTAGTTGATATTGAGAACCAGTGTTCCGAATTACTTGAAATAAATGGCCAGCTTAGAGAGAATGTCGACATATTAGAAGAAGATAAGGCTACACTTCAAAAGAGGATATTAGAATTGTTCGTTGAGAGAAGAACACTTGTTGATGAAAACAAATCTTTAAATTTAAGAGTGAGACAAAAGACTGCTCAAGTAGACGCTCTAAAATCTACTTTAACTGAACTTAGAAACACTGCAGAAAACAGCATAAATGAGATTCGTTCTGAGTGGGAAAATTGTGTTCAGAGATTAGAGGCAACTCAATTTGCTCTAGTAGAGTCTACAAAGGAACTTGATGTTGTTAAATCTGAGAGAGATGAATTATTGGCATGCTTAGATGATGTACAACATTTTACCGAGACTACTATGAAAAGAAGACAGAAATCTTTTTCCTCAAATATCGGAATCGACTCATCAATGATTAATTCATCACAAGACTCTGATTATCATCAGAACTTAATGGTTATGCCTCCATATGAAAGAAACACTCACATTCATCAGGATTTAGATTGCAATATTAACAATAATTCTCCTCAATTATTAGGATCATATAGAAGAAGAAATAGCAAGGGGACAGATATATAACTGGCTAATTTCTATTTTACTATTCATTTGAATTTTGTATCAAACACAAATAATAAAAGTATAGTGTTTCCGTCTGTATTTAAATACTGAATATATACACATCAGTATATATTTACAATTCACCAACTATAATTGCCGTTTTAATTCATATTTATTTAAATAGAATATACTATTTTGTTATGTACATAGTCTGTTTTTGATCTTCAATAATGTAATTGCCCTTATTATTATGAAAAAAATTTAAATAACACGACGTTAAATTTGTACTGTATACCTATTAGGCAAAACAGATTCCCTGAGTTTTCTGTGGTTTTTTTCTTCTTTTTGCCTATGATTTTAAGATACCCACATGCTTGGTATCATAAGCCGTGTGTATAAAACCTATTTATTCATTCTCATATTTACATATGTGACCACAATATATTAATATTTATATGTAGCTGTGTGTTCATGTTTAAATACATTTAACGAGCCTTTCCTAAAAAACAAAAAAACCGTGATACTGCAACCTTAATAATCTAAAAAAAATGGCGGCAGAATTGCGCCGCCATGTACAATTATAGAATTTTTAAAAACTAAATTAGTAAGAAATAAAACACTGAAAAACAGGAAAAAATAGGTTAGCATAAGGGCATTGTAAGTAATTTTGAGCGACTCTGTGTATTTTATGTCAAATTAATTAATATTAAAGATTTTTTGTAGGTCAACAAAAAAAACTAGAGAATTAATACATAAATGTATGTGAGGGTTTAAAAAGGCGGTGTATGGCATAAACAAAAAATAAAAGAAAAACAGGAAACTAGTGAAAAAGAGGTAAATAACGTAAAATTATAAAATAAAAAGAGTGGGAGTAAGGGTCAACATATTATAAGATAGATAGTGTGTATAAAATGGTGGAAGAATCTGTGAGTAAACAAAATGAGGGAGGAAATGGTAAGAATGATGAGAATCAATCTCGTCCATTAGACCAAGCTGACATAAATATAATGAGGAGATATGGTATGGGTCCATATGTTTCACAAATAAAGCAGGTTGAGTCTGAAGTGAAGGATTTAATGTCAGCAATTTCGAAATTAAACAGTATAAGGGAATCAGATACAGGATTGGCACCTCCATCACAATGGGATTTAGCAGCAGATAGACAAAATATGCAGATGGAACAACCTTTACAAGTAGCAAGATGCACAAAAATAATTGATCCGGGCACAGAAGAAGCTAAGTATGTGATTAATATTAAACAGATGGCAAAATACGTAGTTGGACTTGGAGACAAGGTTGCACCTACTGATATAGAAGAAGGAATGAGAGTTGGAGTAGACAGAACCAAGTATAAGATTCAAATACCTCTTCCACCAAAGATAGATCCATCAGTGGCAATGATGACTGTAGAGGAAAAACCTGATGTGACATATAACGATATAGGTGGTGCGAAAGAGCAATTGGAAAAATTAAGAGAAGTAGTTGAAATGCCATTATTACAGCCAGAAAGATTTGTTCAATTGGGTATAGACCCACCCAAGGGAGTGTTGTTGTATGGACCACCAGGGACAGGGAAAACGCTCACAGCAAGAGCAGTGGCAAATCGAACAGATGCTTGTTTTATTTGTGTAATAGGTTCAGAATTGGTTCAAAAATATGTTGGTGAAGGTGCAAGAATGGTTAGAGAGTTGTTTAAATTGGCAAGAAGCAAAAAGGCTTGTATATTATTTATTGATGAAGTTGATGCTATTGGAGGAGCGAGAGGTGAGGAAAGTGCCCATGGTGATCACGAAGTGCAAAGAACAATGTTAGAAATTGTTAACCAGCTAGATGGATTCGATGCAAGGGGTAATATAAAGGTATTAATGGCAACGAATAGGCCAGATACATTAGATCCTGCGCTACTTAGACCAGGTAGACTTGATAGAAAAGTTGAATTTGGATTACCTGATTTAGAAGGAAGAACACAGATATTTAAAATTCATGCAAAGGTTATGAGTATGGAAAGAGATATTCGTTTTGAATTACTTTCTAGACTTTGTCCAAATTGCACAGGCGCAGACATTAGATCGGTTTGTACTGAGGCTGGGATGTTTGCAATTAGAGCTAGAAGAAAAAGTATTAGCGAAAAGGATCTCTTGGATGCCATTAATAAAGTTGTAAAGGGATACAAGAAATTCTCTGCAACTGCTAAATATATGGTATATAACTGATATGAAAGTTGATTTAAATAAAAAAAAGTAGATTAAAACTTGATATAATTTAAACCTATTACTAAAACCTTTCATTGTATGTACACCTACATATACATATATACTTATATTTGAATATGTATTATGTGCATCTATCTCAGCAACTCTTTTAGTAATGAAATCATTCATTAACTGTATAATCATGTTTTATTCATTTTTTATATGTCTTATTATCATGTTTAATTTAAAATTTAATCGTACATAAAAGAAATTAAAGAATTAATAGTTGCTATTACTGTTTTTTGATGCAAACATTCCCTAATGAACCAAACAAACGATAAACCACTGTATAAAATGTCAGTTAAAACACTTTATCTATCTCATTATCAACCAAAGTTAAATACTTAGTAGTTATATGCTCTGTTCCCATATACATTTCCGCATGTATTCCCATATGAATTCCCGCAACTATCGCCATAGGCATTACCATAACCATAGTATTCATTTTTAAGATTTTGGTATTCATACCATGTGTCTTCCTCAAAGTCTTTTTCAGCTCTAGCCTTTCTATATCGCTGAGCAAAGGCAATAAATGCTACGAGGAGAAGAAATACCCCCCCCACTGCAATTGCGTATGATGTACTTGGCTGGGGAACTGGATAGTAACCTACACTGTTTATAATACTAAAAGCCTCATTCATTAAAAAACCATAAAGGCAAAGCGTAAGCGAACAAATCAAAAAAGCTGCAAAACTAAAAGCAGTTGACAATCTCAGACTTGATATATTACTTCTTAATGAACAAATCATTGCTCCAGTTAACATACCACATGTAATAGCCAATACTGTTGCAGTTCCATAAGATATATTTTTAACTATCCTGTAAGCATCACACTTATGAGAATACCAAACACACAGTGGAGATGTACATGTCAAACCTAAAGCTAATTTCGCCGCTGACATGCATGCAATCTCCCAAATTTCGTTGTGAGATTGGGTCTTTCTTCCTATAACCGTTAATAAACCCCAGTAACGTGGATACGGATAAAAACCCTTTCCTGCACCATTATATAACCAAGATGATAAAAATAAACTTATCATTAATAATACCATTGAACCTACACTTGCAGATAAACCAGCAACATTCAGGTCGACTTTTGACTTTTTCTTCCCCATTAATAAGAACTATTACAACAAATATCGTATATATTAGCACAGTATTTGGTTTAAGTATGTATGCACAGATTTATACGATAAACAAAAAAATGCTGATATTTACTTTATTCACTTATTTAAAATCATTCAAATATGTATATTTATTTTTTCTTTTTAATTGATACTAACATTGACATCTCCCGCCATCATCATTTTACACACAAGTGTCACATTGTTTTGTTTTTTTGGTTGCAATTACTGTGTATATACAAAGAAATATAAGTTATCGCATGTTTTATATAAATATAATAGTTTATCCTAGCTGGAATGACTGTTTATTATTGAAGTATGACATATTTTATTATATTTATACTTTAATAAAACTTTATATTTTATCAGCATATTTAATTACGATAGAAATGATTAGTTACCTATTTATATTATTTTTAGTATTGGAGTGTTTTATGTATCCTGAATAAAGAACTTATAAGCAATATATATACACAAATTAGCCTTCAATTATTTTTATATATAGATTTTTCAAAAATTGTTCGGTTTCATCGTCTAAAATATTTTTCAACATGTTAATATTCTCTTGTATGTTATAGCGTGAAGTGGGGGAGAGCATTTCCAAAATAAAGTCAGTTATTGTATTTAAAGCCTCTACATCACTACCACCTATTATTTTTTTCATTTCTTCAACGATGTAATTTTTATAATCATTAATATCAATATTACTTTCAAATACAATATTCCAATGGTCACTAATTAATATGTTTGAACCAAGAGAAGTATCTATATTGGTTTCAGTTTCATTTAAGTCGGTGTTTCTTGATACATTGTGTTCATACTCATTGGAAGCATCATTATAGTCAGCAACACTATTCTTATTGTAATTAATGTTTTTTAAAGGCGAGGCAGCTTTGTCCCCTCTTGTTTTAGCATCAAATAGCAATTTTTCTGAATCAATACCGCTTAAAAATATATGACTTACTTTGGAGTCAAAAACAATACTATTTTCATTATTTATTTTGCATCCAAGTTCACTTGTACCTGAAATGTCAAGCTTTATTTTAACTTTACCGTCCTTATTCATAATCTTATTTTCACTAACATTGACATCCTTAACACATACTTTTTTTTTGCTATCTTTCATATTTTCAATGCAATTTGTTGATTCCGCATCTTTATTAGACGTTAAATCATTTATCTTATTATCTATTATATCTTCACTCATATTTGTTTTCAATATATCATTATTACTAATATCTCTATTGTAGCACTCTTCCTCCGAATCATATTCAGAACTATTGTTTTTATTATCCAGGTCTATCAAATTTGAAACTGATTTCATCATCTCGTTTTTGTATTTATTGATCTTTAATGATTTAAAGTAGGATTCTTCAAGTATTTCAATTAAATAATCAGTTGTAAAGTCATTAGATATATCCATGCTTCCCGGAAATACTCTTATAAGATTATGTATTTCATCATCTAGTTCTTTCATTCTGGAGTCGAATTTTCTGAGTATTTCTTCGTGAATTCCTTCTCTGTATTTTTCTTTTGGATGTTTCTTAAACCCAGCTGGCAATTTATATTCAGGTATATTCTGTTCATTACTTTTATTATACTTACCTGTATTTATCTCATCTGTTTTATTAGCACTACCTTGTTTACACTCGGCCTTATTTTCTTGTTCCACCCCATCATAATTATAATGCATAGCAGCCAATAATCTGTTAATTGACACTCTCATTTTTGAGTCGGAAACAGAGAGTTCATTTAATACCGTTTCTATTGTGCAGTCTCCTCCTCTTTGTTTTAACATGTCATTTATTCTATTATTTTGCCATTTTGCCATTTCTTTATCTATTCCATGCTGATATTTAACAAGCAATTGACTTCCTAGTATTTTAATTCCATTTAAAACATTTACTGCATTTATCACACCAACAGGTGAATCAAATTCACAAAGTCCAAATGACGATAATTTCCTTGTTATTGGATCTACAGACCTATTCCACCTCATAATGTTACCACACTCATTTAATAATCTTCTTATATTTGAGTCAGAAACTTCTTGAGGTATTCTTCCTACGTAAACTGTTGTCATTCCTGGGACTACACTTTCTAAACTTTCCAATTCTCTTGACTTTGGGTTTATTGCTGACCACTTTGAATTTTGAAACGCCAACGACTGGCTTTTTATTCCACTTCTACCTTGAGCTGCCAAAGCAAGGCCATGATACCTAACCTTATTATTATCATCTTTCCTTTCTGAACTTTGAAATTGCATTTCTAAGGTCTCATTAATTATTAATCACAATGTTACTGTCAATAATTACTCCCTTATACTATCAACTTACAACATCAACTACGCCTTATTTCTTTAGCTGCATTGAATTCATTTATACTTAATTATATTTAAATTTGATTATATATATATATATATATATATATATATATATATATATATTTGACTTTAACTTGTCACCTCGGCGCGATTAAAGTATTCCTTTCTCCTAGATTAAAATTAAGCGTTATAATTACATTTACTGGTTTGTTTATAAAAAAATAAATATAATCAAACTAAACTTTTAATTATTCATATTCTATTGACTCATAATCCTAATGCTGTGTTTATAATCAGAAAAAAAGTAATTTTAAAGACGGCATTTATCATTAATAAGTATTTTTTCAGAAAGTAAATGTGCATGTAATCTCAGGTAAGATTTAGAAAATTTTTTTTAAATAATATTTTCACCTTAGTTGAAGTATTAAAGGTTCGATTCCCGCATATACTATTTTTTGAGTGGATGGGGGGCCACACAAATTGTTTCCTAGTTAATACATGTACAATATTTCGAAAAAATAAATAAATAATACTATCACAAAAAAATCGTGAACATATTAAATTGTACTATAATGTATAATAGTTATGAATTTGGATCAGATATATTCTATGGATGATGAATCCAAGAAAATATATCTAGAAAATAATGGAAAAGGCGATCTTTTTAACTTACTTAAAAAAGCAGCAACTCGTTTTTCATTGAGAGAGCAGTTGATATATACAAACAGCAATACAGGAAGAACATTATTTTTTATTGATGAATTAAACAGAACATTTCCTATAATTTGTCTAATTTTTTTTGAGAGACGTGTTAGATCAAAATCAGATGGTATAGTTGTAAGGTATAAAGAGTTTAGAAGATGTATGGAACACGCTCCTGAAATATTTAAGCAGTTTTTTACCCCTTCAATGTATGGAAAAATGTTTAAAGACTGTTGTGGTTTTATATCACCTACAAAGTTTATTAATTGCTGTTTAAAAATATTATATATGATGCAAATCAGGTCAGAATTAGGAATCATAAATCCTTTGGATGAAGTAATAACATACTTTGACTTTTATTACTGGATTAAATCGATTATTAGTGAATACTCAAATGTTAGACTAGGAATTGTCAAACAGTTATCTGAAAATAACAATCCACACTTTGAAAGTTTTTATATAACATATGTAATAGAAAGAATCTTATTTTTAAATGGTAATAGGGACAATATTCTTAAAATAAGAGATATTGTTTCTTCTGAACAATTTTCAAAATTTCTGGAACTCAGAATAATGGACAATATTGAAAACGAAAATCCATTTAATCCACAAACAATATACCAACTTTTCGAATGGTTTTGTTTTAGAACACAGACTTTAGCCGATAATTATTTAAATGAAAAAAATAGTGACAATGAGAATATTAACAATCCACAAGATATTGATATTTCCAATATTAGACCTGAAGATATGGTTTTTCTCCCAGAAACACTTCAACAATTAATGATTGACTTTGAATATGTTTTGCCAAAACTTGTAATATCTAGAATATTTGAGATTCACTCAAAAAAATATAAATTTTCAAATGACCAGCAATTTAGAGGTACAATTGATCTCAAATGTGTACTAAAAGTAATGTTTTCTCTTGAATTTAAAGACTCCAATTCTTCGATTAACTGGTTCTGGGAAATACTCGATATTAACGAAAATGGTTACATTGATTTAGATGTAATCAATTGTTTTTGGAAAGAAATGGTTAATTGTATTGTACAACTATATTCCATTAATTCTTTACCCAAATTCGAATACATCAGTGATGAAATATTCGACATGATATCGCCTGGAAACACAAGTGGAAGAATCTATAAGAAAAATTTCTCAGAATCCCCCATGGCTTCAACCGTAATTTCATACCTCTGTGACCCAAAGGCATTTATTGCTATTGAAGTTAGAGAGGAAATGATTGCCCAAGCTGCATCTAAAAACAGAGAAAACAATTGCGATAATCAATTTGAAATAATGTAATTCTGCTAAAGTAATAATTCTTTAAATCCTAACTAGATTAACACTAAAATGAAAGTTGTTAATATTAAATTTAATTCATATTATTTTTTAATATAAAGTAAGAGGAATTTCACTTATGAAATTTCTAGTTTGTATGATTGTTTTTACCTATATGTTGAGGGAACATAATTTGGATGACAGAAATTCGGATTGTGTTGTCCAATATCTTTGTTATAGTTGCCATAATGTCTTGAAGATGATATTTTTTGTTCCTGACCGATCTGATTCTGATAATTATCCAACTGTGAAAAATTAGCTATTCTGACATTAACACTAGGCTGAGGGTTGCTTGGCCTAAATGTTGGATCGTAGTTACTTATTCTAATTGCATTGAAGTTATTTTTATTGGCTAAGTTAACGCTTCCTATTGAATTCGGATGAATGCTTGTTAATTCACTCTTGTGGCTGTTCGAGTCACCACTATTTGGGAAAATCACTTGGGATTTTGGAGGAGCAAGTCTATATGTAATAGTGTTAGTTGTATGAGGCTCATTTAATGATACCTCGTCGGGTAAATTACAATTATTCACATCTTCAAAATTATCTTTTGTATATTTACTTTCAACTAGTCTCTTATTTCCCAAATATATGTTTGGTTCTCCCATTTGAATTACATTAGCATCCATATTAGTCATTGTTCCGGTACTTGTGGTTACTTTATTTGTCATTCTTGATTTACTTGCATTACTTGATGGAAAACTCTTTTCTTCATAGGAATTTTCAGATTCCTCCACCTCCTTATGCCATTGTGTTATTAAAGGATATGACATTATGGCATTAAATAAATTATTTATTCTCGGAAATTCTTTAAGCAATTTATCTGTAGAGGGTTGGGATTCACTATTCTCTAGCCCATTTTCACTTATTAAAATTGAATCGTCATATAATATACTAAAAAGAAATAATTCTGAATAGCTGGGTGAATTACAAAGTTGCGTCGGTACTTCGATATTTGACTTTGGATTATTTAATATATCACCTTTTAACGGAATAAACGGATTTGAATTATTTAATACCAATATTGACTCAATTGACTCGAAATACTTTCTTCTATTCTTAAAATATGTTTGTATATATTTATTCTTTTCACTAATAATGCCACCACTATTGGTTTTACCTAAATCCGAATGGTTATTAGAACATTTTACTATTTCATCTATCATATTGTTTATATTAAAAAGAAGTATATTACTTTCTCCATTCTGTGAATCAACATTCTCTTTTTTAATTATACTCTCTAATATAGCAAGTAAGAGGCTACTCCTCCACTCCAACAAGTACTCTGAAAAAAGATCTAGTATGTAGTCTCTATACGTATCAATTCCATATTCACCTATTTTTTTTGCTATATATCTTAGTGTTGATGATGTGCCATAAAGATGATATTTATTATTATGAATAAGCAGCGGAAATGAAAAACATGAATCAATTACACTCAACATTGGTGAATAACTCTTAATATCTATTTTTTCATCCTTAAGCGGAATATTTACAAATGAATGCTTAATTTGTTTACATAGTAAAAAGAAACGAATAGCACCACCACTTCCAACATATTTCCCCAAGTCATAGTAATGTGCAACCACATTACCTATATCTGTTATTGACACTATTTGTTTGATACCGGAAATTGAAGTATAAGCTGCTGTTGTAAAGTTTGGTATACTGGGAGAGTATTGTGAATAGTCTACTTGAGTAATAATTCCATTTCCATTATTATATTCACCCATTTGATTGCCTTGTATAAATGGGCCATTTTGTGAATATCCCTGTACATTTCGAAATGGAATAAATCTATTAATACTTCCTTGCTTGTTCCAAAAAGGGGGAATTTCATTTGTTACGTTTGTCATATTTGCTTCACCTGTTACATTCTCCCTTTGATTCTTCCCCATATTCAAGAAATTAGCAATTCCAGATGTCCATGCATTAAATGTGTTGTTCATCTTCACTGAATATTGTGAAACAATGTATTGTTACAATAAGTAAGTGTACAACCTCAATATTTTACTCTATATAAGCCTAATTATCAATAATGGAGTTCTAAATTGTGAAAAATGTCCTGTTTTTTGTACCACTATTCACGTATGTATTATTTTTAACATTTTTTAAGCGGCTTTAGTGTGGATTAAAAAATCGGATCCTAATATATTTAAACAATACGAAAATTCGTGTTTAACAATTTACTTAAATGTTATCCTTATTTATATTTAAACTGTGTCTTTTTGCTCCTTATTGATATTTTAGCACTTTATTTGCAGTTACATGCGTACATTCCAATAGCTAGTGTGATTTATTCGTAATTTATTGATTTAATATTCCTCCAATTAAAGAAGGAAAAATAATTCAACTATTAAATAAGTAACTACTGTTCACTTATATAAATTAATCTTAATTCAACGCTTACCCATATTATATTCCCACTCTGTTGCCTTACATGCGAAACTTTTAATGTGGACAAATTATTATTCAGCTTATTTCTAATTGTTATTTTATGTAGGATAGTGTGTACTGTTTAAAATACTTATCTCATTTCATGTATTGTATATGAAATTTAAATAGTTCTATTGGAGCTATTCCTTCTCATTTAAAGTTAATAAAATAAGTGTGGGCCATGTAGTAGCCGAAATTCAAGACATGATTACGCGGTATCTTACAAAAGAAACTGTCTAAAATTAATGGTGAATTACAATTAACGTCTCTAGGATCAAGGTAAAACTCTGGTATAAATTTTGTACAATAGAAATAATTTTAGTTTGTTTTTGTGATTAATAAGTTGGTGGTTTGCTGGATAAGTAAAAGAAAGATGTCAGATTTTAATAAGCTTTACGCTGGTGTTATCAAAAAACTGGAAGAACTTTCAATTGACTATTTAAAGTTTGACCATGAGGAGGTTCCCGATATGGAATCACTATTAAATTCTCTAAAAGATAAGGCAAGAGAATGCAATACGGAGTTTGCTAAGAATTTATTAATAAAACCAAAAAATTCAGACAATTTGTATTTGATAATGGCACACCATTTAACAGATACAAAAATGAAGAATATGGGAGATATACTAGGTATAAATGCCAATAAGCTGAGGCTTGCAGATGAGGATCTGATGAAAGATTTGCTATCAGTAAAAAAAGGCTGTTTGAGTCCATTATCTTTGATTAGCGAAAAATCCAAAAATATAATGGTTTATTTTGATGAGAAGCTTAAAGACAAGAATGTATTCGTTCACCCATTGACAAATAAAGAGAGTTTTTCCGTAAAAATAGATGATGTCGTTAAATATGTTGAATCATGTGGCAAGCAAATTAAATGGTTTTCAATGGATAAAATAGGACTAATTCAAGACCAAAGTAAAGATGGAGGTGACTCGAACGTTGTGGAAAATAGAGATGATTCAGATAATATACTGGGGATAACTGCTGATAAAAGAAGCAATTTTGCAGATTGGTATTCACAAGTAATAATAAAGTCTGAAATGATAGAATATTACGATGTTTCTGGCTGTTACATTCTTCGTCCATGGAGTTACTTTATTTGGGAGGTTATACAAAATACATTCGATAACAAAATTAAAAAATTTGGTGTAGAAAATGCATATTTTCCATTATTTTTAACACGAAAAAGGCTTGAAACAGAGAAAAAACACGTGGAAGGGTTCTCACCGGAAGTGGCATGGGTAACGAAATCAGGCAAATCGGATTTAGCTGAACCAATAGCTATACGCCCTACATCCGAAACAATTATGTATCCCTATTTTGCGAAATGGATAAGATCTCACAGAGATTTGCCGCTAAAATTGAATCAATGGTCATCGGTAGTACGTTGGGAGTTTAAACAACCAACACCATTCATAAGAACAAGGGAATTTTTGTGGCAGGAGGGTCATACGGCACATGCAACAAAAGAGGAAACAATGAAAATGGTTGATGATATACTAAATGAATATTCTTCTATATACGAGGATCTCTTAGCAACGCCTGTAATTAAAGGCACTAAATCTGAGGCAGAGAAATTTGCTGGTGGCGATACAACAAAATCAATAGAAGGTTTTATATCAGAGATAGGCAGAGCAGTACAAGCAGCAACATCGCACTTTTTAGGTCAGAATTTTAGTAAAATGTTTGGTATTGAGTTTGAAAATGAGAAGGGTCAGAAGGATTATGTATATCAAGCATCCTGGGGTCTGACTACGAGAGCAATAGGTATTATGTTAATGATGCATGGTGACAATAAAGGCTTAGTCCTGCCACCCAAAGTGGCACCTATACAGGTGGTGATAATTCCAATTATATACAAGTCAGTAATTACAGATGAACAAAAAAAGGTTTGTTTAGAAATTGAAGAAATATTAAAAGAAATTGGAATTAGAGTTAAGATAGATGATAGAAGCAATTATACACCTGGTTGGAAATATAATCACTGGGAAGTTAAGGGCGTTTGCTTGCGTTTTGAGGTGGGTCCACGTGACATGGAAAATAGGAGTGTAAGAGTAGTTATCAGAGATACAATGGAAAAGAAAGACGTTCCAATATTGAACTTAAAATCTGAAGTACCAACAATTTTAGACGAATTCCAAAATAGATTATATACAAAAGCTAAAAAGAATATGGATGACTCGATAATTACTATTAATACATTTGACGAGGTCATGCCTGTATTGAATAATAAAAAATTAATTCTTGCACCTTGGTGTGAGGAGGAATTGTGTGAAGAAGAAATAAAGAAAGAGACAACAAGACTGAGTTTAGAGATGGATTCAAACAATAGTCAGTCTTTAACAGGTGCAATGAAGTCTCTCTGTATTCCGAACGATCAACCATATTCATTGGAAAAAGAGAATAAGAAGTGTTTCTTTTGTGACAGAAAAGCAAAAAGATTTACTCTATTTGGAAGAAGTTACTAATTTAATAAGATACACATTTGTTCGGGTTTGCGCATTATTTCACTATGTAATCGGTTTCATTGCAATTTGACGTTTTTAGGTACTATTTGGAACTGTCTTAAAGTGTAATTAATAAAGTTAATTGAAAAATGAAGGAGGAAAGGAATTAATTGAACATAAACATATGTTTAAGCATTCATTTAGGTTTTAATAAAACATTTTTTTTCTCGTAAAAAAAAGTGGAGACTTGTGACTGTAATTATAACTGAAGTTGTTTATTATATTCATTGAATCTTCCAATGTATATACTGAATAACAAAGACGTCATGTTGAAAATAATCGGTACCGATAAAAGAAATTAAATTATGATGCAGCAATACAGTTCAAGTCAAACCTTAAGTATTTATACTACCAATCGGCACAAAGCCTTTCAATATGTTCGCCAATTGAAGAAATATCTTTTCTAACCTTAGTTCTTCTGTAAAATATAGGACAGTCCCTAGAAGTACATATAATGTCTTGAAAGGCACTGCCTTGACATCTTTGGCATTGAGTCCATAGTGAATTATATTCAATTTCTTTTTCCCTAAATTCATGCAATTTACTAATAAGGACAGAACATTCTTTATTATCCGTCTTAATACAATCTTTGCATAAAGATGAATTTTCATTTGTTATCGTTGTTTTACATCCAAGACATTGAACACCTTTTTTAACAAATCCAGAAAGAGCACCTCCAGTTGAACTTAAAACGGTAACTGATCTTGTATGGCTACCTGTGAATAATTTCTCTGGATCTTTCATAACGCCCTCAAATACTCTAACCAGAGACGACTTTAATGTGTCAACATAGTGTTGTGTGTCAATAGCGAGGTTTTTCTCTAATACATATAATGGATCTTCTGCTCTGTCATGTTGGGGTTGTCCCTTTGCTCCTCTAATAACAACATATGATACTCTGTCTCCAATATTTGGGGCGGAACCAGGATCTCTAAGTCTAAGCCTCTTGGCTAATTCAACGTGTGGCAGCTTCGCAGTGTAGTCATCTTTTCCCAGACTTTTGCTTACAACCAGTAAGGATAGATCAATTTTGTTTTTAAGTAAATCGGAAATGACGTTTTTTGTGTATTGTTTAGCCCCCTCTACATCTTTGTCTATAAGTATTTTCTTTAATACGGCATCAACTACTTTTTGAACTAGAATACAATTGTCTCTTCTTACTGTTTCAATCCCTTTGCAATCGATTTTATCATGTACTTCTGGTTTTTTGTACAATACACCTGCATATCTTTTTTTGTTCATTAATAAGAAAGGACAATAAACTTTTTCAAATTCTAACTTTATCGGTTTGGCAAACAGCTTGCTTACATTTGTAGCAGCTTCCAGTCCAAGACGCATAGCTTCTGAAATATCGGAAACTCCAAATTGAATCATGACACTGTCTGTATCACCGTATATTACTTTTGCATCATTTGGATACCCATTTTCTTTTGTATACATCTTTTCAACCTCATTTTTAGTAGCATCAATCATAAATCTGCCAAATGATGTTATGCTTGTAGACAACTCTAAACAAGGTAGCTGCCCACCTGTTATTGTTCCAGTGTATCCGTATACACTGTTAGCAGATATTTTTAATGCAAGCTGCCTTCCGTCTAATATAGACAGTAATATAGGATCCGTTGTTTCTAACATATCTTTTTTTGCTTTTTTTCTAGCAGATATCAACTCCTCAACTATTTGTGGTAATATCCCTTTTCTAATAGACGAATTCACAAATGAATGTCCCGTTGGAGACGTTACTCTTGAATTTTCAGGGACATATTTTACACAAGAAGGAGGAATCAACGTCGAGTAACATATATTATGTGCTATCATTATAGATGGATATAATGAGGCAAAATCTAATGTAGATACTGGATCCTTATAAAAACCTTTGCATGGTTCTAGCACAGTTGCTCCCTCAAATTGATTATCATTGTCTTGGTGAACTTTTACAGTAGGCATTAAAAAATTTAATTTGCCACATTTCCGAAGTATTTGACTGGTAACTTTAATCTGTTGCCCCCTATTTAATAGTATGTCAATAGTTGTTCCAGTTACTCTCGCCATTTCTATTATATTTGGAAAAAGTTTAAGATGCTTCATTAGCCTCAACGGTAGTAATGAATCTTTAAGACAATATATAGCTACACGTCTCCTAGTCTCTGGATTTCCGTCTTGCAGTCCTCTAATCATTGAATAATGTACATCCTCTTTTTGTTCTTTTAAAAAGTGTGTTGAAACGAAATTTAAAGAGTAACTTTTCAGTTTATGCTCTCTTCTTATAGTCTCCAGTAAATCCCACAATATTCTTCCCTCTATGTTTATTTGCTTGCTGTCATGAGTACCAAATGCTCTAGATGAAAATCTGGTATCTCTACTTTGCGTTTTGTTATCTATTATCCTAGATAATTGCGAGAATTCGTTCAACTGAAGCGCTTTTGCACGCTCTAAAAGATAATGCATATCAAAACTAATGCAATTATATCCCGTAACTACGTCTGGATCTATAGTTACAATGAAATTCCTCCACGCCAACAACATTTCTCTTTCTGATTCAAACCAAAACACAAAAGCATCAGCTATAGAGGCGCATTCTTTAAGTGCAAATACTACCTTACATATAGGGTCTTCTGAATCCAATAAAGTCATTATTGACGATATCTGTATAACGGGATCCTTTTGTGGTTCCGGAAATCCTGTACCTGATTCTGTTACACATTCTATATCATAAGACAATATTCTTATTGGAGGAAGTCCAGACCATATTCCCTCGGTTCCTAAAGCAATTAATTCATCATAAAATACATCAAACTCCATTTGGCACCTACTTACTCTTCCATATTGGCTTTTTTTGTAAATTTTTAACTCATCTTCAAAATTAATATATTCTTCACTACTGTTAGTTGAAATATTAAAATTCTTCCTTATTCTAACGTTATCCTTTTTTATTCCTACCCATGACCCCGTACTTATTCCCAAGTCAACAAGAAACCTTAATAAGAAAGGTATATTTGCCTCATATGCCATTGGTAGACAATCCAAATTACCATTTTCTATCATATTTCTACATGTAGGTACGTGATTCGGCAACTGAAGTGTTATTTTATAAAATCTAGAGCCACCATCATCCTCATTACCACTGTTATTTATGTATTCATCCGCTCTATAGTGCATTATGGATTCTTTTCTAACTACTTGTACATTCAGTACTCTAACTTTTGGATCCTGGCTAACAGATGATCCACCACTACTATTGTTCCCCGACACTGTTCCAAAATGCCTTTCTATCTGTCTCTTAATGCCATCTGGATCGGGATTTACACATTTTGGAGCCTCGCAATATAAATATGGAAAAAAACCATGCACATTAGCTAATACAGTAACACCTGTTTTTGTTGAACCAAAAAGTTGAATTACAGGCATTTCCATATAATT
The DNA here is from genome assembly GCF_009768925.1 of Cryptosporidium bovis. Taxonomy (NCBI): domain Eukaryota; phylum Apicomplexa; class Conoidasida; order Eucoccidiorida; family Cryptosporidiidae; genus Cryptosporidium; species Cryptosporidium bovis. The sequence continues at coordinate 442,929 of NW_027125030.1, forward strand.
ATTATGGTTATTTAATTTATTTAAAGATTCCATTTTGAAGGCACCGTAAGAATTTAAATCATACTTTTTCACAAAATCTATATTTTGGTCGTTATTACTTGGATATTTTCCCGTTGAAAATCTAACATCTAGTATACAAAATTCTATATTGCCGTCTTGTGGTATGACTCCACTCTTTTCAAACACTTTACTGTTATTTTCATCTAACAATGTATCAAATTCATCTTTCATTACACTTTTGTTACAAATTTTTAGTGGTGTCCTTCTCCATTTATTTAAACATTTATTGAATTCATTCTCCGATTCTTGCTTATTAATGCTTTTAAAACCAATAAGTGTTTTAATGCTCCCCGAGTTCTCAAAATTTTCTGTATCACTATCAGTATTCATTTTCGGATAAAACTCTATTTCACCACCAACACTGTTCTCCATATTTATTTATTAGTGTGGCTGTTAATGTATACTATTCAATTCACACAAACTTATTTTGTGTTCTTAAAAAATTTCACAGGTTTTCTCACATAAATACTTCTCAAATTAAAACAATAACACAAAAATAACCTTTAAAAGCTATTTTGTTGCCACTAATGTTATATTATATTATACTTATAGACCTTTTTTCCTTAATCGTCTCGGTATAAGCAGTATATATCTATACCGATTTATATTGCATATATAAAGGAAATAGCGCCAATTCCCCACACATTAATATTATATTTTAAAGACATAAATTGTTATAAAGTATTTGATACAAAACACTAAAGAATTGCCCTTTTTTGCATGATCTGTTAACAATAGTATATTTATTGCTTTTTCTTATCATTATAGATATCAACTGTTTGAATGAAAGACTGGAGTTCAGAGAATTAAGTGTGTGGAGTTAAATATATTCACTGAAATCAACCATTATGCAAACAAACATATAAATAAATGATAAATAGGCTTGGTTCAATGTTTTTGCATTAAAATTTGTTTTATAATTTTCAATGAACATGAATTTATAGTGATAAAACACATTGTAATGCTTTGTAGATAGTAGACAACACAACTATATTGATATATAGATATTTGGTTATGCAAGAGAACATTGAGAATAAACGGAGCTATAAGAAAGAATTAGATTGGTACACTAAAAATGCTGATAAAATACATTCTGAGGTAATAACAAGGTTTTCTGTTAATAAAAATAATGAAAAATGGGAGGACAATTCTGAACTTGATAAAAATCTTAATATAAACGATAATATTGGAAATTCTATTTCGATTAATCAGAGTTTTGGTGAGACTTTGGACGGAATTGGAAGTCTAGCAGCCATTATTAAAACATTATCAAAGAATGTTATTAATAAAGGTGATTACTATAAATACGAGTTGAATGCGAATAATAATACTAGAATCACTGAAAAAAATGGTAAAGTTGGAATGGAAATATACGATTTAGAAGTAGATACTGAATTAAAATATGGAGAAAAAAAGATTGTTGATAGGGATGTTTGTCCAACTAACGAAAATTCTGAGAGTGATATTATTGAAGAAGAAAACACCACTTCTTTGAACTATATGGTAGATGATATTGCTGATGAAGACACTAATGTAAACAAAAAAGAGAATGACTCTTTCATGTTAAACAAAGTAATGTTAAGTAATAACAAATTAAAAACGGTGAAACTAAATGAAAAAAATGAGAATTGGGAAAGAGATGATTTTCCATGGTCAAATGAATTGGTCAAGTTAAATGAGCAGATATTTGGTAATAAAGGCTTTAGGGCAAATCAAAGACAGATAATGAATGCAGTAATTTCACAAAGAGACGTATTTGTAATGATGCCAACAGGTGGGGGTAAATCACTGTGTTTCCAACTTCCGGGCATACTTGCATATAATAATCCTGCAAGTGTGACAGTAGTTATAATGCCACTCGTGGCATTGATGGTTGATCAAATGGAGCAACTAAGCATACTTGGTATTAAATGTGCAACATTAAATAGCAACCAGTCATTAGAGGTTACAAATAGTATAACATCTGATATTAAGAAAGGATCACCAGATAAGTGTCCTAGCTTTTTGTTTGTGACTCCTGAAAAGTTAAAACACTCAAAAACACTATTTTCGTTATTGCGTTATTTGAATGAGAAGTCAAGACTATTAAGATTCGCAATAGACGAGGCCCATTGTGTATGCCAATGGGGATTTGACTTTAGACCAGATTATATACAACTTTGTAAACTTAGAGAGGAATTTCCAAATGTTCCAATAATAGCACTTACAGCAACAGCAACAAGCAGTATATTGTATGACGTAGTTAAACAACTCAAAATGAAATCCCCAGTATTGTTTAAACTTTCGTTCGATAGACCGAATATAAGATACGAGGTCAGACGAAAAACAAGTAGCAAAAACATAGTAGGGTCTAATATAATAAAGGAGATATCTGATCTACTCAAATCAGACAAATTCTCAAGATCAACTTGCATTATTTATTGTTTAAGCAGAAATGAGTGCGAGCAAGTATCAAAAGAATTAAATAAACAGGGAATTTCATCAACTTACTATCACGGATCTATGAAAGAAGAGAAAAGAAACGCTGCACAAAAAAAGTGGATGAATGATGAGAAACAGGTTATGGTTGCAACAATTGCATTTGGCATGGGAATAAACAAGAAAGACGTTAGACTAGTAATACATTTATCAATGCCAAAGTCTCTTGAAAACTATTATCAGGAAAGTGGAAGAGCAGGAAGAGATGGATTTGAATCCCTTTGTATACTGTATTATTCCTATAAAGACTTGATTAGGTTGCAAACACTTGGTGGCATTAATGTTGAAAGCAGCGGATATTATGGAAAGACAAATATCTATAGGAAAAATAGATACGGCAATTCAAATATGAATTCTTCTGCAACTTCATTGGATTCTCTTTTGGACATGATTAAATACTGCGAAGAACAGTACATTTGTAGGAGAAAGATTATTTTGAGTCATTTTGGTGAGGATTTTTCCGGTAAATGTAATGTAGAATGCGACAATTGCATGAGGTCTAAGTTAGAAAAGCCGACAGTAATAAATGCACAAGGTTTATCTGAAAAAATATTCAACAGCGTGAAAGTTCATTTACTAAGTCAAAAAGAGAATAACCTGTATTCTTCAAGTAAATCTAAAAGAAACTTTGGATTTTTGACTCTAACTTCACTTTCTGAATTGCTGAAAGGCAAAAAAAAGAATATTAAATTATCAAAAGATCATTATCTTAAAGAATGTTTTGGTTTACTTTCTGATGAAGTTATATGGAAAAATGAAAATATACAGAAGCTATTACATTACTTTGTAATATATAAAATATTCACAGAGACTGCATTTCAACTCAAAAATGGTGTTTCTGTTGCTTGTCTTAAAATAGATAAACACATTTTAAACGAAAATAATGATAATTTAAAGTCAAAATTTCAATTATTTTCAAACTTTTACCTTGAAAGTTACTTAGATACTCCGATTATTGACAAAAACTTCACACATACCCAAAGTAGTTATAATACAGAAGATAAACATAAAAAGAAAAACAAAAAAAGGTACAATTCTGAGTCAAATTCTCCCTTATATAATTTATCTCTAAATAAAAAAAAACAGTCCAAAGATTATTCAAATTACCCCCCAAATTCTAATAATAGTTTCATTAACACCAATAATGGTGTTACTACAGGTAAAAACTTATGCTCTAGTATACCGGTTGATTCACCGAGTTGTCAAAATGATAAACTTAAAGGATTTAGAAGTCAACTATTATCAATGAGAAGACAGATAGCTAATGAGGAAGGTATAGCCAATATAACCTCTATAGCTTCAAAAGAGGCAATAGATGCATTAGTTGAAAACCTTCCATTGTCTATCGAATCACTTTCAACTCTTCCTGGTTGGGGAGCCAAACAGAGGCTTGAAAAATTTGGGTTTAAATTCATTTCTAAAGTGAGAGAATTTGTTGATTTTAATTCCCTTGAAAAGTTCAATTTAAGTTGTAATTGCACTGATACTAAATCTTTAAATTCAACAAATAATGGTTCATCTTATTATTGTCCAATTGATTATATCAATCATGATGAATTAGATAGAGAACTAGACCTTATTGGTTTGTAGTATCGATTAATAATATAATATGTATAATTGTGATGATTTTATTGTATTTCAAGTACATCATCGTATTTGTTTGTTTCCTATTATATTCATATTATGACCATAATATGCAGCCCCTGCTTCTCTCGAATCACATACCAGTTCATCTATGTACACTATATTTACACAATTATCATCTTTTGTACTTAAAGTTTTAGATCTGCTGTGATATTTTGGTGCTGGGGAATAATCTATTGGACTATTTATCAATATATTTGTGCCACCATACGAGATTGTCTCTCTATGTCTTCTATGTTGTAAAGCCATTTTATTCTGCCTTTTTAACCTGCCTCTGTCCGAACTTTTTGCCTTTTTAGAGCGAATTAGTTCAATTTTACTATCATCATTTTCTTTTAAATTAATCGATTCACTAATACAATTATCACTTTGATCCCTTACAGAATCATCACTAAAATTTTCACTACTATTATCGTTTTTCGTATAACATAAATTTGTGTTGTTTATTACCTTTATGCTAATATTTATATTGCTATCAGCGTAATCCCCTTTTATTGAACTCATTAAATAACTTTTCATACTTTTTCTTAAATAATCCATCGAAGTATTTAAATTAACTATCTTTTCTTTTATTATTGTCTTTTCATTCTTTATATTAACATTATTCTCATTCTCAATACAAATTATTGATGATTTGTTTTTATCAGTGGTTTTTTTTCTATTTACTAATAGTGAAGAAAAGTGCTTACAACTTACAAATATGTGATTTAGTTGTCTAAGTTTCACTAGCTGTTCCTTTAAATCCTCTAAGCCACAATCATATTTCAATTTTAACAATGTTATTAATATATGCGAATATGATGTTAATAAAAATTTATATCTTGCATTCTCTTTGTTTAATTTCGCATATTCCTGTGAGTATTTACTCAAAGACAGTTTAAATTTAAACAATTCATTATTTGAATTGTTGTAATTACAATGTTTTAACTCCTTATTTATTATTTCCTTGTTATATTTTTCGCCATTCTCATTTATACTATCATCCTGCTTTTTTATACTATTTCTCAGTTTCTTTAATATTAAATTATTATTACTTATATTATTTATTTTCACTAATTTGTCCTTTATTTCCATATTTAATTAATTTTCCCACTGAAAATCGTATTAATTATACATTTACATACAAAAATTTACTCTAAACAAAATCAAATAATGCATTAAGCATTACTACTTATATATTTTTGTCGTGTGTATTTAAATGTGTATTTGAATAAACTGCTACCTGAAAAATTAAAAAAAAACTTCACGTACTTATTCACTAATATATTTTAATGTATTTCTATTCATCACCTTTTTGCCTAACCTATATATTCCTATTTGTTATTCTCTTTTTTCTCTAGCATGTAAGTGACCTTTTCTTTTAATGAAACAAAATGTAATAATCTTCAATTATGCCATGAAAATATTGTTCCCCGAGATCATTTCATAATATTAAAATTCAAACATTCCCTTTATACCAATTTCCTTTCGACCCAAATTGCAATTAAATATTTTTTAATGCACACTTTTTGGCTTCTTCCTTTAATACCCATTAAAAAGATTTAAAAAAATAAATACCCGAGTGAATATTTAAGTACCTACACACAGTTATGCCTATAAATAATAATTTGCCCAATAACACTTGGAAGCAAAATTATTATCCACTAATCAAAACTAATAATGTAGATGTAAAATTTGCATATTCTAATTCCATTACGACTAACTACTCATTTGTAGCATAAACATTAAAATAACGCATAATAATTTGGCAATTTCAAGTTATTATGTATACTTTTCACTTAATTACATGATTTTTCTTAATATCTGCAAAATATTATCCAATTTTAGCTTTGGGTTTGCTTATATTTTCCCCTTTTTCACTAGTTGTTCGCCATCATATACATTAATACATAATTTATCCCACCTATTGTTTCCAGGTCAATTTACATTTATAATAAGTCGCCCAAATAATTCCGCAAAATTGCAATGGTTTGCATGCATGCATTGCAAATCATCGCATTAATCATGCACATTTACTAATCCACATGAAATTAATAATAAATTTAATAAATATTGGTATCATAATTATAAGAAATAGGACAATAATAATAAATATTTGGTAGTTAAGTAAATTAATAATCGCAAACACTAAACGATAAATAAAATGAATATTGTGTATCACTTAATTTTTTTAAATGTAAAGCAAATAAAAACAGTAAACTAAAAAAGTGAATGAAATTATTTATAAGAATATTAGGGAATTTTTGTGGCAATAATTATTATTAGAAATAAGAACTTTGCAAGTACTAATAGGAAAAAAGTGTGTAAAAAATGATTACAGATAAACTGAGGGATTCAATTCCACTAAACAACGAAAAAGTTATGGTTGAACATGGTAATGTTGGAAAAATCATCGATAAACCAAATGAAAAATCAGCGACCGAGAATAAGATAAATAAAGAGTTAAGTAGATTTTCAAAAAATCTAAGTATAATTACAATTATCTCTGCACTACTTAATTTAATGTTAATAGGGATAGTTTTATTGGTAATAAACAACTTGGTAAATAATGCAATAAGTGAAAAATATAAGCAATTATATACAGAAAGAAAAGCATTTACAGCCTTTATGGAAAAACAGAGTCCAACAACTGTTTCTAATAAAAACAATAATAGTAGCAATAATAACAATCATTACAACGATAATCATAAAATTTATAATAAATACGATAATAAGTATAATAGTAATTTGAATAATGCAATAATTCCAAACAAAGGTGATGTAATGCCACTTCATTTGCTGTACAATGCACCAATAAGTAATTTAGAAAATATAGATTCAATCATATTTGAATTTGAGGAGGTTGATGAAAATAATAAGGGAAAAATATATCAAAATATGTATCATGTTGAATCAATAAGTAGAGAAATACCTATAGTAGACGAATACAAAGTAGAATCTGAAGCTATTTTAAAATTTAACCTTTCAGATAATAGCACACTTATATTAAGAAAGGAGAAAGCAATATTAACAGACAAATATGGCAATGAAATTTACCAAGTAACGTTTAATAGTGATAATGGCTTTGTAAATGGCAGTAACAACTCAGAAATTCACAAAGATAATTATCAAGTTGACAGATTATTACGAATGGAAAAACAAATTAATTCCGATGTTAACAATAACAATAGTTACAAGCAAGAATTATATAAAAATCAAAGCGGTTATTATGGTGATGACTTTGGCAAGAGAAAATTAATTTCTAGTAACTCGCATAAACACATTGCGTCACATTCACTTAAAACCCAAAGTGCATATATGGCAGCTGTATGTAAATATGGATGCGGTGAAATGGGAGTAACATACCCCTATTATTATCGTCCGTTTTTTGGATATGGATTCCCGTTACTTGGAACAGAGCCTTACTTCCAAAGTGGATATGGAGGAAATGTTGAGACAGCTATGAATAATAATATGTTCAACCCAGAATCATCCATTCCAAGACCTCCTGGAGTGCAAGGAACTCCATCAACATCACCTTTTTCTATGAACGAGAATCCCTATAACTACCCATACTCCGCCAGTCCAGGAGGTGGATATTATTATTACTATGTTTATCCCAATCCTACTTTGACTAACAATCAAGAAATATATGACCCAAACTATTACTATGAAGAAAATTATCAATATCGACCTGATTTAAATTCAACTGAGATACAGTAAACTAGATAAATACTCAACTGAATAACATGGCTTTGAGTATATTTGTAAACGATTTAGCCATTCTCTTTCTGTGGAGTTGTAAACTATATATTATTATGCGGTTTTAAGGCATATAATTGAAGTTTCATTGTTATTGCAACTATCATTACTATTACTCATTAATGATACGAAAACAAGAAATATATATACACAATCACTGTTCATGAAAAATGGCAATAAACACAATATTCTACTCCGATAAGTATAATGATAATATTAAAGTATAAGCAAACATATCTTTTCTCTTTTTGAAACAAAAAAATTAAATAAAACAACTGATACATGGGAATTATTAAGCGGTGTTTATTAATTACTTTCAAAATTACAGAAAACATTTACAAGAAATTAAATTAAAAAGATAAACTATAATTCAGATAATAATGACTATTACCAAATATTAATAATATTTGTAATAGCGACAATTAAAAAAGGCAAAATGGAAAACGCAAAAGATGTTGATACGTCTGTCCAAACAATACAGAAATTGCAGTTACTGCAAAATGCCTTAGAATCGCAAAAAATGATCGCAAACTTAACGTCTAGATGTTTTAAAAAGTGTGTCGCACCTCCATCTTTATTCCCATGGAGAAACAAAGGTAAACTTAATAAAAAAGAGAAAAGGTGTTTATGGAATTGTGCACAAAATTATTTACAATGCTATGAGTTTATTGGCGAGAAATCTAAAATTATTCAAGATAATGAAGAAAAATTAATGTTGGAATGAAATAGACTCATCATTTATTATTTTTAATTTATTTGTGTGTTATTTTGTTGTTTTTCTGTTTTTTATATTCTTTAATTATTACTTTTTTATAACTTGAATATTGTTTGGCAAATAATGATTTAAGGAAAAGAATTGATAATTTTCAGCTAATATATTTTTTCTTGAAATTCCATTTTTGTATTCAAAAACCGTTTGTGGTGTTAATATTAATCATTATTATAGCCATTCAGATACCATATCTTCTTTAATACTGTTTAGAATTAATGCATATATTCTCTTTCATGTACGGTTGGGAAGAGTATTTAATACTATTTAATGAATTTTCTAATGATTCAAATGCCCCTTTATATTTTAAATTCTCGTCATTAATGTCATTTTCTTCACTGTCAATTTTCAATTTCTCTACCTGTATTTCAATTTCATCCAATTCGTTCCCTATTTCCGGATACTCGGTAAATTCTACCATGCTATTATTGCAATTTGTTTTTTCCTCCAATATAAATATCTGATCCACTTGTTTACTCCCTATTTCAACTTGCAAATTCTCAATAATGATTTTATCATTGTTTTCGCTATTTCTATCATCTTCAATGTACAAATCTATAATTCTAACACCTTTTGCTTCATTTTCTTCATCAACTGTGTCAATAAAGTTCTCATTTCGAGCTTCATCTTCGTAATAACAACCTTCAAATTCAACCTCCTGACTGCCGTGAGAGCTTTTTGTATAGCTAATCTCCATATCAACACATTCTGTTTCAATAGACTCTCTTCCTAATTGTTTATCATCATTACTTGGAATATAGTTTTTAACATTAATATTACTTATTTGCTCAATACTTGCGCCTGAATTTTCATTCTTTTTATAATTAGAATTTGATATATCTTCTTTTGAATCAACGCCTATTCTGTCTATGTATCTTCCTTTATAATATCTAACTTTTTTCATATTGACCTCATTTTTTTTCCCCATAGAGTACCATATGGCCCCGATACTTGTTAATATTATTCCAACTGCTAGCTTATCAGTAAAAGGATTTCCAAATATAAAACAACCTAATATACACGTTATTAATTGTTTAACGTTACCTGCAATATTCATTGCTAATGGAGTAACAATAGATGAACTTTTCAGACTTAATACATTTAAAGCAAAAGCTAATATGCCAGATGTTGCTAGCAATAATGATAATATTGTCACGGATTCATTGTTGTCACCACTACTGTAGGTTATTTTCTCAATTAACTTCATTATCTTACTTGCCTCACCAAACGATATTGATAAAACTAGTAAGGTTAGTGATGCTATTGGACCTATATACATTAACATCTTTATAGAGCCTATTTTGTTATTATTCTCAACTTGTATTTTTTGTGCTACTATACCTTTCAAAGAAGATGCACAACAACTTAAAAATACCACCAACACCCCATATATACTTAACTCTGGTGTACTGTTTACGGTTATTGCTACCCCTATTATCACCAATACAACGGAAGGTAACTGCACCAAATGATACTTATGCTTGAAAAATAATACTCCTAATACCATTGTAAATAAGGGTATTGTTGTTCTTGCTACTTGATGAAGTGATATGGATGCTATCAACAATGAACTATTTGATAACCATATATTTATTGCTACTAATAAACTAAAAATCAATATACCTTTGTTTTCTGAATATTTTATACCATAACTTGTGTTGTCCTTGATACTGTTCCTCCATCTTTTATCTACACCTTTTGCATTCACCTCTATGATTTCTATCTCCCTTTCAGTTTTATATAGTGATATAACATATGTTAATATTGATACAGTTGTCATGTGCACCAACGATAACGTAATTGGGTATGGGAAATAATTTACCATTAACCATTTTGAGTATATTGTTACTATTAAACTTAAAACTAGCCATGATACAAATACCGTGTATTTTTTACTTAGTTCTTTTCTGCTTAATTCACTCCCTCTATCCATTTCTATTTACTCCTAGTAATTTATTAAATAGGAAAACACTTCTTATATATTAAGCTTTTATATTATATCTGTTTCTATTAATTAATCTTATTTATACTGTAGAATTTGATATATTATTCAGTTAAAGAGAAATATTCACACAAAAGCAAACTTGTTTTAAACAAACTTCTATTTGCCTTGCTTCTTAATCTACACACACTTATCTTATTTATCAGCTTCAATCCTAGTTTAATTCTATCGAAGTTTACTTACAAATTCCTTATCTACTTAGCCTTTCCTTGTTTGTTCTAATTGACTTTCTCTGGACTAGTAGCTAGATGGACAGTTTTCTTGTTTGAATTTACCACTCTCGTACATACAATAATATACATTTATATTTGCCTATCTTTGGCACTACTAATAGTTATTATACTAGTACTGGAGTTCGTATTTTTCGAATACAAACCTTTAAAAAAATTTGTTGATCAGTACTACAACTTCTGACAATTTTATATCTATTTTGTCATTTTACATTTAATACTATTTATTTATTCACCTCACATGCATTACTTTATTTTACACGTAATTTATTTTAAATTGCATGCAATTTTTAGTTAAACATACAATTTCCCAATTAAATTGCCTCCACATGTAATGCATTTATTTTATATTTAACGGACACCGTTTACGGCGCCAAAACATAAAAATTGTCTCGTAAAATACTAGAACAGGAATTAACTTTTAAATAAAAGATTTAAATATACAAATTAATCAATTAGTGTGAATGCACAAGTTTGTACGTAGATACAGTCTTTATATTTTTAATTAAGCAAAATAAGGAAATTGTTTATCATTAGGTTAATTTCTTGAATGATAATATTAGTGTCAATGTTTCGTATATAAACAAAATATCAGAAACTAGTTTTGTTTTAAGATGAGCTTGATTACTCTAAGAAACATTTTGAATATAACCAATACTGGAATTGGTTTTCCAAGCGTTTCTAGATTTCAAAACCTATTATATTCTAATAAAATAAATCATTTTTATAATAACTGCCATGGTGGCTATAAATACTACAGTAATAGCACACCCATTAAATACAGTAGTCCGGACTTTTCAATGTCTAAACTTTCAAATGGTATTAGAGTCGCTACGAAGAATATGGGAAATGATAATAAATCAAATTTTATTACTTTTGGACTATTTGTTGATAGTGGGGTTACAAAAGAAGATACTGGTAAAAATGGAGTTGCACACTTTCTTGAACATCTAATGTTTAAAGGAACATATAAAAGATCCAAAAAAGAAATAGAATCTGAAATTGAAAATTTAGGTGCTCATTTAAATGCATATACTTCCAGAGAACAAACGGTATACCAGATTAGGTGCTTTGTTAATGATGTACCAAAGTGCATGGATATTTTGAGTGATATCATTAAAAACTCAAAATTATGCAAAAAGTCAATTGAAAATGAAAGAGAGGTTATTATAAGAGAGATGGAAGAAGTGTATAAATCAGAAGAGGAAGCTATATTTGATGAATTGCACTCTGAATTTTACAAAAATAATTCACTTGGTAACACTATACTTGGGCCTAAAGAAAATATAATTAGTATAAACAGAAACGATCTGATTAACTACATTAGAAGTAACTACATACCGAATAACATGGTTATTCTTGCTGTAGGTAATATAGACCACGAATATTTTAAGGGAATTGCTAATCATTATTTTAATGACATTAATAGTAATGACAATAACAACTATAGCAGTACTAAAATTCATTGTTCTGAAAGAATTCCTGTTATTATACAAAAAAGGGGTAAACATGATGGGAAATTACATATTGCAATGGGCTATAATGGTTGTTCATTAAAGTCAATAGATTTGCCGAAACTAATGCTCCTGAAAATTATATTAGGTGAATACACTCTAAATGAACATAAAAATAATGATATTTATAATAGCTCCAATAACAAAATAACTCAAGGCATTATTTTTGATATTAAAAAATACATAGAATCCTTTGAAGTATTTAATACTTGCTATAAAGATACAGGTTAGTTGCTTTATTTTATTTTGAATTAAACAATGTTAATTGACCTTTTTTCTCTTAATAGGAATATTTGGTTGGTATATAAAGTGCAATAATAATATCAACAAACTCAATCAATTAGAAGTTAAAGAATTAACCAATAAAATTCATGATAGAATAAGGAATTTACATGCCAATATTACTGAAGAAGATTTAAAAAGAGCAAAAAGAATTTTATCTTACCAAATAGCATCCGTACATGAAAATAGTTTATATTTATTTGACGAAATAGGAAGAGATATTACCATTAATAAACGTTATATTGATGTTAATGAGAAGCTTAATCAAATCAAAAATATTAGTATTGATGAAATTAATAATATTATTGGTAAATATTTCAATTATAGTAATTTCAACTATATTGTCAGAAAATAACAGTATTTTCAACTAAAAAATGTTCAAATGATTTTAATATCAAAGTATTGAATATCTTATTTGTTATTTCTCTAATTTTATCTTTTGTTTTTTCAAAAGAATACTTATTATCACTTATATCATTATTATTCTTAATTAAAAAATATTTTCTTACATTGACTTCGTCCATATATGTAAATTTTATATCTTCAAATATCCAATCTAATCTATTGTATTCGCTCATCACGACGAATTTCGTATACATATTTATTAATACCAAAGTACCGTTATTGTAATTACTGTGTAATTTGTTTAATTGGGATGAACTATTTGTTGAAGATGGAGACGAAAATAATAATATTGATATTACTCTGTTTTGAATTTTATTGTCATTTTTACTATTGAATACAAAACTACTAAACTTTAATATCCTCTTTTTTTCCCAATATTTATAATATGTATATATTGCTTTATTAATAATATTGTTGGTGAATAATATTGTTTCAATTTGTTTTTTATCAGGTACTTTTATTTTTAATATAGGTAATGAATTGATGTAATTCCTTTCTATAGCTAAAGTTTTCGAAAAGTAATTATTTATAATATTATCTACACTCTTTTTGTTATAGTTAAGACTATATATTTTCATTAGTTGTATTTCTTTTTCTCTGTTTATATATTCATGTACCCTTTCTAATAACCCAATTACCTCATTCTTAACATTTTCATATCCTAATAAATTTATTTTATTATGTTCATTAGCATCTTTTTTTTTATTCTTTTTTGTATTGTATGAGGATAAAACAAAATTATCTGGTAATTCAAAACATAATATTTGATAATCATTATCATTTTCACAGTTATAGCAATCATCACATTCATTATCGGTTAAGATACCTATTAAGCCGTTTTTATCTATTAATTCGAATAATATAAATACAATATTATTTGTATTAGGTACTGATATTATTCTAAAGCTATAATCTTCCAATATTTCATTACTAATTAAAATATTATTTTGTATCGTTATTATTTGATTATGTGTCAATCTTAATTCTGATCTAACATTTATTTTGTATAATGGCATTATTAATTCATTATTTGGTATTTCAATGTTTTTATATAAGTTACTTATCCAATATATTGAATCTATGAATCGATCTATTAAATTGCTTAGATGTCTTTTTGAAATACTTTTATTATTGTAAGTATTAATATTAATATTTACTATATTGTTATAATTATTACTCAAATATATACTATCTCTTGAATTCCATATATTAAATAACAATATTATTGTCTTATTGATAATGAAATCATATATTATTCTTCTAAAATTCAATATTTCCATATAATTTAACATAGTATTTACCAATGAATTATTTATTACACCATTATCATCAATATTATAACAACTACTTAATATGTATATAATTCTTACCTTTTCATTAAATATTTTAATCATCAAACAAAGAGGTATTGAAATATTATTATCCACTATGTCTATCATATTTAAATATACACCATCATCAATATCACTTGTTAATTCGACGTCGTAATCTGAAACATTGAATTCATCGTTATTAAACTCTATTTTTAATCCATTCAATATACTTTTTAATATTGATATTTGATAATCATTTTCATTTGAGTATTTTTGGTAATTTCCCATATTATTGCTATTATATGAATAATTTAGTCTTATAAAATTCATTTCTTTTAAATAATCGTTTATTTTTGATATTAATTCTTTAATTATATATTTTATATGATATCTTGATTTGTTATAGCTATTAATATATGAAAAATTTTCAATCTCTTCTGAAAATAAACATAATCTTGATTTATTCTCAAGTGAATTATAATAAATTAACGACCTTTTATACCATGTTTTATTTATTAACATTTCTTCTTCTCTTTTCTTATGAATACCTTCTATTTCATCTACTTTTTTATCTTTATTAATACAAAAATTGTTATTTTTTTTCATTAATGTCATATTTATAATATCCAATGAAAATTTAAACAAAGTAATTAATAATAGTCTCAATGATGTATTTTCTGGATATAAAGAACAAAGTTTGCAATAATTTATATTATTATTTTTTATTTCTCTATTGTTATTTGATAATAATAATATTGCCTTATCCTTATCTGGATGCAATAATAAATTATGATCATACTCATTATTTATTACATTGTTAATGTAACTCTTTAAATTATTATGTGAATTTTGAAGGTATACTAATATACTGTAATATACTAGTTTACCAATATTATTAGATTTTAAGTTATTCTTGAATTTTTTATTCAAATAAAAGAGCTTATTGCAATTTATTTGATAGTTTTCTATATTTTTTTTTAAAAAATTTATTATTTGTTGATATCTAAACAATATATTGCTCTTACTTACTTGAGATATAATACTTGTTCTATATACACTTGAAAATTCACTAGGTATTCTTACAGAAAAGTTATCCAAAATAAATTGAAATACATTCATCCATAAATGATATTTTAAATAATAATCACACCATCTTTTCATTAATTTTATTGAATTTAATTTTATTACCAAATTTAATGTTGATGGATAATTCAATAAGTTATTATTGTCTATTATATTATTGTCTACATCAAAATCTAATACTTTTCCCATTTCTATATTTGGGATTATAATGTCTTCTACTTTTATCCTGTTTATTTTAAATATTAACGTTTTTTCTTTGATATATAAATCTTTTGGTAACTTAAAGTAATTACTGACACTATACTCATCTCTTCCATTCATATTCAATATTTTACTTAATATTTTCAGTGGTATTCCACATATTTTCGGATTATCATTCACCATTTTTACTTGTTCTATATTAATATTATTAAAATCATTTTCTCCATCTACAGATGACTTTATTCTTTTATCATAATATATTAAAGATGATAAATCAAACATAACAATGCACTTTTTATCATGTAGCTTATAATAATTATTCCATATTATTAATTGAAAGTACCATATTACTTTTATTGAAGTAGTGTAAAAATACTCCTTTATTAATGTATTTATTCTCTCTTTAATGAATAATGGTATATCCCATCCAATAAATAATATATTATCTGGGTTCACATCAATAAATAATACGTTATTTAATAATCCTTTATCATCATTTGAATGAATATGAAATGCAATACATGGTCTTTGTTTTCCTCCTGAAAAATTGAAAATTGATTCGAATATTTTAAAATCACTATCATAATTATTATCAATTTTATCATCATTGTTATCATTTTTGTATAGTAAATCTAACCAATTTTCTATTTCATTTTCACTAATATTATCTAAATTAATATAACTTAACTTTGATTTATAATGTAATATGTGCCAGCCGTGTTCATTTACTAATGTTTTCTCATCATTCAAATTGCTATTTGAATATTTTATCTGAATATAACAATTTGAATTTTCTCCATTAGTGTCATTATTATCATGTATTACTTCATTCATAATGTCTATATCTTTATTGTCGTGTATTATTAATGTATAGCCTGAAACAACACATTTAAACAAATGTTCATTTTTTTTGACTTGAATTTCATTAAAAATCTCTAATTCTCTTTTTAGTTTCATTAATATATTTTTTATACTCCATGAAGGTAAATACATCTTTATATTGTTTTCACTGTTTATCTTTGTAACATCAATTTTTGAATTTGTTGATTGTATTGTTGGAGTTGAAAAATAATCCATAAATGTTTTTGTATTACAATATATCGTATCTCTTATTTTTGAATATTTCTTGAGAATGCTTCTATACTTTATTATTAATTTAAAGCAATTATGCATATTTTCTCTATATTTATGTATATCACCTATTGTTTTCCCATAATAATCATAATAGTTGACTCTATTATCTATATTATTATCATTTTCTATAATTATTTTGAATTTTAATAATGATTCTAATAATACAATATTAAATAATGATAAAATAAATTCTATCAATGAATTTAGCCTAAAACTGTTGTGTGTTTCCTTATTTATTTCATTAAATTCTATGTTTTTGTAGTCTATATCAACACCAACATAAATACATGGAATCATATAAACTGTATTATTATTGCCTATTTTAGCATTAGAAATCACTGGTTTTATATTTATTTGGTCAGACAATAAATGTATCGGTAAGTTATTTTGAATTTGAAGTATTCTTTTATCGCAACCACGAATAATTTTCCATGAATTATTGTTACTTATATTTTCATCGCTTTTTTCAATATGTATTAATTCTAAAATATTATCAAAGTCCCAAAAATTGTTAGGTAATCTATTAATATCTTCGCTATTTAACTTTATAAAATAGTCTTTTAATTTTGAATCTAAATTCAAACATTCGCCACCTATTTTCTCTCCTCCTGCCCATGGATCTTCTTTATTTAATATATAACCATTTATTCCAGAAAATAGTGATATATGCATCTTGCAATTATTCAATTCTGAGTGTTTATTATTATTACCGTCACTATATAAAGAATCAATATTAACATTAATTCCTTTTTCGCTATCATTAAATTCAATTCCAAATTCAGTTAGTACTTTTCTAATAATGACATATAAACTCTCACAATTAAATAATATTGTTTTATTTTGTATAGCATTCCATATAAAAATGCTGATATAATTATGATAGACTGAATTAAATTTCAATATTAAAGATATCTGTTGTTTTGAGTTATTGTCATTTTCAATAGATATGTCATTGTTTATTTTATACTCTCGAAATTCATTTATATTCACTCCACTTAATGATTTTTTATTATTACTTTTCCAAAATTGCCAAAAATTTTTAATTGAAAATCTTAAATATTTGTAAAAATAAATTCTTGTATTTTTTGTTGGTTTTTTTTTTCCAAAGAAAGATAGTGATATACCTATTTTTTGCTTCTTTTTTATTAAAGAGTTATAATTATTGTAATAATTATAATTCATTTCACTGTGAGAATCATCAATATTTGTTGTATCTATTAATTTATAGTCAGGTTTCACCAAAAATAATGAACCTATACCTAATTTTATTGGCGATGTAGTTACATCTTC
Organism: Cryptosporidium bovis; assembly: GCF_009768925.1. Lineage (NCBI taxonomy): Eukaryota > Apicomplexa > Conoidasida > Eucoccidiorida > Cryptosporidiidae > Cryptosporidium > Cryptosporidium bovis. The sequence continues at coordinate 461,075 of NW_027125030.1, forward strand.
TGAATATAATAACCAATATTTAGGATATATCAAATTTATAAATGTGTTATCTGACATATTCCCTAAGTCCTTTTTTTGAAATAATTTCTTAATGCTTATATTAAAACAATCATTATTAGTTGTATTACTTTCATTAAATACTAAATTATTGTCTAGTTTAAATAAACTATCAATTAATTGTACATCATATAATTCATAAGGTATTTCAACATAAATTTCATCATATTTATTTAGCCAAAAGGTATAAATAGGAATTTCAACTTCACTGCCATCCCATAATATAACCTTTCCGGGTTTTTCATAGTATTGTGGACTTATTTTTTTACTTTGTGTTTTAATCTTGATATTATTATAATTAATTTTATAATAATTAGGTGTTAAACCATATGGTATTTCATATAAACTGCTTTCTGTCGATAATATTGGTCCAAACACTTTATTCTGTTCAATAGAAGATAATATTGATATTTCACTATTAAGCTTATTATCATTATTTTTCAATGCAAGTGATTCCTCTTCCGATATAAGTGTTGGTATTATTAGTGAGCTTACTTTTTTCGATACTGTTACATTTTGTAATAGAAAGTCACATGTAGCATCCTTCCATAGGTCTAAAAACCTATTTTGTGTAATTGAAAATAAAAATGAAATAATGCTTTCAAATTGACCTTTACAAATTTTAAAATCACATAATTTACATTTAAATCTTTTATTCATGCTCAAGTATTTACCTGATAATAATGAAGACGGCAAATAAATGTTTATTCTTATTTTTAATAATTTTTCTTTATTCATTATTTTTGAAGGTTTAAATATTTCTATTAATATCCTCATGTGATTTATTACATCATTAATATAATTCATATTTATTTTATCTTTATATTTTGTCATATTTGAAATAAATATTTCCTCCGGTATTTTGTAACCCTTCCACAACAAAATTAAATTGGGTTCCCTTTTTAATGGTATGTAATCTAATAAAGAAGACAACAAATTGAATAACGTCATATAATTGCTGTATTTTGTTGATGACTTTAACATTGTAATTTGAATATCCGAATGATATACTACTGAAGATGAATAATAACTATTATTATCGTTATTAATTGTCAAATTAACATCATCACTATATATATATTCTTTTTGTTTCCAATCTATTTTTTTTGAGTTATAAAAACCTTCTAGAAGCATATCTCTACCAACAAATGAAAATGTTTCGATAATATTAAAATTGTTCTTGTTAATATTGTTATTTCTATGAACAATAGATTGTTCTGTTGTCATATCGATAATCCATGACAAAAATATCTTCTTAAACTCTATAATAAAATCCTCTCTAATGCAGTTCACTACAACTCCTCTTTCTACATCTGTTAATCTATCATTGTTATGTTCTTTATCTAGTGATGAATAAAATGTCACTTTTAATTCTATACAATCATTCTTAAAATCATTAATTAAATAATAGGATATTAAAAAATGAAACCAATTTAGTTTTTTATTTTTATTTTCATTCAATTCACCATTTATATTTTCCATCCAAAATTGTTTATTTTCGTCCTGATTTAAATTAATATTATTTTTGTTATTTATCAAAGATACTATAATCATTATATTTTCGCTTTTTTCTTTTGACGACTGTAACAACCCACAAAATATTATAAAATCACTCAAATCTGTATCATCAAAATGTATTAATTTTAACTTTAGTAAATTTTTAATACGAAATTTTAGCTCTGTTTCCATATAAATCGCAAATTTATTTAATTCCAATATACTATTCTTATCATAACTCCTATATTTATTTAACAGTACTTTTTTAAACTTGTCGAGATTTACAAAGATGTTGTTAATTTTACAAGTTAAATATTCACATTTCTCATTTATTATTCCATCATCAATATATTTTGAATCAATATTAAAATTAACTACTGAAGGAATCAATGAATTCTTTTTTTTATATTTAATGCTGTCCATTTCATTATGGCGTTGTATCTTTGCTATTTCAGCAGCACATAATGGTATACCTAATAAGTAATATCTACTTATTGTCTTAAACTTAACTATATTCCAAATATCTTTAACCCTAGAAACAAATAATTCGATATAATTCTTTATTTTTAGTGTTTTTTTATAATCCACATTCAAATCATAGTCATCCTTTTTATTTGTAACTCCGTATGGTAAGTTATTATAAGAACAAAAATATATGCCTAGTAATGATTTTTTTAATCCGCTAACATTCGATTTAACCAATTTGATATGTGTAATTATAATAAAATCCGGAAATCTTGTTTTCGCTCCTCCATTTACTATTTTTCTGTTTTGATGATAATCTTTTAATGATGACTCATCATTGTTGTTAAACAAATCATTATCATTAACAAAAAGTATCATATACCATTCATTGTCATGAACTCTTACAGATTTATCTATAACTTTGGATAATTTATATAAAAATTTTTCAAATGAACTTTCCGAAACCCCATCAATATATTTTTTTAAAAGTTCACTATCTTTTTTTCTTGAAAATGAACCAAATGATTCAAAATTAATACAACCTACTTCTATTAATGGTATTTCTATTAAATATAGTGGTTTATAATTATTTATAAAATTTTTGTTTAAATCAGCATTATCATCAACAATGATATGACGATAATCAAAATATTTTGATTGGAATAAATTATGATAAGTTAGAAACAATGCTGATATATCTCTTATAGTCAACAAAACTCTATTGTTGTTACCATAAAATGATTTGTTTTTAATAATTCTCCTATTTTTTTGATAATTAAATGCCTCATTTAAGTCTATTATTTCACCTTTTGTACTATTCTCGTATGATGTTGAATTTGATGAGGTCTTGTTTAATTCTGCAATATTATTATCATTATTATTTGTATTAATATCCTTATTATAGCCATTATACTCGTTTTTGGAACATTTATTATCACAGTTGCTATCATATAAATTTTTATTCCCATTGATTTCATCGAGTACTTTTTCATTAATTTTTGAAGACTTAAATAGGCTTATTTCTGAAATATATTCCTTATTATTGCCATCCTTGTTATTATTATTAATATTATTTCCGCTATAATCATTTCCATTATTATTACCACTGTTATTTTTACCAGTACTATTGATGTCATTGTCATCCTCATTTATAGAATGATTATTGCTCTCATTGATACTGTGATTATTAATTTTGACTTTTTTACCTATTAAATATTTATTTTTGGAGTTACTGACCATATTATCATAATATACACTTGTAATTGTAGCGATGTTTTCATTGCTCTGATTAATAGATAATTTTCCATTATTGTTATTTAAACCATTACAATCATCTTTTTTTAGTACTATTATACTGTTTCCATTATGATAATAGGTAACTTCTTTTTTTCTAAGATGACTTGATTTATATAAATATTCAATAAGTGATGTTGTATGAATAATTTTATTATCCTGATTTTGGACGATATTTACATATTTTGAGAATAATGCATTAATAACATCTTGATTTAAATAATTCAAAGAGTTTATCATATAAAATTTACAGGTTAATTTAATTCCATTTCTCTCATTTTCAAATCCTATTGAAATTTCGTATACAAGTACAGACTTGGAACAAATATCGTTCGTTTTTTCATCAACAAATTTAAACCAACTTGAACAAAACTCTTTTTTTGTCTTGTTTTTAAATAATAACGACCAACCATCAATTTCCCTTGAATGAGAAATAATAGATATAATTTTATGATTCAAAGATGAATATTCCAATTCATTTAGGAAGTGAGCATTTTTGTTATCATCATCACTCAAATTACCGATACTATCAACGTAATTCTTATTCTTAAAGTTATTTATCGTATCTCCTATCTTACTTTTTTGATTATTAAAATCATTATCCTGATTTTTAAAGCTCGTAAATATATCTTTTCTATTATTTTCTTCATTTATACTGGAGTTATTATTTACATCGTTTTTATTAATGTTGTGTTTATTGTTACTTCCATTCCATAATAGGTAACTCCAAGACTTTGTTTTAATTAGCTTTTCAAACATAGAACAAATTAAATTTTTATATTTGAAAGAAATTTGTATTAGACCTAGAGTGTGGTCGTTAGTTGCAATAGTTCCAATACTTTTTATATTATTAATAAAAAAATCAAAATAATCATTGCAATAATCTGGATTATGACCATAAAATAAAAGCTCAAATTTAACTATAGATGTTTTAATTTTATAATTGGCACTTTCATCATTATTTGTTGAAAACCTATCAATTACTAGCCAAATTATATAGTTATTGATAGAGTTTATTTGAATAGTTTTATTCAATTTTGATATTCTTTTTGTAATTTCCCATGATTTAAGCACCGACAAAATATTAATATCTTTAAATTTTTTATTATTTATTGGCTCCAGTTTGTTTGTAATTTTGAAGTATATCACTTTACCATTTATTTTTTTGTTATTTTCACTATTAAAATCATTATTCATATAAAATAGCTTAAATCCTAGATTGCCTATTACCTGAATAAAACTGTCCCAGGAAGCTGCAAAAAAATCATTACTATCTTTAAACAAAACATTTTTGTCTTCCTTAAGAATTAATTTTGTACCTAAACGAATCATATATGGTAAAGATAACTCGCTTAATTTTATTGAATTATCTTCCCCCAAACTGTTTTCAACAGAAATTATTTCAAATATATTATCTAGAATACATATTCTATGTATATAATATAATATTTTTTTAATTAAGTAATTTTTTTTATTATAATTGGTAAAATTCTCATTTCTATTGATAAAATCCTTACTTTCTAATTTACTTTTTATTAATTCAAAATCATTTGTATTAAAAATCATATTATCTTCAATAAAAACAGTAATGGTCCAATACTCATTTGAACAATTGTAACTACTTATTAGAGACCCAATTCGAACAAGCTTAGTAAATTGTGAAATTGCAAAAACAGGCAATTTCATTTCAAATTCATCATTAATTAACTTAAATCCATTATTTATCCTGTTAAAAACGAGTTCTATAAGAGAAATTTTTTCCTTTTCAATTCTATATTTAAATACTTCCACTTTATTAGCGTTAAAATTATCGAATTCAATATCACATACTGGTTTTAGATCACTTATCGAGCTGTAAACTAATTCCAAAGCTATTTCTCTTTTATTTAAATCGTTCAATGTTACGTCTGTTCTGATCAGCATTGAATTACTGGAATTAACAATGAAATTAAAAATATCAATTGATTTAGTTTGTCCAATAGAAGAATCATCAAATCCTGACTCTAATTCTTCCATAATAATAAAATGCAATTTAATGTCAAATCTTAAACAATATTTCATAATTTCTGTATCCAATGAGAAAATCGATGAGCCTTTCTCTCCTGTTATCTTTGATATGATCACACCATTTGTTAAAATAACTATGGAATTTGAATAGAAATTACATATTGAATTTAAATATTCCATAAATTCAAGGTCCCAACGTTTCTCATTTAAAGCTACTTTTCCTTGTTTTTCTTTATCCCAACTATTCATGAATTGAACAATCTCATTTATGAGATAATCTGTTATATAATCAATTGATTTATTTACATCTAAAAGGTTCACTTCATTAAGTAACATTTGAAACCACGATTTTTCACTTTCAATTCCAAATAAAAGAAATGAAAACTTAACTTCTATTTTATATTTGTCACTATTATTATTATTATGCATGCAGACTAACTCATTAACCTCCTTAAGTATGTTTTCTATGCTTGATAAAAAACCATTTATCCAAGTGTCTAAAAACTCATTAAACTTAAAGTAATCTATATTCATTAATAGTGAACTCAAATCTAATATAAATATAATGTGCATGTACTTTCCTATTTTACTTATTAATGTGGATGCACCGGTATACAATGTAATTAAATTATTATTAAAATTACATACATCTGTTGATTGACTGATTCGTTTTCCCAAAATATAATATATAGACAAAGGATTCGGAATAATTGAATTATTAACTATTCTAAATAATGTATAATCATTAAATCCATTCTCACTAGTCCTATTTGTTTTTGTGTATTTCTCAATGATTACTTTAAGTTCATCACTATTCTGTTTTCCATCGTATTCAGGTATAAATAAGGATGCTTTAAGAGATATTTTTAGTAACTTTAAAAATATGTTTGGTATTTTTCCAGAGCAAAAACATATTTCTAGGCATTCAGAAAAATAACTTTCCATTTTTTCCTTTGTTATTATTTAATCTTCATATAATTAATTAATCCTTAATAATATAAAGTTAAATATCAATATAATTATTGAATTTATATATTTAAATATACAATAAAATCACACAAATTAATTAATATAAATCAAAAATAATTATTGGCATATTTGCAATGCTATATAACATAAAATAGGTAGTATTCAAATATAAAAGGTACCCAACAATAGCCATGTTATAATCATCTTTCTGTATTATATGATATGTAAATTTGCATATTATACTTTTTCTTTCTTTTAACACACTAAGCTTGTTTACCCTCTGAAAAATAATTGAATATTGTCTCCTAAATTAGTTGTAAATTGTTATATCGAGATCAAAAAAGAAACAGGCGGGAACTGTTGCCTGAAACAGTCATTCACATTTAAAGATTCCATGTTGCAACAGTCATTTAAATTTAAGCATAGCGAGAAAGCACTGATAACTTATTTGCGTCTATCTAAACATTTGAAATGAAACAAGAAATTTTAAAGAAATAAACTATAAAATGGAAGAATAAAGTAATTATTAATTAAGGCTTTCTTTAACGTTTTTTTTTTTTTTTTATAATTCATATTACAAAAAAAAATTTAATTACAGTACTAGTTATGACATGATTACAATAGGAGGGCACTCACCAAAACTGATAAATATCAGAGACTTGTCATTGCACTGAGCATTTCTGAATTCACAGATACTTTTATATGTGATGCCATTACTTGCGCAATACAAGCCGGTAGTTGTATCAGTGCAATTAACAATACAGTTTTGACCTCTAACTCTGTCAAAAGCACCTGGATAATCCCATGTAGTTTCATTAATTGCCAAATTGGTTACGTTATAATCATTCTCATTTGCAATTCGAAGTGTTGTTTTATTTGAATAATTATCATCAAAAACATTTAAATTAAGGTTATAATCCTCTTTATCCTTTTTTAAACCTTCAAAATTAAAGAAAACATATAGTTCACCTATTTCAACGTTAATTTCACTCTTATTTTTATTTTCATTGTAATTAAGTACAACTTCTTTATAATCATCCAAGTTTGGAATATTGCCATCACTAACGTTTCTTTCATTATCTTCACTTTTTTCAGAAAGTCCTCTGAAATAATTTCCAAAGTCGAATATTCCATTGGTGAAAAAGTCTTCTTTCTCTCCTGATAGGCCAAAATTGTTTTCAAGATTGTTTTCTAGTATAAAATTGGTAATATCAATTATTGATCTTGTTTGTTCTGTGATATTAAGGTTATTTTCAAAATTGCAGTAAAAACCTAATTCAACATTTTCAGGTCTATTCGGGAGATTGCTGGTACACCCATTAGTAATTAGATCCTCTGATTCTATTTTAGGTTCGTTATTTAATTCAACTAACGACCTTTGGTATATCTTTTCTTGAGTTTGATTTGAATGAGTGATACTTGAACCGTTAAACTTATCATTCGCTTCAACTGATAAATTATTTGACTGATTATAGATCTCTGGGCCTTTTTCCGTATAATTTCCAGTAAACATCAATGTAACATTAATATTAGTACTATAGACTTTAGTTAATATTTCACCATCATTATTAGTTTCATTTACTGTTATTTTTGAGTCACTGTCAACACTATTGTTACTGTGTAATTTTTTATTGTTAATATCAGTATCTTTACCCATTTTAGATCTATGATTCTTTATTATTTTAAGAATAAGTTCTAATATTGCTCTAGATATTGTTTTAATGTTATATTTTCCATTACCAACAACAAAATTTGAAATGTCAAAATTTTCGACAACTATTTTAAGTATTTTGGAATTTGTTTTTTCAATTTCTTTAAAAACTACATTATCTTCAACCTCTTCATAGTTTAAATAAGTAACGGAATTACTCGAATCTTTTACAGTACCAGATTCAATGCCTAATTCGCTAACATTATAGTGGTTTGTAGAAGTGCCGTTGTAAGAGTCAGAGTTATTGATAATAGATAATCCACTTCCTCTAAGTGATCTACTATCATTTAAATTAGATGATCCAGAGGTTGAATTATTAGTGATATTATCTAAAGCATAATCACTCGCTGTCAACGCGTCTTCCTGTGTTCTGGAATAGTTCGAGTTAGTCACATTATTATTAACATTTGCTGAAAAACAATCTTCCATATCCAATATTGTTAAGTCGGAATTTAAATCCTTTGCCCTTATAAAATCACATTCTGATACATAAAGCTTAAAGTCTGAGCCACAAATGTTTCCGGGAGAATCGCTGCATCTTTGAGTGATTTCTGAATAAACTTCGTATATTAACAAAAATTTAAAAACTGTTGCTAACAAAACCGAATTCAACATTTTTAAGTAAATATTTTACGTTTAATGCTTAATAAAACCAAACAAGATTAATTTGTCAATCAAAATAATTATGATTTTTCAAGACAAGGCCTGACTATTGTTATTGTTATTACTATTACTGTTGTATTCAAATTTAACTTGTCAACTAAAGAGAAAAATGTACCTGCTCAATTTAAAATAATATTTGTTTAATTTAAGATACTTAACAAGCTTTATCCAAATTAAAAGTGAAAAAATTGGGGAAATAACCTTGCTTAGTCTATACCTTATTTTAATTTGATACTGCGATAGAAACAAAATCTGTTTTTTTAGTTATATTTCTTATCCCTTATTTGCTATCACTCCAATCTAAACGTTATTTATATTCAATAATAACCTTAACAATATGTATTTCCTTTTAAAACTATTTATTCAATACATATGACTAAAAAAATACATACAATCTTAAACTACTTGTGTATTGATACCTTTCCAGTTATTTGTGATTAAATCGCTTAATATTAAACAACCTTTCTAAATTACTAGTAAAGGAAAAAAAAGAGAAAACTAACTAAAAACAAACACCAATATGCAAAAAAGGAGGGAAAAAGCATACAAATGGAAAGACCGAAATCCCCACACCTCAATTTGTATTTCTTTTTTCTGTTATTACAAAATACATTATCTGCATACGACAAGACATCTAATAATTTTATAATACATGGTTTTACCGCCATTAGCTTGAATAGCAAAAAAAGCGAATTTAGAGTCGGATATTGTCTATGGTAACCATATTTAGTTTTCAAATAAATTACTAATATTGTATCGATACATCTTGTGGCTTCTAGTGTTTTACCATGCAAAGGCGAAACTTAGTCTATCTTTGTAGCAGAAGATGTAATTAAGTGCCTTGTTATTTGTATAGATAAGTATTCAAGATCTAAATCGTGAAGCGTTCAAACTTTAACATTCATAAGTGCAAAAATGAGAGCTAAGTGAATTAAAATCTAGGTTTAAATATAAGAGCATCTTTTGAGTGAATTCAATAATAAAAGAAAAAAAGTTAACACTTATTACATATCTTCTCTTTGCCCGAAAACTTTGTCTTTAACTGTTTCTTTTAAAAGATTAGATACCTGCCAAATAGACCGAGTGTCGATTTTTCCATTTATATTAATATTCATAATTCCAGAAATACGATCATCACTTAGATTGTTGTGAATACTTCCAGTGCTTTGACCGGTTTTGTGCTCACTAGAAGATTGACTAGCGAACAAATTATTAATATTAGAATCACTTCGAATAAACGAGGTTTCGTTTTCTTTGTATTTGCTTAACAACTCTGAAAAATGGGTCATGATTGGAACATCACTCTGATTTTCTAAAGTGAAGTTAGTACTTGAAACATCTTCATTAAAATTTGAACTAATGCTTCTTATCTCTTTTGAAATAGAGTTGCGATCAATGTCAATTTTGAGATCCTTATCATATGCAGTGGCAATAAAGTTTGATACAGAGCCATATTTTGATGGTCTGGTGTGTGAATTAGTCTGAAATCTCTGAACAAATGTAGCAAACATACTATTAGGTAATGTGTTGTCCTTGTCAATATTTGATTCAAAATTGTGTGTTTTTTGTACATCATTTAAGAGATTAATTGCATCATTCTTAATTGTATCAAGTACCCTTGAAACTTTGAATTTATTGGTATTATTGTCATTAAAATCACAGTTATTCATTGATTTTTCAATAATATCAAGACAAGCGTTGTAGTTGTCAATGTTATTTTTGCATATCACCTCATCAGTTGAAATATCATCGATGTTAAAATTAGAACACCAAGTTAAGTCAGAAAACAAAGAAAATATTATCTTTTTTAAAGTAATAGCAATATCTAGACATTCATGATCCTCACTATAGTTGTTCAAATTAATATCTCCATTATACTCTTTCTCGTAATAATAATGTTGTGACAGCAACTTTGAAAAGAATTGTATATTATCACATAAAAGGGGAATAACGTATGTATCTAGGTAATATTTACAAACAATATTGTAATCACTTCTTTGTATTCTAGACTGTAACTGCATTCCAAATAGAATAATATCAGTAGTAATTTCAATTAGAATAGAGTGTGGAGTTGTGGTAAATATATCATAATTATCTTCTTTTTCATTGAAACCATTGCTTTTGATGTTGCAAGTTCTATATAAGCTGTAATAAGAAATCATTTTTGTTTTTATTTCAGATAAATTTACTGATTTTTCGTAATCATCGTTAACATCAAAATTACTAAGCATAGACTGAAAAACGTGTGTTTTCCCATTTAATTTATCAGAATGCAAAATAACTGAATAAATTATCATCTCGAGCCTTTTTAACTTCTCTAGATGTGTCTTCATTAATTCTTTGTCTATATGCAACTTGAAAAAGGTATTCAATGAGTCAAGTAAAACAAAACTTTCAAGTATCTCATCGTTATAATGTTCAAAGTTAACATAATAATCAATAGATACAAGGATTTCACAGGTGATATCGAGCAATATTTTCCATTTGATATTAAAACTTTCTTCGTATTTAATATTAGAAATAACCGATTGAAACGAGTAATACTGTAATTTATTATCGTCTTCAGAATTATTGTCTAATTGAAACATAACATTCGCCTTAATAGTTTTTAATTTGTCATTTTCTTCCTCATTGTTGCATCCCAGGTAGCTTTGCAATCCCGTTTCAATAATATCCAAACATTTCCCTTGAATAAGAGTATTTGTAAAGTTGTTTAACTCATCCATGAAATTTTTGTCATTGTTACTTTTTACTGATTTTGGTGTTTTTTTAATATTATTTAACCTAAAGAACGACCAAAGCAGGTTTTTACAGAAACAGATATAGTTATTGATGCTGTAAAGGAAACAACTATATGATAAATATGACATAGTATTATTAATTAATTCATTGGAATTCAGTACCTTGTCCAGAAATAATTTTATTTCTACCAACTCATTTGTTACAAATTCAATATCTTTTCTCTTTAAACAAAGCCAGTTGAATGTTTCTGTATTATAATAAGATAAATCTCCTATTTTATTAAAACAGGATGGAAATTCACCTTTTTGATCAATGCACTCACTAATACTGCAACTCTGAGTTTGGTTATAATCATTTTTGCTGTTAATTTTTTGGTTAATATTACCTTGATTTCCATCACTGAAAATTAAAAGTTTTAAAAGTTGATTCTTTTGGTTCTTTTTCATAAACAACTTTAAACAGTAGTCTATATCAGATAATAATATGGGAAATAGGTTATTACTTATAAATTCCATGCTTTTTTTGTTTGAAACAACTCCGTCATAAATATTTGAATATATTTTAATGAGAATTTTGTAAGAAAATTCGTTATTATCACTACTACTGTAGCTTCCAATAGAGGAAAATTTGTCAATTATTGTCCTCTTAAGTTCATTCAAATAAGTGTTCTCATAAAAAATAGCACGATTAACCTTGATAACCTCAAATAATTTAGCCTTAACTTCGCTATTAATCCAATTATTATTTTCAAACTCCTCAATTACGTTGCATAACGAAGCACTAAGTTCATAAAAGCCAATCAAAGTTTGAATTCCAGTAATAAAGTACTCATAATTTTCTTCACATCCTATATTTCCTGTGTCAGTATGAAGCGTTATATTAATAAGATCTTCTTTTGTCTCTTTTGTTCTTAAAGTTATGGAATTTTCAATAACCTCTTTAAACTTATTGCAGATATTGTTATTAATGACTAAATCATTGTTTTCCTCGCTTTCAAAAAGGAATTTAATAATTATAAGTTGAGAAAGTTCTGTTCCATCCAAATCGCAGCAACTTTGAATAAACGAATAACAGTGACTTTCAATACTTTTTCTTATAAAATCTAAATTATATTTAAAACAATCAAGTCCAAATCTAGTCTCTAATTCTGAGGCAATATTCACGGGATCATTTTCCTTGTTGTAAATGTCATTTTCTCTCAATTTCAAATATAATTCATAAGCCAAAACAAACCTTTTCTTTGAAAATTCTTCCAGAATGTTCAAGTACTCTTCCTGCATTAATTCTTGACTCTTATCAAATATTTCATCACATATAATCTCGTTTGGAAGTTCTACCTTCGATATTTCCGATAGCTCCTCTTCAAGAGAACCTGAAAACATTTCTATATCGTTCATTACGATATTTACACTGCTGCTAAGTGCTTTACTTGAATTATATATGTTCAATACATTCTCACCAAATTCTATCATTAATTCTGGATTTGAACCTATTACCTTCTTAATGTCATTTGTTCTTGTAAAAACTTCTTTCTTTAAGTTTACCAATAACTCGCTTATCTCATCTAAGTCATACTTTTTGAACAATTCAGACACGGGAAGTGTCCGATCCTCCACTTTTATTGCCATATTTTTCTACTTTAATGCTGAATTTTAGTTATTTATTGTCTCTCCTTTATACCCATGTCAAAATATCATTAATGTCATCCCTCTTAAATATAATTTTACTTAATGTTGCTTATTCCGGTACTTTTTCCCACCTCTATTTTCTCTCTTAAAATTTTATCTGCCCCACATTTCTCCCTCTTGTTTTAATTGTGACATTGAATTAAGGCGGGAAAATTGCTGTAACAAAAATGCAAAAATAAATGAGGAACAGTGACGTGAATTGTTTATGGTGCAAGACGGTATAACTAAGAGAAAGAATTATTTGTTTGCACTTACTTTTACTTAATTTGTTGTTAATTTCTCAACAAAATTTGCAAGATACTTCATTTTATACTTTAGAATCTACAGACTTTTTTTAGGCCTATATTTTCAAATTAATAATATAGTTTGCAAGTATTCATATTGAATATGTCTTCTCAAAAAAAACATAATTTAATTATAATAGGAGCACCTGGAAGCGGAAAAGGAACGCAATGTGAGTTCATTAAAAAAGAATATAACTTGGCACATTTGTCCACAGGTGATATGTTGCGAGAAGCAATTAAAATGGAAACGAAAATAGGGCTTGAAGCCAAAAGTATAATTAGTTCTGGAAATATAGTTGGTGATGACATAGTATTAGGTTTAGTTAAAGATAAGTTTGACTCTGGAATATGTTTAAACGGATTTATTTTAGACGGATTCCCTAGAACTATTCCCCAGGCAGATGGTCTTTTGGATATACTCAAGGAAAGACAAGATAATTTGACATGTGTAATATACTTAGTTATTGACGACAGCGAGATAATAGAAAGAATAACGGGTAGAAGAATTCATCCTTCTTCCGGTAGGACGTATCATATTAAGTTTAACCCCCCAAAGAAAGATGGCTTTGATGATGTTACTGGAGAACCACTTATTCAGAGAGAGGATGACAATCCTGAGTCAGTTAAGGTTAGACTAGATATATTCCACAAACAAACAAGTCCATTGGTTGAATATTATGAGAAGATGGGGATACTGAAAAGAGTAGATGCTAATTTGTCTCCTAAAGAGGTTACTGAGGAAATAAAAAGAATACTAGACAATTAAGAAAAGATCGGATAAATTTCTTTCTGTTATCTTACCACTCTATAATGCAATCTTTGTAATGTGCGTAATCGTAGCTATACATTATTTCTTTACCTTACTTTGATATTGAACACTGAAACAAAGAGATAAAGTGTATGAGTTTAGGTGTGAAGAGTGTATTCAGACACAGACAATGATGCCCACTGAGAGTCCTTCCTCCTAAAAATTCCCATTTCATAAAATTTATTCTCAAATACATTGCGTTCATTTTTCCTAAATAAAAGATTAAAAATGATAATTAGGTTACCTGGTCCTTTGCCGCCAAGACTAGTTTCGCGTCTATATAATAAATATAGTTGAAGTATTCAAAAGAATAATAAACCAAAATAATCGTTAATAAATAAATAAAAAATTAGAATAAGAATAAATAATTTTATTTATTTTTTGTTTTACTATTAATCTTGATTTAATTTTAAGGCATACGGCTTATTGCATATTTAGTTAGAATATTATTTAAGCGTTTATAATGTCAGAAAGTAATAGTAACGTTTGTAATGCAGCAAAAATAGCGGATTTTTTTGTCACAGAGTATTATAGTCGTTTAAAGAAGGATCCATCTACATTATATGAGCTATATCATGATTCAGGATGTTTAACATGGGTGGGAAATCGTGGAGATTTACTAATGGACAGTTTGTCTGTGCCACAGTCTGTGTTAAGAGCTGAAACAAAAGAAAGGATTCGCTCAGCAATAGATTTACTTGAGTTAAAGAACTGCACTACATATGTTGAAGTGCTTGAGTGTTCAAAGTCTATAAATAATTCACTTTGTATCATGGCAAAGGGAAGAATGTATGTGAACGATGGTGGTGAGAACATAGGTAGAGGTTTTGTGCAAAGTTTTTTACTTACTGAAATAAGACCAAGATGGTATTTTATTAGAAATGACTGTCTGATATTTTTAGATTCTAAACTTCCATTGTTGGAAAACTCTCAATACTCTAAAAAATTGAATGATGTTGAACATTCAAGTATTGGAGGCGCTGTGTCAGGAATGGTAGCGTTTAAGAAGTCTAATATTAACGGGGGTGAATTGAGTTCTTCGCAAGTTAGTAATTCTATTAAAGAGTTGCAGCAGTCGAATATAATCACGACAAACATAAACAGAAATGGTGGATTATCCAACAAAGACGGCAATAATTTAATTGAAACCAACAGCCCAGAACTCAAGGGTGAGAAAGAGTCGCCGTCAGAAGCAATATTAAAGAGTTTAAACAAAAACAACGTTGTTGACAATAAGCCTTCTGTTGAAGGTAAAAACAATAGTGATAATAATGCTTTTAATAGTTCAGAAACGAAATTAAAATACGAGGTTACAAGTTATGCTGGAAAATTAATGGGAAACGGCGTTAGAGTGGCCAATTCAAAAGTAAAAGGATATGCAATACCAGCATCCAGTGATAATGGCAAAAACAGGACCTCGATTGCCACACAACAAAGTAATCAATCTAAGAAAAATACAAGTTATCAAAAGGAGGTTAAAAATAAGCGCAAAATATTCGTTCACTCAATTCCTAACAACATATCCGACGAACAAATTAGGGATGCTGTACAAATACAGCTTAAGATGCATGGAGGTGGTTACATAATTGATATTGAAAGAGCAAAGGTATCGGGAAAGCAATGGGGAATACTTGAACTTGATTCTGAAGTATCTTGCAGAACTCTTTTGGCAAACGGTTTGTATTTAGGTGGAATCGAAGTTCCAATTGAGAAATGGAAACAATTACAACATAACTCTTCAACCCACAACACAAGTAGATACAATGGGAAAACTACTACTTCCAATAATAAACTTACTAGTAGTAATTACCAATCTAATTCTAATTCGAGACATTAATTTATTAATGCTCAATTCAATTAATATCTTTGCAATCTAGTGTAAATTGATATTACTAATAATAATTATTGATGTTATTGTTAGCTTTTACTTTGTTTATTTTATTACTCCATTCCCCTATTTACCTTGACTTACAGAATTTCAGCTTTGATGTTATTTTATTCATTCTGTTGCACCGAAGTTGTCTTTCCTAGATAAATCTATTAATTTTGTTGATGATATTGAAAAAGTAAACTAAGGAGCGCTTTTCGTATTTAACTTTTCAGTCATTTTCTTTGCGTTTTTAGAGAGATATATGCTATTTAGTGCATAGTTAACCAAATAAGTACCGACCATATCAACAAATACCAAAAGCAATATCGAGAGTTTAAGATAACTGTCTTCATATAATACAAGCGAAAATAAACTGTTTATACTTGGAAACAACCCAAGTATTGTTACGAATAGGAATGCAATAACGATTGTTGAAATATATATTAAATATTTATTATTTAATATATGCGTAGTAAATGGATATCCATTTGCATTTGACAAAAAACAAGACAAATGACAGGCAGTGTATAAATAATACATTGTTGTATTAACTATATTAGGCTCAAAAGGACCGTCTATGTTTTTGGTATCTCCATCATTCGGTATGTAACTCCCAGTTAGTCTCCAACCATAATATATAATAAACAAATGTAGAACTGCTTGAAATATAAACGATAAAAATACAAATGGATTAAATATACTATTTGGTGGTTTATTTATAACCAATTTCTTAAGTGGTTTATTTCGAAGTATCAAGAAGAATAAACCACTCATTATTATTGATTCTACTGTAGTTTGGAAATCGCCAAATTTTACACCATCATAGGCCAATACACTCATTGAAAACGCAGATACAATGCTGTTTAAACCCATTAATTTATACATGAGCAGCAAATTTGTTAAAGTGGATCTTCCATATCTCACTAGTTTAATTATACAGTTGGGAGAGTCACCCTTATATGTAAATGGGGAGGCTATAGATGCATCCCCTAATTTTACCTTTGGAACGTCATCCATATTTTGCAATTCTTTAAGTAATTCTTTTTGAATTTGTAATTTAGAAAATTGTTCACCTTTTCTTATTCTTTCCTCTATCTCCTTTTTTATATCATAAACACTTTTATTTTTTCTAACATTTTTTTCTTTATCGATTTGATTTGGCAATAAAGATATTCCAACATTTGAATGCTTTAGTGCACCAACATCATTTGTACCGTCTCCACACATAAGAGTTGTGTTCCCCATATTATTATAGATGTTAATCAAATTTTGTTTATCTTTTGGAGACATTCTCGCATATATCTTGCAGTACCCAAATATATTGTGGACTATTATTTTATTACTATCAATATTATTGTTTTGAGTAAGATCTTGAAAAACCTTGCCATTCATACCAATACAGTAACTATTATTTATTTTTTCAAGCTGAATTTTAAACTCCTCGTCGCACTCGCTCCTCAATTCCGAATATAAATCCCCGTTTGAGTACTTCCAAACATAGTTGTTCTTGCAGTCTTGGCTTAAACTTTCAACGTTTATGTTATCACATTTGGATAAAATAACCATATCACTTTTGTCTGTTATAGATACCTTTTTCGCAACATGAAATGCAGTCAAGATATTGTCACCCGTAATCATTATGGAACGGTGTCCACTATTGTTTAGTTCTTCTATCACATCTTTAGAGTGCTTCTTAATGGGACAGTACAATGCCAAAAAACCACAAAAAACCAAATTGCTCTCGTAGTAATCTCTATTCTTGTTCATTTTGTCTATATCTATATATTTTGCACCCAACGCAAGTATTCTATATCCATCTTTAGTACATTCATGTACTGTTTTCTTATATTTGTCAATATCGAGATTTTGCTTATCAAAGTAATTCACCATTACCTCCGGACTGCCTTTTGACAAGACCAAACCGCATTTATTTGAATTAGGTACTGTTAATTCGTTAGAATACTTTCTTGTATTGTTATTTACATTATTAATATTATTGACAGATATATTAGCTTCGCCTATCACCGACATTCTTTGGTTTTCTGGGGAAAATGGAAATCTTTTCAATATATTGAAGTGAGAATTGTATAGTTTTGAGTAGTAAACATTCTCATTCCTGTTTACTCTCCAAGAAGAAGTTTTGTTTATTAACTTTTCCATTGGATCTCCCATGATACTAGTACCATTTAAAGATAAACCATTGCAACAACCCATGACTATATCTGACAAAAAAGGTATACTTTCTACGTTATTTTCATCGAATATTATTGATGAATAAGTACTTAAACTATTTCCCCCCTTATCATCTTTCATTGATAGACCAAAAAGTCCATGTAAATTCATTTTATCGCTTGTTAAGGTTCCAGTTTTATCAAAAGCACAGATGTTTAGCTTTCCAGAATACGGAATTCTAAATGGCTCTGTACAATATATCCTTTTTTTAGTTAATTGAACTACTGTCATTGTAACTGCTATTGAGAGGGTAATTGGAAATTCTGGAGGAATCACTGAAGTTATGATGTGAATGCAAGATATTATTAACTTAAATTTATTTCTGGAGTTGTCATATAAACCATAATATAATATATATGAGGAAGCAATTAATGAACATATAATCAACAATGTTAAGAACAAAAGCGATTCAATGCTGTTTGAACTTATTTTTTCATTTGAAGAGGATATTGTCCTTATTAATTTTCCTTGATATGTATTAAATCCTGTTTTTAATACATATCCTATGCATATCATATCACTTTTGTCGTATTTCATATATGAAAAACGCTCTTTATCTGTAATGCAGTTTAATCTTGTATTCAAATTCTTAGTATATTCATTTGATATTTTTTTCGTTTGGAGATACAGTGCATCTTTTTCATTCGCTGTTGATCTAGATAATATTATATTCGTGCCTGCAAATATTACATGATTTTTATATTTATCAATGCTAAAGTTTTCATATTCATTATCATCCTTATTTATATTCACAGACACCTTCATTTTCGGAGTACACTCTCCTGTTAGCATTGCTTCATTTACAGTTATGTTTCCAGATAACAACAAAAAATCGCAAGGAGATATGCATGTTACGTCATTTTCTAAGTTGTCGCTATTTTTGTTATCATCATGAAGACAATTTGGTGATATTGCAAATATGTCTCCTGGAAGCAAACTATCTGTCGTGACATATTTCCATTCCTTGTCTCTGCAAACTAATATACTGCACTGAGGCCTCCTCATTTTTTTAAGTTCTTCGGATTCTTTTATTCTCCTTAAGACCATTTGAGCCTCCAATGTACATAACATAAATAGCGTAAACAAACTCATTTGCCAATATTCGTCGAGTATCCATAATAGTACACAGAATATTTGAAATAAAAAAAAAGGTGACACTATTTGTTCAAAGAACAAATCAAAAAACTTTTCAGTGGGTATCTCATAATTATTTATTCCGTATATATTGTTTGTTTTAATGTCCTTATTGCATAGACCACCTTTAACAAGTATTTGATCAACATATTCCTTTAACTTCAAATCAATCGGATATTTTAATTTACAAAATCCAATATTTCCATGACTCTTTATTAACCTAACACTTTCACTGTCTTCATCATTGATATCATTGTATATAAATGTCTTCTTCTCGTAGGATATCTGCTTGAACCAAATTATTTTCTCGTTTTTATTTACACTTTTAATGATACTCTCAATCTCGTTCTTTCTTTTTTCGTACTCCATAGAATTTATTTGAACTACAAAAAAATTGTTCAATTTTGATATATTTAATGATTTAAAACATAATTTCTTTAATTTTTTCTCTACATTATCAGAAATCTCTACACAAGTAATGTAAATTAAGGGACAAAGCCTTGTTGCATATTTTTTACTCTTTACTAATATATGGCTTACTCCTTCTAGACCTAGCTTGTCTTTTTTAATTACTCTTTTGTAACAGAAACTACATTTAAAATTTAAATTCCAAATTGTCATCAAAAATATAAATATGTTCAATAAAAAAGTTATTAATATTCCTATTACGTATTTTAAAGGGATGTTTTCCATTATTAGTTTTAATTCATCGCTCATTATATGGCTGTCCGTGCCTACATCAAATGCAAAAGTATTATTCACTGTAGTACTTGTATCATGTAGTGTACCATTTATAATGTTGTTTGCATCCTCATAGTTATTGCTAACATTCAATGTTAACACATATTTTATCACATAGACGACAAAGTTTAGAATGTCAGTTAGTGATATTGTTTCGCTTATACTCAATATTTTAGACACTAATACTGAAATCTGTGCCAAATAAATTACCAAGAATGGATAAACATATAATCTGTAAAGCACATTTTCCACTTTTTTATATGGAATGAATTTGTACTTGTCCATTATCTACTCAATATTAATGCTCTTAATGTTATATCAATCAATTCCCTTACACAAATACTGCGTCTCTCAATGAGTGAGCTGTTTCCGACTCCTTAGCATCAAAAAAAACTATTTATTGAATTGCAGACCAAAATAACTTGGTCTTTGTTTTATTATTTTACTTTTTCTCGTTATTCATTCCAAAAGTTGTTTTTTCTTTCTCCCTGTTACTTTAGCCAGTTTTGAATTACCTATTTTCCCGCTATACTATCTTGACTTTATTCTTTCACCAAAGCCACTAAGGAAAAGCTTTCTGCTGTTCAATGAAAATAAACTAATTCAGACGTACTATCTTAAAATTGTCTGAGTTTAACACTTTCACACTCATTTTATCTAGAATGTACAGAAAATTATACCATGTATTCTTTCAAATACAAAATAATTCCCACATAAATATATACATGCATGCACTATTTGTAAGTAATTAGTATAATAAGAGCTTACAGTATCACTTTTCCGGAGTGAAACTCGGCTAAAGTGGAAATAAAAGCACATAAATATAAAGGGAATAAAGTTTGATATTATTATATTTATATATTAAATGCCTATATTAATAAGATTATGCATAGCTTAAATATGAAATGGAAATATATTTTTATATTAGATATGGGGTACCGAGAATATAAAACATGATCTAATTTGAAAAATTTATATATTAGTTATTGTTTTAATTGTCAGAATTGACATTCAGTTTTTTAATACATTATATTTTATTCGTATTATTTAATATTTTTTATACATTTTCCTTGATCATTTTTTTAGTTTTTTTAATTTATTAATTTAATACAGAAACATTCTAGTTGCTTTACAAGAAGCTATATTTCATTGAATAAATATTAACGGAAAAGACATATATTTAATTTACTTTAGATTTTTGAAATACTAAATAAGCATACAAAAGATGAGGAGCATTTATTGGATGAGATTAATAACGCAAGTAATAATGGCAAATTTAATTGCAATAAGTAGCATAGTAAATGTATTTGCTATACCACCAGTATCGATACCACAACAAAATAGTGTTGCAGGTGTTGATAACATTAGAAATAGGGCACAAATGATACAAAAAAGAGTTGTAGATCCCGTACTTGGTAGCAGAAGAGCGTTAGGTGATAGAAATATAAATTTAGGTGCGAGTAATTCAAATTCTGTTGGAGCGTTTTCAACAAGTACAGATGACACTAAATTAGAAACAAAATCATTCATACTTCCGGGACTACAGCCAATATTTGGTGGCAATGGTTTGATAAGCGATTCCAATAATAACAATAACAATATTAGTGGAAGGGGTAACTATATAAATTTACCATTTTCAAGAGACGGACATTGTGAGGAGGGAACAATATACAATATTACAAGTACAGATGATTTAATACAAAATCATCGTGATTTAATGTGCATATTAGAATCAGGTGTTAAACCAGAAAGAATACCTACAGGAATGATGTATGGGACTATGTTGGAATTACTAATGGATGGCAGAGAAAACAATATGAGAAAGGTAGACCAATTGTGGGGTGGAAAATTTGCAGCTAAGGGATTATGCAATAGAGGACAAGATGAAGTGACTATAGGTTACAATATAGTTAAAGGCCGTTTTACAATACCCTCAGTTATGTCTTTGGGAACACTACCTTCATACTGTGCCATGTCTTCCACTGAACATCAAGATAATTCAGAGTCATTGATATTGGATTATATGGTTGATAAAAATGAGGTGTGTCGTCCAGAAATGTACACTGAACGTCCTTTCTTTTCTAAGACTGAGAATTCTAATGTTTGTGCAATAGTTAAGGTTGTTGGAAGACAAGAAGACGGCGGATTGATACTTTTAGGAAGAGGTCTAAGCTATCCATCCTTCAAACTAAATATGAATCCTGTTGGTTTATTAACGGTTTTATTCTTTTCTGTTGTTACTTATGACGATGTATTGCCAGAATTTGCCTTTGGAACACCATTAGAACCTTTGCCTTATTCTTTCGACTACAGATTGGTAGGTGTTGACAAAGATGACAATCCATTTTTCTCAGCATTTGGAATACTTAAAGGGAATGATGATTTTGGCTTACCACAAAACCAAAACTCTCCTAACAATGGTTTTATGTTTGATAAGTTCACCGGAAAATTTTTGACTAGCACAACTACCACCAGTACTACTACAACTACCACAACTACTACAACTACCACAACTACTACAACTACTACCACCACTACTACTACTACTACCACCACCACCACTACCACAACTACTACAACTACTACCACCACAACTACAACGGAGTCTCAAGGATTCAGATTTCTAGAAGAATCAAGAAATGAATATAATGATGATAATAATGGCAGTATTGAACAAGGAAAAGGCGATAAACACGATAGTTCCCAGAAACTAAGAGCTGTATTTTAATTCAATTCAATACAAGATCAACGGCGTAAAGTAAGAAAGATATATTAATGTATTATTATTTACACTATTTTTATATGGTTAAATAACTTTAGATAGAATAAGAATAGTCTCAGTATTGTAATTATCATTTAATAATATATTCAAATACACACGGAATTTCCACATTCCCTACATGGCCATTTTTGTTCGCATTACACCAGTTTTATTAGGGACAAATCAATATTCAGGTAAATAGATAAACATATGTATACCTAGATATACATATTTACCAATGAATCCACACATAAATATTAAAATCTATTACATTTAAAACTTTAAATGGACGTCCCCAAATACTGTCAACGAAAGTTATCTTTTATAGCAAAAGGAAGAATAAATTTACATTAATACAACTGTGACAAAATAAGAAAGAAAGTTGAAAACGCATCTTATATACCATATTGACAGATTAAATTAGGTAGTCCCGTAAATATGTAACAATATCTACTATATTAATGTTACAGTTGATGCACTACTATTTTGAGCAAACTATAGTCTCCTAAAACCAATAGAGGTACTTATGGCATTTAATTCGTCAAGTGAGATTTTATGCCATGACTGTTAGAAGTCTTGCGAAGTTGAGAATTGATTAGAGTTAGATATTTCTTGATATGTTCTGTAGTGCGCAGCTTTAAGGGTTTGTGTAAGTGTTTGTCTCGCGATTGCTTCTTCCTGAGAAGGTGCGGGGAGATCATTAAAAATATTAGCAAATGGATTAGATACATTAAATTGTCTTGGATATTTCAAATCTGTCAATATCTCATCAGCAGAGTAGAGCAGATAAGCAACTATATCCTCTCTTTCAATACCAATAGTATCCGGATCGATAATTGAAAAAATGAAATCTTTTTCAATAGTAACTGCCTCTTCAAGCAACGTTATCATCTTTTCGTTGCTTGGTTTAGTTTTCATTGATTTTGCAATGTTCAAACAGAACTCCACTTGGTATTGCTCATCCCTTCTAATTCTATCCAAACCCTCACATAACTGTGCTAGAGTATCTCCAGATTCATTGTTTATTGAAAAAGAGAAACGAATTAAATGCAAACCACATGAAAATATTTTCTTGAGTATTGAATAATAAATAAGTTTCTCAGAAAATAATGTATTCTTATCCAGAAAAGCACCAATGAACTCCTTTGTTTTCTTAAAATGTTCATTATTATTTATTTTGTTCTCTAATTCCTTATCATATGTTAACTTATCCTGTCTTTCTCCATTTTCATCACTTTTCTCATTGTTTTGGCGTATTATCTCGTTATAGTTCATAAGAAATTCTTTGTATATATTTTCCATACACATCGAAAATGAAAAATAACCTCTTGCTTCAGGTACCTGTACTTGTTCTAATAATTCACATGATAATATTACTGTATCCAAACTAGTGTTGTGAATATATATACGGCTTGAGAACAACAACTCCATGTAGTTAAGTAACTTTCTGTTTATCTTAGTTATTGACTTTTTGTCATCATATATTGGTATAAGTTCGGCCGTCCAAAATGCAACTTCGTATTTTTTGTACAAATTCCAAAGACGTGTGTACTTTATTGGAAACAGTATCCACCTATATGGATTTTCCTGTAACACTAACTCTTCTTTCTGTTGCTCTAGCAAATCCACTGTCATTTTTGTCGAAAGTTTTCTATTTTCATCAAAATTTCAAAACAGAATACTATTGCTTTGTCTATGTTCAATTTTACATAAAAAAACACAAGTTATATTATCTTTATTTTTTTCCTAATTCATTTACTGGTAATATATCTACTTAAGTGTACTTGATACAAATAACAGCTTTATTATTTTTGAGACACAGTTAAATATAATTTTGTCTATTATAAACCAATTAACTATATTAACTGGTTTAAATACTTATTTGCTCTCCGAATATGTACATTTGAAAATATAGCATAACCCCACATGTTGCCGCCGAGTGTATGTAGGTAGGTAAGAGGTGCCTGCCCTTTTCTTGAAACAAAGCCTTTAAACCAGTTGAAAAGGCAAGTAAAAGTGGAATAGGAAGTTGAAAGCCACTATAATTTAATGAACAATTTAATGTTTCAGTTTGTTGTGAAATAAAACGTTGTTAGTTTGTTGTATTTGAAATAGTGAAGAAACAATAGATACATATTTGTTCATTTTATACACGAAATTTCTGACTAATCTTTAAAAAAGTCAAATAGGAAAGTGTTGAACACAAAAATTGTTTAATACAGATATAGTATATATAAAATTATAACTTTCTTGCATTAATTATTAGGGAAAGATTGACTTGGTTTTGCATTGAATATGGAAAAGAGTAAAGATAATATACTAAAATTATCGAAGGAAGAAGAGGAGAGGATAAATGAAGAAGTTAGGGAGTCAAAAAGTAAGCAAAACGAAGAAGCAATACTTTGCAACGATCGAACAGGGAAGGAAGAGTTTATCAAAGAAATATGGTCAATGTACAAAAAAGCAGAAGCTTCTTTTTGGGTAACGGAAGAAATAGACTTATCTCAAGACGTTAGAGACTGGGAGTCACTTAAAGACCCCGAAAAGCATTTTATTAAGTATGTACTTGCTTTTTTTGCAGCAAGTGATGGTATAGTAATGGAGAATCTAGCAGTTAATTTTTTGAAGGAAATACAGATACCAGAAGCAAGAATGTACTATGCCTTCCAAATGGCAATTGAACAAATACACAATGAAACATACTCACTGTTAATTGACCAATATATAACTGATATAAAGGAAAGACAGATGTTATTTGAGGCTATTACACATGTAGAGGCTGTTAAGAAAAAAGCAGAATGGGCAATTAAATGGATGAATAATGAGAGATCATTTGCAGAGAGAATTGTTGGTTTTTCAGCTGTCGAAGGTATATTGTTTTCTGGTAGTTTTTGTGCAATCTTCTGGCTTAAAAAAAGGGGTCTTATGCCTGGTCTAACATTTTCTAATGAACTGATAAGCAGAGACGAAGGCCTTCATGCTGATTTTGGGTGCCTTGTTTACAACTCATTGAAATATAAACTTCCAATTTTGAGAGTTCAAGAGATAATTTCTGAAGCTGTTGATGTTGAACGGAAATTTATTTGTGATTCTCTTCCTGTTGATCTTATTGGTATGAATTCCAGACTTATGGCTCAGTATATTGAATTTGTTGCCGACAGACTACTTTTTGCCTTAGGAGTACCTAAAATATATAATTCACCTAATCCGTTTGACTGGATGGATCTTATCTCAGTTCAAGGTAAAACCAACTTTTTTGAGAAAAGAGTTGGTGAATATCAAATGGCAGGTGTTATGGTTAATCAAGATGACCAGAAATTTGACCTAAATACCGACTTTTAGTATATCCACCCACGATAATATAGTCAATTATTTAATCCTTGCTAAATTATAAATCAAGGAAAAAGAAGTTTATTTCTGGAATTTTCTGTTCTAGTGTGAACCCTTCTATATGCCCTGAATACAGCCAAAATCACTACGATAAAGTCACTCATCTAAACTAGTTTTTCCTCTCCCATTATTTTATGAAATCCAATCGGTTTTTGTGACTCTTTTCTGCAGAGTTTGTTGCTGCTTACATGGCATACACTCAGAATCTGGCAGGTGGGATAGCAAAAAGAAGCCAAGATTAATATAGTTACATTCAAGTCTACACTTTACCTAACTCTAGCTAATTTAATTATAGTACCTCTATTGTGTGAGCAATAACACATATCGCCGTTACGGCTGTATTAGCTTTAATTCAGGCTCCTCGTCTGAAAATAATATGGAGGACGCCCTCTTTTTGTTAGTTGAAACGCTATTATTTATTTCATCCTTCAGTAAATCTTTCGGAAATGGTGGTAGCAATTTGTAATCATCGTAAATCAAACTGTCATTCTCACTATCATGATTATTTTTAATGTTACTATTGTTATTACTTACTTTATTATTGTTATTGTTACAGCTACCTAAATTTGAAGTATTTGAATCAATACCAATATTCTTTTCATTGTGATATTTATCGACCAATTTATTCTTACTGTTCTTTATTACTGATGAAGATACATCATTTATATTTATATTATTCAATTTTTGAATCAACTTTAATTTTCTTAATTGCGATGATTTAAGAGGATGTATAACTAAAATCAATACTCTTATTGTTTTAACGTTATTGGGCCAACTATTTACATCTACTGATAACGAAAATATTGATCTCCTGTCTGTTTCATCTGACAAAAAATGACACTTAAACCACACTTGTTGTGCCAACCATCTTGGTATATTATATGGAAATGTTAATATTGCATATTTTAACTTGTATTTTTTTGGTATTGTGCTTAGGAATGACTCGCGCCATTTTAAAAATTCATTCTTATTATTGTAATATTCCATTGTATAAGGATCTGACATTTCCCATTTTCCTAGTAATTTCAATCCTATTCTCAAAAACCCCATGTTATCATTTTCATTATTCCATCTGGTTCCTATTGTTCTTGATTTTTGAAATCTTTGTACTTGTATATATCTCACTATTTCTTCGTTTATACTCCTACAGTACATATCTATTTCATTGTCCAATATATCTCCATAACCACCTAATAACAATAAGTCACTTTCATTCAGCATACATTTAATGTTGTCTTCCTCATCAAGCTCATTAGCATTATTACGATTTTTGTTCTTTTCAATATCTTTGCTTTTATTGTCACGCGTTATTTTTATATTCTCATCTCTATTCTGGTTATTACTTATCTTACCTTTTTTATTAGTCATATTCTTGTTAAATATCGGTGATAATACACTTTTTACTCCTAATCCTACTTTATTTTGAGTAACTGCATTCTTATAATTTTGTTGTGTTACTACATTTATTATTGGCCAAGTAAAACATGGTAATATATATGAATTTCTTTCTTTTATTGGCAATTGATCTCCTATTAACCCATTTTTTTCATTTACATTACTATTAATACTTTTGGAGATAACAGATTTTATATTGTCATTCCCAACATCATCTCTGTGGAAAAATGTGAACCATATATTGTTATCACTCAAATCATAAGAAACTTTCATTGGATCATGAACCTGTTGTATATTTGCATATATATTTTTATTATTTACCAACATATCTATTGTTCTATATGGTAACTTGCTAACTACCTTTAAACAAAAATTTGGTTTATAATTCATATTTTTCAAACCATTGCTATTTATATTATAATTACCATTCATTTTCTTATCATTACTTTTTTGCACGTAGTATGATTCCATTGCTGATTCCTCTAATTGGTTCATATCATATCCTTGGTATTTTAACCAATTCATAAATTCTTCATTTTTAGATTCACTTATTATATTGTTTACTCTATATACTATATGTTTAACTGTATCCCAAAACAATGCATAAAATCTTATTTTCCTGCTCTTTTTCTCATTTTCGATTTTGTTCCTTATTTTAATAGGTGATAATGATGATATTAATTCTTTTGATCTTTTTTCTATATTCACATTTTTACCACCTATTTCAATATTTCCTTTATTGCCACCTATTAATATACCTCCATTGTTATCATAATCCATTACTACATTACCTAAATGATCATGGCTTCTGTTCCTGTAATTACTATTTCCTTTGCTTGACTTTGGTGAAAGCGATTTCATCTTATTTCTACCATATATATCCTCATTTCTTGATCTATTTCTTCCTCTGGTTAATACTTTATTATTATTTTGTCGTTTATCATTAATAGTATGTTTAATATGAATACTATTATTCATATTTTTATTAAAAAAACCCTTCATGTTTCTGTTATTCAATTCAAACTCCATCTCTAAATCATTCTCATTTTTATTATATATATACTCATAGTGAAAAGTAACTGCCCATGAATATGGATCCCTATTTAATAGTGTACCACACGCTAAAAATGCTACTTTGTTTAATCCAAGCAATAAACAAACCTGTAGTAATGTATGATCTAATGGGGTACCTTGTCTAGATAACAAAAATATATCTGGTGTTGTCCACTTCATGTAATTTGATGTATTGCTATTCGTTTTTGTAGGTGAATATGGGAATGAATGAACAAAATGATGAACCTTTGATGAATTATCTACGCCTACCAACGGTTTCAATGGTTGAATAAATGTTGGCAATAAATGCCTTATTCCCCTTGGATCTATTCCAAAATAAGAATAACGCCTACCCCATGTTTCAAATGATTTTGTGATATTCTCCCAATAATATACATTAGAACGTATTCTTGTTTGTCTCAATGAAGGACCTATTCCTGACCATTCAATTATTTTATTCAATTTATTTAAAAAATTTTTTGTTACCTCTTTATTCTCGTTTCCAATAAATTTTACATTATATAAGCCCATTATATCTGGTTTTGTCCATATTTCCAAATATATTCGTGGCGACACCAACAAATTCAATGAATTTCTTTCATTATTTCCCATATTTGAATTATTTGACAATAATCCTGGTCTATCTCCAAGATTGTATAAAACATTCCCATTTTGATATACCCTCGTTTCGTATATTATTTCTTTTCCTATATTCCTATCATAAAACTTTCTATATTCTCGTCTTCTTATATGATGAGTCAAATTAGCGTTTCCACTGCTACCACTATTACTATTGTTATTATTACTGCTACTATTGTTTATTGTCATATTCACATCTACTTTTATTGGTGATAAACCGATACTGCTTAAGTCGTTTTTTGGAGAAAACAACATATTATTTCTTCCGTTATTTGTTCTTATTAATATATCCCTCCAATGTATCTCAGACCAACCTATATGACTTATCATGCTTGTTTTTGAATTTTTTCTCCATACATCTATTGTTATGGGACCCTTCCTTTCTAGCAATTTAATTAATTTATCCTCATCAAATTCTTTATCTAATTTATCTACACCTATATTTTCAATTACAAATGTTATTTCCGTATGAAACAATGGATGAATAGAACCAGATACTATTGGTGTCTCTTTCCTTGTACCATCAAATGTCAATTGTACAAATACATCAATAGAATCGTCACTTTCTTGCAATATATTACTTATTTCATATACATTCGATATTAAATTATCTATTTTTATTATTTTTATTATCATATATAATTTGTTTTCATCATCTATTTCTAATATATTTCCAAGTTGATGGTATTTAGGTATACTTCCAAATTCCATTTTACCCTCTAATTTACATGTTTCCCCATCTGGTAATTTTATATCCGTCTGTATATACGGATAGTATACCACATTTTTTAAATTAAATTTACATTGAATATGTTTCTTAACACCAAATACATTCATACTACTATTATTGTTTATATCTAATGTTACATACAAGTTATTTTTTTCCAGTTCATGTATTGTTCCTCTAAAAGGTACCACACCTATGTTATCCCATCTAACTACTTTATCTTTTTCAGAATCATTACATGACCAATCTGAAGTACACTTCGTTGGAAATGGACTATCATGTCCATATTGTGGAAACTTTATATTTAACCTATATGAAGATTTATCTTTTAGTGGTATTAAACTTTCCGACTCGGACTTATCAGTTAAATCTATTTTTACCGTATTTCCAGTATTACTATTTAATGGTAACGATTCATCTTTATTATAGTTTATTTCATTTCCAAATTCATAGTCATTACTCAACTCTTCCATCTCATTATTCTTTTTATCATTTGAATTTCGAAGTGTAAATTGTGTTAAATTTAGTTGAAAGTCATATATTTCCTGAAATATTATTTGTAGTGATATTCTAAACATAGGTATTGAAATGTTATTATTTGTTCTTTTTGATAATGTTATCATTTGATTTACACTTCCTGTCGCATAATTCTTCAGCACATCTTCACTATAACCCAACATTTCATTTACTGTACTTATTTTTGACCTCCATGCTATTATCCTGAACAACTCTCTCTCTAAATGTAAATAACTTCCTCTCCACTCAAATGTCTCATCAACCGAAATATCCACAGAATTACTGCTTCTCATTCCATCATATACACAACTGTCATCTGTATCATTGTCTGCACATACATTATTTGGAATATCAATCAACAAATCGTCGCCTTCCTGTAATAAAAAAGGTTTAATATCAACAGAATGTGTATAAAATTCTTTGCATGGAGGATAACCCAACAGTCTCGGAACCTCCTTGTTTTTTTTTCCGTCTAGTAGCCTTATCTCTGTTAATGTTCCACCAAATGAAAATTCCAGAAAGACATTATTTTGCTGCACTTTCGTTAAATTTTCTATTTGAACAGATCTAATAGTTGTTCTAAATCTCCTAGGAGTAAGCCAAATCTGCTTCTCCATTTCAGAATTTCCCCTATTTGTCATTTTTATGTCTCTACTTAGCAATTCTGTTAATTTATTGTATTCTTGCTCACTTACAACTCTATCTCTAAAATCCAATATTGAGTCGTTTTCCGAGGAATAATTGCTTTCATCGTTGTCTGAGTGATCAAAACTTGAATCACTGTTTATACTTTTGTCTTTGTCAAATTCTAAGTTTATTAAATTTCCCTTATCATTAACATTTTCTGATACTTCCCCCACTTCGCGTTTTTCATTACCTGCTTTTCTCTTTTTACTATGAATTCGCTTGGCCTTATTTATTGTTTTTCCCTTAATTTTATCAACAACATGTTTAGTTGCATCTTTTGCAGAGTTAACTATATTTGATCCGACAACACCAATTACAGACTTTAAAGCTCCTACAGAATTCATTTTGACCTATTTATGTTAAAGATATTCGTTTCTTGTTTTTTACGTTCATTACACTACCTCTTTTATCATATCATAAAACATATACCATTTGAAACAAACTTAATCTCCTAGTATATTTATTTTTAAATAATTAAGAAGATTAGTATTTCCATTCATCTATTCATTAAAGATTAACGAAAGAGCACTTTATTTGATCTTACAAAATATATTTTTACCACGTAAGTGGAAGCTGGCGCCCTTGCATTTCAGCGCCATTTACATGCATACCGATGTTAATTTGACAATACATGCAGTGGTTATAAAAAAATAATTCAATAAAGGAAAACATAATAATTTTAAGAGTGGGTTTGGTGCCATTATGTATATGAGTTCATTTAAATTAGCTTTGGAAGCCCTTTTGATTTACTTTAAAAATAATT
Source organism: Cryptosporidium bovis (assembly GCF_009768925.1). Taxonomy (NCBI): domain Eukaryota; phylum Apicomplexa; class Conoidasida; order Eucoccidiorida; family Cryptosporidiidae; genus Cryptosporidium; species Cryptosporidium bovis. The sequence continues at coordinate 493,167 of NW_027125030.1, forward strand.
GTAAATAACTTTCTTGTACCTGTCAAAATATAACTAGTTATTCTTTTTTTTCAATGAAGAGGGGTTTAATTGTTTCAATATGTAATTAATGATGTATTAAAAGAAACAAATGAATGATTTGGATTATATAAAAAGAAAATATGTAATATAATGATTTTTAATAAAGTGGTAATAATAGTAAAAATAATTATACTATATTTTGTGGTTGCATACAGTTGTGAAAAATCAGAAATATTTGGAAAAAACTATAATCAAGATTACATTAAAGGTAAGCTTGACATAATTGGTAGTACTAGTGGTATCAATAACATTAATATCACCAGTGACGCTGACAATGTGGAAAATGAAAAATCAATTAATAATATTAGGAAAGGTGAGATAGAAAATAAAAGAGACATAAATGAATGGATAATTGAAAAAGAATATTGGAACTATCAATTTATGGAGACCGGTGATAGTAAAATTATGGAAAATTATGATTTAATATGTTCAAGTATAGATAAAAATCAAGTGTTAAAAAAAAGATACTGGACTCATTTGATATTTATCCATGCAGACAACAATCTCGAGTCCATGTCGTTGGTGGATTTGGGGGAGATGACAAGTCCAGTACACGTTAATTCAGCTGATTATATGCATTTAGTAGTATATATTGATAGATGTGAGGATTACACAAACAAAGAAGTATCTGCACCGATAATAGCATGCCCAGAAAGTGGGTTAACGAACAAAACAATTACTCAGGACAAAATTAAACAGAATTTTACAGGTGCTTATGTATTATATAGATTTCGTTTAAGGGATGATCTAAGAGTAGCGTTCGGCAAAAAATTTGTGTGGATATTGTTGGAAGATTTAGGTGAGGTTAATTCTAATTCACCTACTGTTCTTTCAAATTTCATATCTAAAAGTTTAGATATGTTCCCCTCATTTTACACTGCATTGACACTTTGGAACCATGGTTCGGCTTGGGCTGGATTTGGGGATGACCATGATAGTTCAGATGGAATCGGAATGTTTTTGGGAGATATGTATAGAGGTATAAAAGAAGGTATAAATAGAAGTAATAAAGGAAAAAGCAATTCACATAGCTTTAAATTTGACTTGATAGGTTTTGATGCATGTTTAATGATGCAATTAGATGTTTTGGAAATAATGGGTGGTTTAGCTAATTATATATTAGCAAGTGAAGATAATGAGCCAGGGCATGGTTGGAATTTTAGATCTATAAACCCAATTACGAAAAGAGGTTCAAAAGAGGATGAAGTTCAAATGTTCGAGGCCAGTAATGAAATTACAAATTATAGAATAGCGACCCCATTGGAATATGCATCTAGAATAGTATATGGATATTCACTTCACTCCGATAGTTATCCATTGACATTAACTTTAATAAGTACGGAGTTATTTAACGTATTTAGCTATAATTTGTACAACTTATTTACGTTATTATACAGCTGTGGTGGTGAATCAATAGGCAGCGTAATTAAAAAATCAATATTTAATTCAAGAAAGATAGAAAACTGTGATTTTGTGAGTTTATGTAGTTGTTTTGATTTGGGTGACATGTTAGAACAGCTTAGAAACTATTTGTCTGGGGATTTTAATATAGATATATCTGTACATGAGTTATTGGCTTTAACTTTAGATTCATATTATGACATGCAAGTAGCAAGCGTCAATCTTCAAGAGGATGAAGTATTATATGACAATTATGATAACGATGATGGTTATATGAATGAAAATGAGGTGGAGAGCGAGAATGAAAATTGGCATTTTCCATCTAGATGGACAGGTGTTTCAATTTATTATCCAGATTTTTATAACCAGGTAACATGTAAAAAAGTAAGTTTGGCCAGAAAATTGGGTAAAAGCTACATAAAAAACAGGACTTCAAAATGGTCAAATATAATAGCAGATATATTATCAGATAAATCTGGTCATACATGTAGTTTGGGTATTAAAAGTGTGGAGAAAGGCCTGGAATTAGATTACGATAGGGGCCATATTTACATTGGCGATAATGTAGTTAGTCTAAATAAGACAATAATAAGCTATAACGAAGATTTAACTGAACTTATATTAATATCGAGAATAAGTGAAGGCGTGTTATCTTCACAGACACTAGTAATGTATCCAACAAATGAAAGTATCGGAAAGTTGTTGCCTATTTCGCTACTATATCCAACAAAAATAAGTAGAAATAACATAGTCTCTATTAAATATAAGCCGTTGACCTATTTTGAGATAAGTCAAATTATTTCTGATGATAAACAAAATAGAAATGATGATCAAATAATGAAAATTATGGTCTCAAATATAACGTTAATGTCAGGAATGGAAGGTGATCACTATACATCTCATTTTATGTATTATGATAATATAAATGAAATGAACACAGATAAAGGTATAATGGCATTTTTAGTATTCTACAATAATTTAACAACATCGCTATTCTTATCCACATCTGAAGGTATGATTGAAAAAGATAAGAATAGTGGGAATGGATTCTTGATACCAATAATATATTATGCAAGAATAGATCCGAAAAATAATAGCATTTTGGATAATTTATACAACTATCTGAGAACATTGTATTCAAAATTCTCCAAATATCTTAATAATGTAACTTATCCAATGATTGGTATTAATGTACTGCCAAGATATGATGATGTTTCAATAAATTCAAGAAAATTGAATATGATAACATCGATCCAAAAGAATAAAATATTTCGGTGGGGAAAATTTGATAATAAGGAACTAGAAATTAAATTAACGAAAAAGAACGCTATAACAAATAATGAATATGAAAATAAGTTAAAATCTAGAGTCTTAATAAATAGATATTCTGAGACGATGAACGGTTATGATGAGTTGGTTACATTTGGTGTAGGTGATATTGGCTCGAATTATTCAAATGTATGCAAAGAGTGGATAGAAGACGGAATATGTGACATTTATTGTGTGGATGATAAAATTGACTGTGAGAAAATATTGGAAAATAGAAAAAACATCAAATCAGAAGTAGCCATAAAAAAACCAACTTACAATTATTTTGAAAGTAAATATATACATGTGACCTGTGAACTTGGTGGTGAGGACAATGAATGTTGGCAAAATTCAAAATGTATGAATACAGGTAATATTGGTATTGGTAATGAAAATCCAGCTACTGGTGATTATCATGGTTACTTTACAAGTGAAAATAATGGTATTGGTGTTGAGAATATTTATAATATCACGGTTTCAAAATACAACGTGGAGGACAAAGTTATTCATAAAAATTATAGAGGCTATTGTATATGTAATAAGGGGTTTAAACATCAAATAGTGAGATTAATAGATAACATTAACGGAAATATATTATACAGGCACAGTTGTGAGGACATAGATGAATGCAGTGAGCAGTATAGACAATACAAAACAGAAGAAAGGGAGCAAAAGGAAGGGGATATATATACAGGTTATAATACAAATCACGCAATTTATCCAACCATAGAGAGAGCAAGGGAGGTATCAAATGTATTAAGTTCTCCATTTTCATCAATAAAAAAACATATATTAACCTCTAATGGACTAAAACGCCCATGCCACCCGTTAGCTGTTTGTATAAACAAAATAGGTGGCTATGAATGTATATGCAAACCAGGTTATCATGGTGATGGAAAAAAGTCGTGTGTTCAAAATAATGTTTGCGAAGACGATGTTTATGATGAGCTTTTTGACACTAATAACACAGATAGCAATAACAAATATGTTTTACACAGTAAATATATTAAAACAATTGGTGATGATAATAAAACCAGTAAGATCAAAGAATGTTCACTTGGATTACACTGTATTAATGAAGACTATGCAAATTTAATGAAGAGTATAGTTCAAGATGATTTATTGTCTCTAAAAAAAACGGATTATTGTGGTTGTAAGCAAGGCTATGAATATTCAGTAATAAAAATGAAGTGTGTGGATATAGACGAATGCAAACATAAAAAAAATGGTGATACAATGAATGTGTGCTCAGAAGATTCAATCTGCAAAAATACAATGGGGTCATATATATGTTCATGCCCACTAGGTTGGATAGGTAATGGTTATGTTTGTGTACCGAAGGAAGAAGAAAGGGACATAGCATTGAATATTCAAATATCAGGTTCATACGATAAATTTATACCATTTAATTATAATAATTTCAAGTCAATATTCAAACAATCAATACTGGATGTATTACATGATGTAAAAGAAGAGTATATAGAAATAGCTAATATAATACTTGATCAAGACAAAAATGTGGTTAATATTGTAGTACACTTTAAAAAAGGAATGAAAACAAAAAAAGATGATAATGGTGGTATTCATTCTAGTAAACACATAAATTTAGAAAAAAGTATTTATTTCATGAATGAATTAAGAAACAGTACATCATATTGGTACAAGTCAACATATATAGGGGCAAATTATGGGAATATGATAAATTCAAATAGGTTAAAAGCGAGTACCGTCTATATAAATAAGAGTAGTATGATAAATAAATTATTGCTATTAACAATGTCTGAGAAGGCATACTTATTAATGAATTCGTCACCATATGGTAAAACAATAGTTATATTAATATTATTAACGGTATTATTTTGGATAATAGTTATAGTGACAACAGTTATTTTTAGTATAAAGGCAAATAAAATCAACAATTAGAGTAAATCATATTTATTTAAATAATAAAAGTAAATAAAGATGAATAACATCAAATATTAACTGTTATTTCATCTAGGCAAAAACTAAATTGTTCAGTATATTTGGGAATTTCCACGAATTTGATATTTTACCATTCAACTTGGTCCAATACATTTCGGACTCATCATCATCAGGTGGGATAAAGTCAGCGTCTTTTTTAGATAAATTATCGTATATATATCTCCTAATATTTGGATCATGTTTAGCTTTTGCAATTCCAACAGAAGAACCTATATTTGGAATATTTTTTGCATATGTAGTAAAATAAAACCTCATAAATAGTGAGCCAAGTAAGTATGAGTGGCCGTATTCAAGAGGAACATCGATTGACATGAATCCAGGTTTGCATTTACCTTGTTCATTTGGTGTTAAATATAAATCTGGAGTAATAACAAGTTTGAACCCGTCCCTAAAAGTGTATGTAATATTTGGAAAATGTTCAAAAACCGTTCTATCAACGCTACTTTTATCAAAATGTATTTGTGAACAATCACCAAAAGGTTTGTATTCATCCGTGAAATGTTTATATTCATAATATGGAAGAGTGTAAAAAGACGTACCTGAATCAAAAATAACATATCCAGGAGTTCTATTAACAGTGTCAATTCTTTTATTATATTTTTTATATATGTAAACATCCATAGGTACGTCTTCCATATTACCAAACTTATTTTTAAGATATTCAGCTTCTAAATCGTCCCATTCATAAGCTAAAGATCCTTGATCACAGCAGTATTTCGTATCGCCTATAAATAAAGATTCAATTTCAACTTGCCAGTAATTTTCCCTCACAACTTGGAGCATGTGTATTTCACCATCATAAAGATTTGGGTCAATACCACCCAATAAAAGAAGTGCAGATAGGGAATGTTTATTGGAAATTTTATTTTTCTCATTTCTATTAAAATTGAAAAAATCAAATAATATATTGTTAATATTGACATTCTTTAAATTAGGTTTAATTCTGTAATCATTGATATATATAGAGAATGTATTTTCATTAATAAGGCCTTCATTCTTAAGTCTTTCAATAAGTGGTAATTGCAATTTACTGGAAGAAGAAAGCTGAGTAAAACCCAAGCCCAGCACACCTTCAAGCTCAATGGCATCAAACACATCAATTTTGCTATTTTCTGTATTTTGAACTTCATCAATGAGACCAATAACATGTTCATTAAGTTGGAAATTATCAAATTTGAGGGTGTCAAAAATAAGTTTGCCAAATATTTTACCTGTACCAAATATAACTGATATATCTTCGTATTTTGGTATTCTTTTAAAAGATTTTGATAAATACTTTGAATATCTTTTTACTTTTTGGCAACTTGGTTGATTACATTCACTGCTTATTACCCATAAATTACTGCTACCAGTATCTATAATTGGCCAAAATTCTTGTTCAGGCTCGCCTATCTTAATTCTACATAAAAAGAGTGAATTCTTAGCTTCGTATAACGGTATTGTTATATTGGTTAAGTATAAATTATATGGTATGTTTTTATCATTGATATCTTTGATATATATAGTTTTGTGTAATCTTTTCACACTTCTATATATATTGTTTAAATTATCTTTAATTAAGGATGAAGATGGCATTTGCTTATGAGTTTTGTTATGGTACTCAACACCAATATTTATTTTCGTTTCATTATAATTGCTGTCGTTATATTCGTCATAGTAATGATGGTGTTCATACTCTTTATCATTGCCACCGTTGCTATCATAATCGTCATTACCATTATTTATGTTATTAAAAATCAAATTCTCTTTTACTGATGGTGACCATTTATAAATGTCAGTTTGCGATAGATTTCCTGCGATTTCAATAACACCATCACCGCTTTCATTTAAATTACCAATTAAGATGAAGCTGTTGTTAATATGGTATTCTTGATTACATCTGTAGTGATAATTGATTACTACCCTTTTATCAATTAATATGCCAAAAATAATGAATAGATAGATGTATAACATGGTACATGAATTATGAAACATGTTCGATAGCATATATTATTCATCATTCACTATATGAGTCACAGTCAAGAAAAAATTAAGGCCCTCATTCACTCAAAGTAATATCGGTGTGGTTTATCAAAAAAGAGTAAACACTGGTAGTAGCAAACTCGTGTTGTTGGTTTGAATATATTAGATTTACCTGTATACGTTATTGTTGCTATTATTTCTATTACTAATGGTGACAATGTCGCACTATTATTATTAATTATAACCTAAAAATTAAATTTGTGGAAAAAAAAGGAAAATCAGGTATACCGGGTTAATAATTAACGAGAAAAAAAATAAGGGAATAAAAAGGGATATGAATGGTATAATATGAAAAAGGGAAATAATTTAATGAGGAATATTTGCATTGTTACTATAATGCATTGTTTTTGTGATACATGTTAGAATTACTGATACAAGAAAAAGTAGTCGAAATTGAGGAACAAATATAAGCAGTAACACATTTAAAGCAAAAGTGTAAACACTAAAGATGAAATCAACAACAAATAATATGCTTAAGTACAAAATAGGGAATTACAGAATAGGACAGACATTGGGAATCGGGTCATTTGGGAAGGTGAAATTAGGAATACATGAACCAACAGAAAGAAAAGTAGCAGTAAAGATAATGAATAAAGAAAAAATGAAATCATTAAATATGTATGATAAATCAAAAAAAGAGATAAGTATATTGAAAAGTATAATACATCCGCATATAATAAGATTATACGAGGTTTTAGATACACCAACAGATATATATATGATAATGGAATATGTAAAGGGTGGTGAGTTATTTGACTATATATTACAAAAAGGGAGATTATCAGAAGATGAGTCAAGAAGACTATTTCAACAATTAATATCTGGAATGGAGTATTGTTATTTAAATGGAATATGTCACAGAGATTTAAAACCTGAAAATATATTACTGGATGATAAATTTAATATAAAAATAGGTGATTTTGGATTGTCAACCTACATAAAAGAGGGTGATTTTTTGATAACATCATGTGGTTCTCCAAATTACGCAGCTCCAGAGGTAGTATCTGGGAAAGCATATTCGGGACCAGAAATAGATATATGGTCATGTGGTGTAATATTATATGTATTGTTGTGTGGTGCATTACCATTTGATGACGAGAATGTAACTTATTTATTTAATAAGATAAGGCATGGAATATTTAGTATACCTGGACATGTTTCCGATTCAGGTAAATCGCTGATATTAAAGATGCTAACAGTAGATCCATCTTTAAGGATAACATATAAGGAAATAAGATATCATTTATGGTTTAGGCATAATTTACCATTTTATTTGGAGCCACATTATTATTATTTACTTACGGATGTTAAAAATGACTATATTTATCTAAATGATGCTATTGATAAGAAATCACTACATAAAAGCAGTGTTATAAACAAGAATAGTGGTGGAAATAATAGTTTTAGTATATTATCAGAAAATTTGACACAAGAATGTGCATTACTCGCACAAAAAAAGAGGAGACATTTAAGGCAACATTCGGTGTTTTCAAGACAAATTCAGAAAAAGATTTCATCACTAAATCAAAACTTTTCAAATGCATGTATTCGTGATACATTTGTGAGATCATTTCAAACTAATTTAGACTTGGGTTGTGTAGATGTGGGAACGAAAGTATTTGGTTTTGATGGTAATAACAATAATGGTGAAAATAACAAGTATAAAAGCAAAAATCTACATGGCCATCATAGTTATCATAGCCATCATTACATTAGGAGTATGGATAAGATAAACTTGCTAAATAGTATGAAAAAGAGTAACGATAATTCACCTAAACAACAGAGCATATTGAAATTACTTTACCATAAAATAAATAATGCAATAAAAGCCGAAGGTAATAAAATGAATTGTTTCAATAACAGTAACGTTAGTATTTGTATGGGTAAAGATAATATTCAGGATCATATTAATCACAATGTTTTTGATACCAATGAATTAAGTAATCTGAAAACTGGTGTTATTGATAAAAACAACAATTTAGGAATGAGCCACATATTGGACAATAAATTTGATAATATTAAAAGTAACGACAGTAATAACATTGGTAGCAATCATATCAAAGAACATGGTTATCAATATATTGTTGGAGAGTTAAGATACAACAGAACAAAATCATTATTGGTCGAGTCAGAAATCAATATGCATATTCAAAATAACAAAAATTCAGGTTCTTATGCCAAAGATAGCAATGGTAATCAAAATGACATTGACAACTGTATTCGAGAAACAGTTAATTTAGATGAACATGATAATAACAAAAATATAGATGACTATAAAAATAATAATAGCAGTAGTGTCACCGGTCACAATATTCATTATCAAAGTAGTAATAGCTATTACAACTATGACTATCGCGGTGACATTGGTATAGAAATATCATCAATACCTATTTCTCTTGACAGTAACAACAAAGTCATAAAAAATAGATGGTTTTTGGGTTTTGAGATATACGGAGATTTGACCAGAATAATAAAAATAATATTAAATACTTTACTAAATATGAATTATGAATGGGTATTTATATCCTCAAATAAGTTGAGATGCAGGCCAAGAAGAAAGGTGAGCAAACACAACATTAGTAATGAGTGTATTGACGAGTCTTTAAACACAAGTGACGATAATACAAATCTTAATAATTCGAATACACTAATTACTGCAGTATCTAATTTTTTAGACAACGAAGCTTATTCTGATTGTCTAAGCTATAACGATGATAATTACACTGAAAATAGTGAGAACAAACAACATGAAAATGATAATATAAATATCTATGTTGAAAAGAATCGTGTTAGAGAAAAAGAGTCGACATATTATATTACAATACAATTATTCAGAATAGATCCATTCAAGTATTTATTTGATACACAGATATTCGACGGTCCCTTGTTGACTAATCTTTATAATGCTTTTAAAGTTACATCGTATATTTATAACAATATATATTCGAATAATTTAGACCAATAATTTAGTTTTTGGTGTTTAACTTGTACCTAATTTTAGTAAACAAAGCAAAATATGTATTTAGAATATTCTGTTTTTTCATATACTTAAATATTGACAATAGTTATTGGAGAATATAAGGCGAGACTTATTCAAAACTTAAAAGTGAAGAGTGTGATACATTTAGAAACACTATTTAGTTTAAAAATACTTTAACTTTTCTTTATTTTAAATTACCTTTCATTATAATAGCTCTGCAAACATTATTAGCCATGTTCAAATTTTGTCATAGTTGGTATCAATAATACTAACAGCACAGCTGTATTGTTTATACTAATATTGTTACTGATTTTTGGTGCTAGTTTTGGCAGTAAATGACCATAAAGAGTGATGAGTTAAGCTAAAACAAGGTGAAAAATTAAAAAATTGCCAAAAAAAGGAATTTAATGTATTTAAGATAAAAAAGATACTTTTAATTTACTTTTTCATTGCATTAGCAATCTCCCCTCTTTATCTAAATAAATATATATTTTTTGTATTAATGTGAAAAATTTCAAAAAATAAATAATATATAAATAACAGTAAATAAATAACACTAACTAAATTAAATAAATAATTTCAATAACTTGAATAATTAATGTAGGCTTGCGAAAAGTAGATAATAGTGTCATGTGACTGTAACGAATTGAAAAAAGTTGTAAATTATATGATTTAAATATAATAATAAATACAAGAGTTAAATTCTTTTCAAACAATATATATTATATATGATTAATAGTGGTTTTAAATGATACTTTCTGATAAGGGATATATAGGGTTGAATGATAGACTGTTAAATGAATATGAGAAAGAAGAAACACTAGATACAGTAAGCGAGGAAAAAATAATAGATTCACAGTACGTGTACTTTAATTCAACAAATAAGGGAGAATTGTTGATATATAATAAGTTGTCAAATGTGCTATTTAGAGTAAGTGATGGTGCAATAGTAGAATACGAACTTCCAGAATTGTATAAACAGGAATTTGACTCGAGGCCACTACGTTTGTTGCTGTACGTAAAAGATGAATTATCAATATCATTAGAGAAAGAGAAGATAGATACGGAAGGATATTTTTCATATGTATTAGAAGATTTTGGTGATAGTAGAAAAATACTTGTATACAGAAAAATAAGAATAGTAGGAAGCAAAGTTTATAATGGGAAGTGTATATATAATTGGGTAGAGAATGAGTATATGGAATGCAAAATATCACTTAATGATGAGGAATTAAGAGGAATTATTTGGTGGAACTTCGATTTAAATTTTCTTCATTCAAATAATTTGGAATTATTTATAAACTTAAATAATAATAATGAATCAGTAGACAACAACTCACTGAATGATCCTTCGATACTACTAATAACCAGCGAGAAATTAAGGTTATATAGTTTAAAAGACAGGAGTATAACTTTAAATTGGGAAATAGTGGAAAAGAACTCAAGGGTATGGTATAATATTGAGTTTCAGTGTGTGTTATTGCAGGTTTCACAAAATAAGTTATTGCCATATGTGAATATAGGACTTAAGGAAGACCAAAGACCGGTTCAGTTGCAGACTCTTGAACTTTCCATAAGCAATAACTTGTTGCAAAAGGATATACTTTTGATAAGCATATACAATAACCTCTATTGCATGCACATAGATAACGAGAATAGTAGAATATCACTGAGAAACTTACTCAATCACGAGAACAGTGATCTCGTGCTTGATATAAATGACTCTTTTAAAGAGTTTAATGTGATAAAGTTAGACAACTTGATTATTGTATTAAATTTACATGGAGATAAGGCATTTTGTATTTACGATATTAAGCTTTTACTGAGTAAAAAGAACATAAAAAAAGGCTTAAGAAAACAAGAGTGTAGTAAAAGCAACAATATTGAGGACTCAAATGACAGTGAAAGGAATTCTAGATGTGATAAAGATTCTATAAGTGACGGTTATTATATAGTTCCGTCATTGTTTACAGATAAATTTAAGAAAAATACGATAATATGCATGTACAAATACGATAATACGAATTACTATAAGAAACTAGTTGTTGATAGTAGAAATGCTTTAGATTCTAGTACTATTGTGCTTTTTGATTCAAGTATGAATGTAATTATGAGAATATTCGTGAACAGAATACAATATTCAAAATTGATTTTATCGGAAAAAGAATTATTGGGAAGCTTGGTTAACATAAATGGAAAGAAAGACGAGAAACTTCAACTTTTGCCATTTGTACTTAATAGGACTTTCACCAGTTATGGAAATGACACGTGGGATTTTGAATTTATAAATAGAATTAAAGAGTTATATGAAATTGAAAAGAACGCACGTGGTAGTAGTAACAACAGGAATATAATGTCTCTTGTGATGTATGTATTGGAGTTAATTAAACTGAAACTGGACGTAAAACAAGACATAAAAAACATATTCTACTGGTTATTGTTGGACATGTTGTTTTACATGAAAAATGAACCACTTTTACATAATCTTTTGCAGTATCACATAATTCAAGATTCAAATAAATTACTTATCGAGTTGTTCAATCTTTACTTGTACAATACAAATTCGGAGAATGAAAAGAAAAAAGTTAGATTTGAATTAGACTTTTGTGAAAATGAAAAGTGTATTACTTGTTCTAATAAAATAAGTTTAAGGGAAAACTACTTTTCACTTAAAAACAAACTGTGGTTGGAACAAATATGTTTAGATGTTGCATACAGACTTGGAAATATAGATATAATAACAAAAATACTTATGATTAGAAGAGAATATAGAGAAATAATAAAACTTCTTCGATTTAATTCGCAACAAAAGATTGTGTTTAACTTAAATGATGACTTTAAAATCTTGGAAAATGCCATTTTGAAATCCTCTAAAAAATCTCAGGCATCTAAATTCCCCATTTATACAATTCTCTACAAGGTTGGAACCGACATAGATGAACTCAATTGCAATCCAAATATTTTGATTGATCTTATTAAACAAGTAAAGTGTTGGATAAATGACTACAACGATCAAATTAATTTAATTATGGATAAAGTTAGTCTCTTTAAGCAGAAAAATAGCGATAATAAATTTGAAAAAGTCAATGTGTTTATTATTGGCAAACCTAATTTACACAAATGCAGTGTATGGCTTCCCGAACTTATAAATTTAGACACCAGTGAAAGCCATAGTGGGAACGAGGGAGAGGGAGACGATTGCAACAGCATTCTAAGTAGTGATGGATGTGATTACATTGAAGACAAAAATACTAATTCAACTAAATGTGACTACATCTTTTGTTGTAAAAGTGATGACATTTGTCACGGAGAATATCAATATGGTTACTTTACTGATGATAAAACCATAGAAAGCAAAAGCAAACTGGACATTCATGATGATAATTTCCGCAGAAATTGTCAGTGTGAACCTGCGAGTGATAAAAATAACTCAAATTTTTACTCTACTTATGAATCTGTTTATGTTTCTGCTGTTGAATCAAATGAAACTTTAACAAACAACCCAATAAATGAGGGTCATATTATCGAAAATGGAGACATTGAAACTGATTCAAATAATGATAATTTAAATAAGTCAATCTTAAACAATAGCGGAAAGTCCCCAATTCTCCATCTACAATCAAAAATTCTGATCCAAAATGAATACGATGAATTGGATTCTTCGTCATCCTCTTACACTTCCTCATCGCGATCAAGCTTCAACAGCTATGAATAACTACCACAGAAACGAACAAACAAATTTATAACACGTTAATTACCGAAGCCAATATTCGACCATATTTACTCTAGAAATCTAAAATTAAGTTCGAATTAAACAAGATGATAAATGCGAAGTAAACACAAATATAAACATTATACATTTACATTTCATGTAGATATATATATGTGTACACCTATATGTATATATACCTATATGCATGTGTAGATCTACAATTTAAACACCGAAAACCTGAAATAAACGCTTTAATTATAGTTGTAATTTCAAATACCCGGTATTTTTAGAGTAAACATTAGGTCAATTAATCATAGTCCTCACTGAGTTATGTACTGCCACAATTCTCCCCATCGGATCTTACTGTAAATATGCAGATATGTGCCCTTATTAAATTCAACTTGCTTTTTCCCTTTTTGATGTTGCTTTCTCTTTTCCGCACCGTTATAATAAAACAAATTAAATAGGCAGTGGAATGTTGCTGTCTCTGGCAAATGGTATTCTGTTCTTAATTCCACTAAAAACATTGCTGCTTATATAGTTTAGTGCACTATATCCACCGGGAAAATTAGTAATTAAGAACGAAATAAGTGCAATTATCTGTACTATTGAAAATAATAACGTTAATATATAGCTTTTCAATATTAATGTTGCGTATAGTGTTAGTGATAAACTTGTAACATATATAAACGAAAATGGCAACCTTTCTCTCTCAACCATGTATTTAAAGAAGCCATTTATTCCCTTTAATATAGCAAATCCAGACATAAAAAAAAATGAACCAAATGTAAACAGTATTGAAAATTTATGGGGAGATACAACTATTATAGGTAAAAACATGAATGATAACGACAAAAATAAGAACGATGTACCCATACATAATATAAATGTTAGTATTTTTTGGGGATTTAGTGAATCAGTTGTATCTTGGACCTTCTGATGTGCTTTGTATATCACATTTCTAGCAGAATCCGTTGCAATCTTTGCAAACATCATCAATACACACCCTTGCTATAACTGTCCGTTTTACTATTATGAATCTATTTTTATCTTGCTTTTTTTCTCTCTTTTTATACAGTTTAATTTTCAATAATCAGCACTTACACTTTCACCCGCCTTAACAGCAATTTTCCATTACCGCCTGTTTTTTCCCATTACCTATAGTTTCTCATTTTTACACAAAACCGGAAGACAGATTACTTTCGAGGCAGTTTAAATATGTCGTAATAAAAGTAGTTTTAAAATGGAACCAAGTAGAGCACATAAGTACAACAGGCCTGAAAGTAGTGGATTTGTCATTTGAGGGCCAAATTTCCACACGCACACAACAATCATTATCCACTCATCTTTCCTTTTGGATTAACTTAATTCTTTTTCAATTTACAGATTGAAGTATGACTTTATTGGTTTGTATGCATATTTAATAATAAGCTCTACATTCCGTGCCGAAAAGCGAAACAAATTACCTATAGAAAAAAAGTACTACTTATCTGTTTAATTTCACACATATATTTGAAACTTAAATCAGATTGAAAATTTAATGTTTAAGTGCAATGTACAATTAAAACACAATAAAAAAGTGCACCACGGAAAATAGTGGTTTAAATGTAATGGTGAATGTATAGATATCAATTTAGGTGCATTTGTTGAAATAAACGAGGCAAACCTCCGCCTAATGATTAGCACAAATTAGTGTTCTTCTACTACATAATTTCATTTAAAACCTAAATAGAATGCCTTGACATTCTCCTCTAATGTATGAAATTGAATTATTAATTTTTATTCTCTTGATTTGTCAAGGCAGGGATACGCCGTTATCTTTTTATTACTCACAATTAATTGAGTAAAACCAAAATTAAAACAGAAAATATTAATATTCAATATAGTTGTCTAAATGTTTATTTTAATCTTAAAAAATTTTGTTGACTCAATACGAATTCATCTATCTGCCACGTCAAAATTACTTTTATTGCTATAAATTATTAAAATACTTTTTGGCGGTAAAACGTTATCTCAATTATTTATTTTGTTAATATGTATTAGTTAAGAAAGTAAAATGAAAATAAATTAAGGTAATAATAATAATAATAGCAATAATATTATTATTAGAAAGGAAAAAAGAGAAATAGAACTTAAGTATTTTCTCTGGATGTTTTGTTAATAAGGTATATTATTTAAATTAATACAATCGCGATATAGTTCAATATCCATTTGTTTACCCTCAAACAGGTTTAGTCGTTAATAAATTCGGAAGAGGAATAAAGCGATTTTTCCTATAATATATACAATTAATATAAAAAAGAAACTTATAAGATAAATATCCTCTTCTTAATTAACACTAGGAAAAAAGAGCATTAAAATTACCGAGGTGCAAGATTTTACCTAAATCGTCTTATCAAAACCAATAAGAAAAGCATCTTAATAATTAAATGTATCTGTAATTGGTATTCAAAGTACAAATATTAATAGAAGATATAAAGTAAAACTGTCACGTGCACTTTTTTATTAATGGAAAAATTAAAAACTCATTAAAAAGGTTAAAAACAAAAGAAGAAATGAGTAATAATAAAAATAATAGTGGAGGAAACGGTAACAGTAGTGTTGGAAACAACAATGGCAATAGTGATAATTCAATGAGCAAATGGCCCTTACCTAGATTGTATTCTGATGTAAATGTATATAAACCTAGAGAATATTGGGACTATGAAAATTTTCAAATTGAATATAACACTCCAAACAATTATGAAATTGTCAGAAAAGTAGGTAGAGGAAAATATAGTGAAGTTTTTGAGGGGATAAACACATTAAATAATGAAAAGGTAATAATTAAAGTATTAAGACCTGTAAAAAGAAAAAAGATTAAACGTGAAATTAAAATACTATATAATTTAAATGGTGGTCCAAATATTATAAAATTAATAGATATTATTAAAGATTCAAGTAGTGGAACAATAAGTTTAGTATTTGAATATTTGGACAACGTTGACTTTAAAACATTATTCCCTTCTTTCTCAGAATATGACATTAAATATTATATATATCAAATATTAAAAGCACTAGATTATTCCCACTCACAAGGTATTATGCATCGTGATGTTAAACCACACAATGTCGTAATAGATCCTAAGAAAAAAGAATTGAGATTAATTGATTGGGGTTTGGCTGAGTTTTATCACCCAAGACAAGATTATAATGTTAGAGTCGCAAGCAGATATTATAAAGGGCCTGAACTACTAATTGATTTTCAGTATTATGACTACTCACTTGATATATGGAGTTTAGGTTGTGTATTGGCCGGTTTAATATTTAAAAGAGATCCATTCTTTTGCGGTGTTGACAATAATGACCAACTAGTTAAGATTGCTCGCGTACTTGGAACCGATGGATTGTTTGATTATTTAGCAAAATATAAGAAACAACTCGAACCTTATTTTGACGACTTACTTGGTAGGCACACTAAAAAACCTTGGAGTAAATTTATTAATAGCGAAAACCAGCATTTAGTAAATCCCGTTGTTATAGATTTATTAGATAAGATGTTGGTTTATGATCATGCCGAAAGAATATTACCAAGAGAAGCTTTAGCTCATCCTTATTTCGAAAGAATCTATAAAGAGGAAGGTAAATAAATACTATAAATTGAGCGTTCTTTAAATATAGCTTGGTTATCTTGTTTGTATTCAAGTAATAATGGTCATAACGTGATAATATTAAAATAATATCTGATTTTTTTAATTATGCATAAAAATATTTAGTTTTGTTCAGGTGATGAATCACTTTTATATTCACTATCTTCATCTTGAATGCTCTCTAAATGTTTAATTAATTCTTTATTCACTTCATTTAATTTTAAATTATCAAATGATTCTGATTTCTTCATCAGTAATTTTGTCTCTAACAACGGAACTGACTCATTCTCGTTATTTTTTTGATTATAACCTGATTCTTCCAATTCCTCACTTAAACTTTTTCTTTTCAGTGGTTGCCTTGATTTATTTGTCTTCCTTGTTACTGGAATGGTCTTTCTTAATAAAGGTAAATCTATTCCCAACATTGGACTTTCAAATGAATGCATAGTTGCTAATTTGTTACTTACTAATAATTCTCTCGAATTGTTTTCTGAATTTTTATTGTTAATATTATTATTGTTGGCATTATTATATTCATAGTCGCTATTTGAATTACTTGTTCCTCCCACTTCTATATCATAATTGTCACCTTTCGATGCTATTTCTAGTATTTCACTCATATATCTTTTTAATTGTTCAATTGAAACGCTTGCATATGTTGGTAATAAGTTACCTACACCCTTAACAAAATGTGTTTTTATTTTCTTTTCATCATATATGCTTATTAATTCCATTATATCCCTTGTTGGCACAATTTTATCATTCAAACTTTGTACTATCATTAAACATTGAAAACGATCTGGATCAAAATCAAGTCTACCAAGTGTAAATCTCTTGTAATTCATTATTGATGGAGAAAACATAATCACTGGCACTTTACTTATTCTTGAATTTACCTTACTCATACTGACCGCAGAAAAATCAGATGTTATTATTATTTCTGGTTTAAATGCAAGTATATTTTTCTCGATTACTTCTTTCGCAATATTTACACATTTTTTTAAAACTATTATTCCAGTAATTCTGTAAAATATTATAACTATTAGTAACTTTTATTCAAAAATTAATTTTTTTTCCATCAATTTATATATATTATATTCGAACAATAAGAATGCTTTAAACTTACTGAGGAAAGAAATAGCGATATTTTCAATAATATACCAAAGTAAACAACAACTTCAATTATTCTGAAACAGATTTTTATTTCGCAATTCATTAATTAATATATGCATATATACACACTTTCAGCAATTCTTACTTACATTAGTATTAATAATAGTATTGCAGAGGTTATAACATATGCTGTCTTTGATTTTACAATATTTGAATGATAATTTAAGTCAGGCGATCTAATATATGAAATTCCAACTATTTCCTCTATTTGTTTTTTTCTGTGAGATCTATAATTGTCGTACAATCTTTTTGGAATTTTATTGAAATCAATTATCCAAGTAAATATTTGATAAATCAAATTTACTTTATTCTCATAACTCACCCGTGAAGGTATAGTACTCGTGTTCCTTTTAGTTCATTCATGGCTTTTTTTTGTATGTTCATTTCATAATTTTGATTGAATATAGTATTTCAAATAATTTACATTGATCTTATGTTTAATGGTTAATGTATCTTTTTTTTATTGTCTGTTAATAATGGTTTATCTTTTTATTATCAAAATATCACATATTTAAATATGTATATTCTTTATTTATATCTAAAAAACGATGAAAATAAAACAAGTATTCAAGTAAGGTATCATGAATTACGTTTAATTTTTTTCTAATTATACTGTATTTAACTGTGTGTATGCATTCTAATTTGCCAGAAATTCAAAATATGACTCGTTCTTTATTATGTAATGGTAATTCTCAGTTGCCGCCACACGTGGCGATACATGCAGAATACCATTCCCCACATGCATCTGCGAAGCTAAAAGAATTTAAGGTAATGTAATTGCTTTGTAAAGCATAAAATAAGAGTAATGGAACTTAAATTCGAATAAAGTTGAGTGAAAATACACAGAAGTAACCAGTAAGCGAACGAATTACAAGTTCACAGTAATATAATTAAGAAAAAATAAATAAATGTATATGCGGTAATCACTTTGCCCTTCAAATAGTGTAGTAAATTTATTTTATTGTTAATAGCAGTATTCGTAGTATGACTTTTGCAAATGTAATTTAATGGGACATAGATGATTAAAATTAATTAACTATTTAATGAAAATAGGTTTATAAAATGTGAACTAAAAGTGAAATTTATTAATGTATTGGGAGTTTTGTTTAATTGTATTATCAATACCAGCTTGTTTTTGATTTCCAATAAAAAAGTTGTTAATATAGGAAGATGAAGACGAATTATGTTGATATCTAAACTGTGAGGGATTTCCGTTGCACAATGAAGATGTTGTAGAGAAACAACTTTCAATGCCATTGGTGTTTGGATTTAAAACAATCTGTGGTTGAAGTGAATCATCTCTAAAGACATTTTTTTGAGTAGAGGTGAAGTTGATTGGTTTAAGAGAAGTTCCCCCAGATACAGCCTTTTGTTGGCCTTGTTTAAAAAAAAACTTATCTGAATCGTTATTAACAATGGGAACATGATAATCATGTGATAAATTATTATTAAAACCAATGTTGTTATCATATCCAACAATGCCATTAATAAATCCCTGGTCGTGTTTACTGGAAACAGAACCTGGAATTAAATTTAAATAATTTTGGTCACTTTGACTACACATTTTAATATTTCTTAGACTAACATTGCTATTCGTATTTTTCTTTGAAATATTAACCTTAGATACATGGTGTTCATCTAATAAAGCATTATTCTGATAATGGTTATTCGAATTTGTGTTGAAGCCACCAACATTAATCAAGTTAATATTTGAAATATGGATTGAATTGGGTATTATATTAGACTTTATAATTGAAATAATTTGTGGATGCCAAATAACAGAAAAGTTACTGTTGAAACATTGAATCAACTGTCTTATGCATTCCGGATGAAATAATGCTTTTTTAATTGTCCAACGTGTTTCTGGATTCGGATCAGTAAATCCAATAAATATTTCCCACATAAAACATTGACTTTGTTTAAATCCAGAATTAATGTCGCCGTCATTGTTACCACATTTTTGTCTTGATTTACTTAGTACCTTGTTATTGAAATCATTTCTTATAAGTTCAACTACTTTTAATATATATGGAGCGGCTTCTGTTACATCTAGTCCTTTTTGTCTACATATGAATCTTCCTGTTAAAAATAACAATAAATTCATACCAATAGCGTAGTTGTCTATCTTTTCAGTTAAAGGTCCTTTAAATGTAAGGACTTCTGGAGGGTTAATTTCTAATGTTCCAGGCCACTCTAAAGGATTTAAGTGAAGTCTATTGGTTCTTTCACTCCACCCAAAATCACCTATAACTATCTTCTTATCCGAGTAACGAAGAATATTAGTCGGTTTTAAATCCCTGTGCACCACTCCTCTGTCCTGTAAAAACAACACGCTTTGTATTAGTTGAATAAAGTGTTGAAATGCTTCAATTTCACCTACACAACAATTTTCTCTCCAAATTGTACCATCATCAACATAATCTTGTACTAATAAACTGCCTTCTGGACCAATAATGATTTTATGCAACCTAACTACTCCTGGACATTGACTTATAATCAAATTTTCAATTTCAGATTGAAACATTCTTTCTATTCTATCTACTGTATCCAATGGATATGTATGTGGTTCTAATAACTTTCCAGCATATTTTTTTCCTGTTACTTTGTCCTTTAATAACCAAACTTTTGCATATGTCCCTGTTCCAATCATTTCCAATCTTTCATATGACCTATACACAGTACTTTGTCTTTCTTCTATTATTTTTTCCCAATTTGGAATTTTTTTATACCATCCTGGATCTCTAAAACCACCTATATTCACTTTTTTGTCTATTTCACTCAATACACACTTACTATCCATTGAGTCTTTTTCCCTATTATCTTTAATTACTGATAATTCTTCATCTCTTTCATATTTCATAAACAATGTCTTTTTTTTTATTCTCAATTCTCCGCTTTCTGCTCTCGAAATACTATTCCCCAAAGATCCCGACACATCCCCGAGTTTTTGAACTTCTTTATCCATATATGAAGATAATACCGCATTCTTGTTATATTGTATAGTGACATACTCTCCAGTAGAACCTGAACTGCTTGTATTTGCGCCATTACTACTTGTTTTTCTTATTCTCTCAACTTTAAATAATTCATTCCCATCCTTGTACTTTTCATTAGATAATGAAGGGTTCAACATTCCTTTTTCAGAACAACCTGCTCTGAAGTTGTGTATAAATCTCCCTGTTTTTCTTTTGTTATCTTCATCTATTTTGCCGTTGTAATTATGAAAATTTTTGTTTCTAAGGTTGTATTCGTATACCTTTGAAGATCCTTCTCTTGATGAACCGTAATTCTCTGAAGATAATTCATTACAACTTTCATGTATTGTATACATAATTAATTATATATGAATATATTCAAATTAATATTACTATTGCTTATTCCTGATTATATCAATAATTATATTAATAAAATAATATATAATATATGCAGTTATAGATTAATATTTATGTGTTTATCCTGGTTTACCTTTGTTATATAAGCATAGATAATTGCACTATATTCGATATTTACCTTAAATATTTGTTGACTATCTTATATTAATTGAGTTTATCCCTCTTATTAATACCTAATATTTGTCAACTTAGATTGTTATGTTTATACCGTTTTTAGTTGTCACTGTTCACCTCCAAACAACTTGTGGACTCGACCCAAGTGCCTAATTTAGTTCCAATATTATATATCACAGATTAATAATAGCAATAATAATAATAAAATAAAAGCAAAGCTTCAATCTTAATATTTAGCACATATTTATAGTAAAGTTATTTATATGTAAAATATTAAAAATACTATTTTACATAAAATTAATTTACTATTGCAAACTTATTCACTATTGTATACACTTTATAGTGCTAATATTTATTTTATTACGAGTATTATTATTATTATTAATATAAATATTATTCATATAATAATTTTTTCTAAATTGCTACTTTGCACCCTGACTTGAAGCCGTGTGACAGGCTGTCAGAGATCTACACTCCCGTCACTGCTCACTTTTCGTGATCCCATGACTTTTCTATTATTTTTTTAGCGGGTACAACGTATTAAAATTAAACAAAACTTGAATTATACTACCATGTATAATTTTATTCGCCTTCAATATCCTAATTGTGTCAATATTCTATCTTTTTTTGGAAATCTCATAATTTTTGTTCCTCTTACTAAGCCATAAACTATTTGCTTTACTTAACATGGCCTCAACCCTCCTAAATGTCTTACAACTCTTATCCAGAATTCTTTTTCCCAAAAGATAGATTCTTGTTGAAAATCAATGCTAGTTTTGTTCCTATTTAAACATATAAACATGCCCTTAGATTAGATAAAAGTGGCGCCATGGTGCCAATAATCAGTCGGTTTTTACATGTTTGTTTATATTTGTGTGGATATTAAATCTATTCAACAATATTACAATGATAAAAGGAATGAATACAAGTATTGATATGAGGAATGTTCCAGAATAGGTGATTATCTTTGATTCAATCCGGTAATAAGCGCTAAATTTATAATCTAACAAAAATGGTTCTGGTATATAAAGTGAAGTTATGTTGTATTCCATCACCGGTCTTGGTTTAAAAACATCAAACCAACCAAAGTAGAACCCTATATTTGGGTTTTTTACTAGTGAAGGAATATTCGAATATCTTGGAAATTCCAATAATAAATGATAAGCACCTTTGGGGAAGCGTATTTGAGTTGTAATATTTCTCGAAAATATTCCCTTTGCTGAAGGCATCATTGTTAAATTTAGCATATACATATTGATATTTGAATCATAAAATACAAATGAATCTAATGGAAGATTATACTCAATTATGTAATCAAAGTTCCACCCTCCCATAAGCGGCGATCTTGGTTGAATTTGTAACATTGTATGAGTATTACCTACTCTCCAAGCATTAGAGTATGATATATTTCCGATCTGATCAAAGTATTCCAGTCCTTCTGCATTATTTGGAAGTACATGGTCTATAAATAGGCATATATGAGTATTTTGTGGTAATACTGTTCCAGGTGCTCTCATCCTAGCAAATCCCTGACCAGATAAAAGCATTATCTCTTTTCTATGAAATTCACCCTTGTTTAAGGCTCCTTTATTTGATCCTGAGTATTCCTCTCTCACGTTTATTTTCCCCCAGTGAGATATACTTATTGTTCTTAATACTGAATCGTAATACACCAAGTGCGAATTTAGTGAGAAATGAACATAAAATACTTCCTCGCTATTCTCGCTCGAGTCATTTTTGTCTTTGTTATTAACAACTGTATATATTAATTTATTATTTTGTCTCTTCATTTCCAATGGTAAATACTTTTCTATAATTGTCTCTGGGAGAAATTGAATCACTAATTTCTCGCTTAATATACTACATTTTAAACCGTTTGTATTAGTACTCCTTATTCTCAATAAATCTCTGAATTCCAGTAATTGATTGTCACCCAGTCTAATTGACTTGGGTTTTGGAGTCATGCTATTACCTATATGATATTCTATATAAAATGTTTTGTATTTATCGTTTACCTCACCTATTTCGACCTTGAATACTTTATTTGCATAGTCAGACTGTATAACATAGTTATTTGGATTTATTGATGAGAATCCAGATGATATAAAACCTATATTAGTATAAATATCGTCAGACACTCCAAATTCATATATAAAATCATTAATGGTTTTTCCTTCAATACCTGTTTTTATTTTTACTTCCATTGTTACTTTTGTTACTCTTTTTGTTAAATAGTATGTTCTAGTAACTTCTGTTTGTATTAAATCGTCTAAACCATTGCAACTAACTTTGAGAAAACTGTCATTGATTTCTAATATTATTAAAGCTGCAAGTAAATATACATATAAAGGACGAATACTAAGTAAATTTAAAAGCCACATTTTTTTGTTTGGCTTAATTTCTATTAACGAATTACTGGTATTATTCTTTCTCCCACTCATTCAAAGTATATTTCTGTTCGTTTTATATACAAAATCACGAACTGTTGCTATTTGTTAAACGTTGAGGCTTCTCACACGAGTTTATTTTAATAAAAATTTGTTTATTACTGTTTTCCTTTCTAGCAGTAGCCTTCCCTTAAAATATAACGAGTAACAATTAATTAAACTTATTTCTATTCTATTATCGCAATTGTTCTTATTTTTATTACTAGAATGATAATGTTCGTTTACATATGCCGGTTTAATATGCCATATTAAATATTACATATATATGTATATATGTGTATATATAAATATATATATATATAAAGGTATCGAGTATACCGGTTAATATTTTTTAGATAAAAATTGCGTTTCAATACAATGTTAGTTGAAATGAGTTGATTTAAAGTGGATCTCCCGAAACTCTAACTTCTCTTTATCATTACTGCAAAATATAAGACAGTAATACGGTCAGATTAAGAAAAAAGATTGTGTTGCATAAACATATATCATCCGAATTAGCAGTTAAATATTATTCTATCAACAAAATTAAATTAAAGCTACTAATTAATCTAAAAGTGATAACAATAAGTACGATAAATAAGATCGTATTGAAATATATAGAGAAGGAATTTATCAGTAATACTTATTACACCCCTTGCCTTTGTCTAGGAGCGCAACGTATAATATCATCAACCCTTAAAATAACTTCTGCAGCCTCTGTTGCAGAACAAATTTGGGAAAGCTTCGATTCATATGACTCAATAACTCCCAATTCTTTCATATCACCAGGCCCTACAGAATTAAAGTCAATTCCAAAAGACGTGTTACCTTTATAATGCAGGGCTCTAAGCCTTGTAACTATCTCAGCACTGTCATAGCCGCCATTATCTAGTAGAATTGTTGGTATTTGTCTCAAAGCAGCAGCAAACGCCTCAATAGCAAGACTTCTTTTACCTTCAACTCTTTTAGCAAGCTCATCAACAGAAACACTCATCAACATCTCACAACATCCTCCTCCATATACGACACGACCGTTTTTCATCGTTTGACATAGTATTGCTAAAGCATCATGAAGACTTCTTTCCGCCTCATCTAATATATGAGAAGATGCACCTCTTAGTACTATTGTGCAGGCTTGATTCTTAGAACATCCTGAAAAACGAATAAACTCGTCTTCACCTATCATTATTGTATCCATTAATTCGCAGGTGCCTAATACCGTTTTCTCCGGATTGTCAAATGTACTCACAATATCTGCTCCTAGCACTGCACTCAGTCTTTCTACTCCCTCAAAATCAGCATGTTCTATAGCGACTATACCTGCTTCCTTAAATAATTGATCGGGATAATTGTATATTAGTTGTCTATTTATAAATACGTTGCAACCATGTTTTAGTATTTTTTGAACTTTATTGTACATCTTCTTTTTTTCTGCCTCCTCTATTGCTTTTACTGTTTCCATACTCTCTACTGCAACTCTTGCTCCATATATCTTAACTTTATCTGTATCCATTGGCGTATTGGCAACAAGTATTTTACAATTTCTCATTACTTTTGGTTGTCCTACGCCTATTTTCTTCTCTAAAATAAAACCTTCCTCCAAAAATGAATCCTCCAAGGATCCACCCACTTTCTTTATTATTTGTATATAATCTAAATTTAAATTATCACCCAATCTTAATATTGCATCTAGTGCCAAATTTGAAAAGTGTTCTTTTTCACACGTAAGTAATTTTGAACTTAATGTCGTTCTGGCTAAATTCAACAAATCTTCTTTGAATATATTTATTTTATCACTATTTGTAAATGAATTTTTATATAATGCCTTCCTAGCCTCTTCCAACGCCATCCTATAACCACTTATTATTACTTGTGGATGAATTTTTTGATCCAATAACTTCTCTGCTTGTCTTAGTAACTCCGATGCTAATATTACGACTCCTGTCGTACCGTCTCCACAACTGTGATCTTGTTGCTTACTAATATCCACCAAAATTCTTGCTGCTGGATTATCTATCGATATTGACTTTAGTATTGTTGCCCCGTCATTTGTAACTATTGGAGTTGAGTCAATTGGGCCCTCCTTTATTGGTTGTAATATTTTATCCGTCCCTTTTGGGCCAAATGTGGTCTTTAACAAGTCACCTATTGCTACTGCCCCTACTATTGATTGCAAACGTGCCATATCGCCTTTGCTCTCCTGAGCACCATCCTCCATTATTTTTGGTACAACTGTTGTCATATTTACTAGTCTTAATCAAGAAAATAAAAAAGTACTATATTTAATTATTGAATTGCTCAGGTTTACTAATACAGTGATTGCTTGATACTTGTATATTATTAAAAAAGGACAAATACGCTGTTGCCACCTAATCTACCAAAGCAGTCTCTTCTATTCTCTCTGCCTTTCACCACCACCAAAAATAATCCCTCTTATTTATTTCAGTTTTTTTTAGTCAGACTGAAACTTCAAGGAAATAATTGCCCCTCTTCTTACTTGTTCCCACCCCAACTTTTCTCATTTTTTTCTATTATAATTTATTAAAACTCTTTGCCTTATTCACTAATAAGTCTATTATATTATTATTAATTTGTAATGGCCCGCCTAGACCTAATTTCTGTCTTAACTATACCGACATTTATGGCGCCTAATGTACCACAGGTATAAAAGGTCACACCAGAAATAACAAGTTCACACAATAAATGGTATATATGTTAGAAATAATGAGTGAGTTTGTGGTATAAATAATGAAGTAACCAAAATTACTATATTGACAACAATTTAACAACTGTGATGATAATAGTTTGTGGCTATAAAAAACTAAGTATTCATGATATCGAATTAAATAGATAACAAGTTAAAATTTATTTTGTTTATTTAGTATTTGTTTAAGATTGATGCAGGACCTAGAATACCTAATGTTTTTTCAATATTAAGAGTATCCCTGCATACTTTTTCAACAAATTCTTCACCTTCTTCCGCCCCAAGTACAGGAACTGTTGTTTTTAGTGTTCTTCTTAGCTCTTCATCCATTTGTTTCATTGATACTTCAAATTCTGCCAACTCATCTTCATCAATGCTTGCGTCTAGACTATAGTCTGTTAACTCGTCATTTTCGCCTTCGGATTCATTATGGCAAAAGTCACTTTTATTACTGTTGCTGTCCTCATCGAAGGTATAGGAATCAATTTCCTCGAAATATGATTCTTTTTTTAAAAAATCAGAAAATGATTCTTTGCATTTAAAATTGGAGTTATTTGATTCGCTTCTGTTTTTAGATCCATATGAATAGGCTAATTGCACATCTTCGATTATGCTCTTTGTATACTCATCGTTATTTAGCCATTCTGTCGAATCATCAATAATATTATTATTTGAAAAAAGTTTATTTAATATGTTTTCATCATTTTCCTTGAATAAAATAAAGTTTCTCCACAAATCTTGAAAATGATGAGAATTGATTATATCCCCATTTTCCTTGTCAAATGTGCAAAATCCGCTCTTTTTGGAAAAAGAAATGAAGTAAGATTTAATTTTTTTTTTGTCAACTAAACTCCAGTAGTCATTATTTGAATAAGTCCAACAAAAAATACTTAAACTATGTCTTGGATTTCTCATATATGCTATATATAAACCAAAGGTAATTAAGCGTCCAAACAAGACCTCTCTTTCTAACTTTTTAGTGTCATCTGTGTACATCTTTGAAACTATATTCATCCAACTCTTTTTGGAAAATGCAATTGGTGTTTTTATTAACATTCCCTCATTAAATAGTTTAGAATATTGAGGTCTGGTAATACATATTCTTACTCTAACTAAGTTATTTGGATAAAATATATCCATTAACTCACTATTTAAATCAGTTTCCCTTTCTAATTCTCTTATTTCTAAAGTGTCATTGCCATATTCAAATAAATGTTTCAAAGACACTGAAATTAGATAGTGAAATTTCAGTATCATCTCCGCAACTTTTATCGGAAGAATAACATTAAAGTTATGTCTTTTTTCTTTTTCATTTATTCTACTAATTAATTCATATTTTTTCATAAATAAATCTGTATATTCATCCTCACAAACTTGAGTATCATTCATTATTTTATTTTCTTGTATATTCATATCATTTAGTTTTTTCAAGGCTGAACTCAATTTGATTTTCATAAATTTACTACTCATATCATACAATTTGTGGTCAATTAAATATATTCTTCCATTTAACGCAAAACATCTATTTTTTGAATTATATGGTCTTATACAACGTGGCAACTTGTCTGCTAAATGAACCAATATTGAATCTCCTGATTCATTAGATACGCTTAATGCCAAGTCGCCTATTTTTTCTGTTACTTTTATACCCAAGTAAATAGCATACCACTCATCCAAATAATTTTGGTTTACATTTATGGAAAATTTTACGCATTCAATATCTTCTATCCTCTCAAAACTAACAGAAAATGGAACTGTATCCCAATTGTATTCCAAAACGCCTAACTCTATCATTTTCTCATATATTTCAAACGATATATTTTTATTTATTTTGTCATCTTTTCCTAGAAAAAAGAACCGCAGCTCCAAAACACCTTCGGAATCATTGTCTTCCTCATACCTACATTTCTGGAACTCAAATATCCTCCTAAATAAATCTTCATTGCCTTCATAAATGTCTGTTGAACAATTCATTCTTTCCTTTTCACTACATTCCCGTCCTTAGTATTACTATTTTAAAAAATAGTGGCGCCGGCGCCATCTTCTTAGTGATACAATTTAGTATCGTCCTTAGATCACATGTAAATTTCAACGCTTATAAAGGTTTTCATCGGAAGGCTGAAGTTTTGTTCAAGGGTTGTTTATTCCAGACCAGGCGTTTGGCTCATGAAAGGTTTAATTGGGGTTGTATGTCAATTTTAAGTTTTAAACAAAAGAAAAATATCATGGGAGTGTCCGGTTTTAATATATTGTGCGCTTAGAAATCTATTTTAACACAGTAATAAGGTTTGCCAATAATAAAATAGGCTTGGAATTAATTTAACAATTGCTTTAATATTTTCACAACTACTGCTGTTTAATAATTATTTCTTGTTTTATCAAGAACAAGAAAAAAACTTATATCAATTCGTAAAGGCAATTAAATCAAGTAAAACAGGTACCCATATATATATCACCGGAACTTTAACACACTGTATAAACCTATGAAGTTAAATATAAGAAGAGTTGTGTTGTTAAGCGCATTTTCCCGTTTAGTTTGCATATTTATTTCATTTTTTGTGAATGATATATTTTCAGGCCTCAGAAATACAGGAATCTTGAATCTTTACCTGGATAATGAATCAAAAAAGTATCAAAATACCATTACGTGGAAATTTGTAAAATCATTCATTAATTGGGACGGCGAATACTATTTAAGAGTTTCTTATTTTGGGGACTATGAATACGAGCACCAGCATGCCTTCTTTCCTCTCTATCCAATGATGGTTAACGTAATATCTAGATTATTTTATAAATTAAGTGAGTCTAGAATTATAATAAATATGATTGTTGGAGTATTTTTAAGTAATTTGGCTTTTATAATTGCCAGTGTTGGTTTATATTTATTTCAATGTGAATTAAACAAAAGAATTAAAATAAAAAATGTCGTGTTTCCAGGAGTATCTACATTATTTTTTATATTCCCATCTTCAAACATATTTAATTCTGCAATGTACAGTGAAAGTCTTTTCGCTTGTTTTAATTTTTGGTCAGCATTCTTTATTTTAAAAGCCGAGCATTATTCGAAGAAAAATGGCTTCTATTCGTTTAAAAATATTATTTATCTAATTAGTTCTGTACTATTTATGTCACTCACTTCTGGAGTGAGATCTAATGGAATATTAAACTCAATTCCTTTATTTCTATACTTTTTATCGACAACTCCAACTCCTAGCAGAAATTTGAGTAATATCACACCATTTTTTATTCACTGGTCAATTGCTTTTACGCTCTTCATTACTTCCATATCTCCCTTTTTAGCCTACCTCACTTTCTCATATTTAAGATATTGTATCAACTTAAACATTCCACGTCCTTGGTGCTATAAGCAAATACCCAATATATATTCATTTGTTCAAGGCGAATACTGGAATAATGGACCATTTAATTACTGGAAAATTCAAAAAATTGACAGATTTATTATTGTAATACCATGTATTACAGTCTCTTTCATGTCCTTAAGTATGTTCCTAAAATACTCAAAAAAAAACAAATTTTCTGAAAACATACGTGCCACAATTAACAATGTTCTTCAAAACTTTAATAATGCATCTACATTCATTGGATATGCTTTTCAAATATATTTTCTCTTATTATCAATACCTATTTTCGGTTATATTGAGGTACTAATTAGACTTCTTAATTGCATTCCCGTTTTCTTCACTTTTATTGGATATGTTTACCACAGTTACCCGAAATACTCCAAGTACATTCTTTTATTCCAAATATTTTCCTTCATTTTCGGAAATATTTGGTTTCCAAACTTCCTGCCATGGACATAACCCGAATTAGATTATTGATTTTAGGCTATTTTATATTATATGTTTGTCTTATTCTATCTTTATCTTATCCATTGTATTCTTTATTTATTATTAATCACTAATTATTCTATTAATAATAGATCTAAAACATTCAATTTTGGGGTATCAGTGGTGGCGCCAAAACCATTTTTTTCATTCACAAGTTAAAAGTTGGATTAAAAATTGCAATAATTAATTTATAGTTTTTTTTGGTTGTTATATCACTGATATTTTATTTTACTTAAATTTTAATCTTTATATTTCTACTTATATTCTATTGAAAACTGTATTATATGTCGAACAAGCAACTGAAGTTTTCATCAAATGTTTCAGCTGTAAGTTTGAAAATAGATGACAAACGAGAACCAGAATCTATTTTATTTAAAAATCAATAAATAAATGATTACCTTAACTTTCATTTTTTACTTAAAAATTGTTATTAATAACTGAATCTATATTGCATTCTACATTTTTAGTTAAGATTCATTCAAGCTGCTCAGGCCAAAGTCAAGCATAATGAACTTAAAAAGAAGCAAGAGGAAACATTGGGGTGGTGTTTACCAGGGTATGAGGATATGAGAACAACAACTTCCGAACTTGCAAATAAGGACGGCAAACTAGAAAACATGCTCATATTATCTAGAAAATCCTTTAATTCATTCAACAAAAATGTAGAAAGAGCTAATAATGCTATTATATCTAGAAGAAAGAATCTGGAAAAAAAGATTGAAGAAAGCTATGAAGAAGAAGCAATAATGAATATGTTCAAAGGAAACAAAAAGACGTAACACTTGTTTTTTTACATTATAAAATTATTCATATTGCTGCAATAAGTACTACAAAATATACAAATATATTAGTGTAATTCTACATTACTGAATTTTTAATTGTAAGGTACCTTGTATGTTCTCTACCTTTCTCTTCTCTATTCACACTAATTTTCTTTTGAAACGTCCTCCCTCATATATTTAAGCAATTCTCCCAGAGTTGAAATGTTTGATCCATCGTTCTGATTGTCGTTATTATTGCTACCATCATTACTGGTAATATGAAAGTTATTAATGTTGTTATACTCACTTTTTTTGTAATTGTTAATACCTTTATAACCACTACTACAATAGCTGCTATTAGTACTGCTATTGTTACTAAAGCCAGTACCAATATAATTACTATTGCTATTGTAATAATAGTTTGTGCCATTATAACCAGTGATATAACTATTACTGTCATTACTTGCACAATTGTAACTACTGCTGCTACTACTACCAATATAGGAATAATTGTCGTTATTGCCACTGCTGCTTAAAATGTAGGAATTTTCATTGTGACGTTTGTCGAAATTACTTTCATATGCAGCATAGGAAGAATCATGACGAATGTAACTTGGACTATTTAAATTTATGTTTTTTGAGGCCAAATTTCCATTCAAGGAGAGTAAATTGGAGAGAAGAGTTCCGGCAGAGGAAAACATGTTTTGTGGATTTGAAATTAGAAACTCCATTTTAGAATTGGTTTTAATACATTGTTTATTGCAATATTCAGCAATATTGAAAATTTGACTTTCATTGGGCAAAAGAGTAGATAATATTGAGATATCACTTAATTCACTTTTTGTCTCGTCATCTGAACATATTGTAACAATCCCAAGTAAATAATACTTAGAAATTGGAAAATCAAAGTTACTCGGCACTTTACAATCATTTATACTGTTTTTTTTGTTTAAATTGCAGGGAAACAACCAAAGTTTAATTTCTTCTGAATTTAATAAATTAAATTCAAAGACTTCGTAGTTACGCATATTATATTGAAAATGGAATATTCTATTGAAAACTTCGTCCTCACAACTGTTGATATTTTGACTCCAATTAGAGGACAAAAGAACGCATAAAGACTTGTTTAGATCCAATTTCAAGTCGTTAAACAAAAATAATCTTCCATTAAACTGAAAATTCAGGTTTTTTTCGAGTGAATTTAGAATATAATCACTTTTCTTGCCTATTTGGTTTCCTATTTGGTAAAATCCAACTTCCAAAATGTTCCCTGAGCTATTTTTATCTATTTCACTGCTTAAATTAAGCCAGCCTAGCCAAATAAATTTAATGTCACTCAAATATCCAATGTGTCTCTTTAGTCTCTCCGACATATTTTTCTTGTTCGACCCAACTGGATCAAAATCTCCAGATTTTTGGTTCGATTGGCTTGCTTGATCTAAAACACTTGATTTATTATATTCAGAGTCACCACTTATCATCTCCCCCTCGCTTATCCTAATTTTCTTGCAACTCTCAATATCATTACCCTTCTTAGAATTTTGATCATTCACCCCATAGATGCAAGCTTCTCTTTTCTTTTTTAACGCCATCACCTCATTCCTCTCATAAATATCAAGCTCGCTTGCTTTTTGTTTTGAAACTTTGGCTTTGATGTCAGTACTACTTTTACTATCGGTTATACCACTTGCTGCAGAATTTTTATCGATATTTGAGCTCTTCTTTCGATGCCTATCTCTAATTGACCCACTGTTGTTTAAAGACATGCTGCAACTGGAGGACGGCAATTTGTGGTGAGAGTGACTGGAATTACTGCTTTTGGAATTACCTTCTCTACTGGAACTGCTTAATTCAATCATTATTTTTGTATGAGTGCTTGTATATTCGCTATTAATGTGCCATTTATTTTTGAAGTACTTAATATAGGACGAATAGTTTGATAAGTCGATAAGATACAATTCATCCTCGCTCACTCTGAAATTCATTGACTCGAAAATTAATGTAAATATATAATCAACGGTATTTTTGAGATATTTATCAACAAGAGTGAACAAATTAATGCAATTAGATTCTTTCGTCTCTGTAAATCCATTGTTGTAAATAAAGTCATCTTTTTTTTTTATAAAATCGTAATTACAGTCCTTAATATCGTAAAAATAGTTGAAAACAAACTCAAGTAATTGCTTTGCGTATTTTCTAATTAAAAACAAAAAAACATTGGGTTTTAGTGGTTGAGATAAAGGAAGTATCTGCCACTTGTATTTGACTCTATCTATACTTTTTTCCAGTAAAAATATATTACTTAATGGTCCAAAGTCTTCCTTATTGTCAAATTCAAAATACCTTACTTTGAAATTCTTTTTTCCAGAAAAGTGATATACCAACCTATTGTCTTTCCTGCGTAATATGGTCAAAGATCCTATTTCTAATGCTTTTTTCATACATTTTTCGGAGTCTGTAGTTACAAAAGCATCTTTTTTAAATATAAATTCCTTCTCCAGAAAACACTTGTATTCAGTTAAATATTCCCCTATATCAACAAAACCTCCCATAAAGGAAGCTAACAACTCCGTTTCTGGAACCTCTAAATAAAAGAAACTAGTATAAAGTAAACTCCTACTCAAGTAAGTCCCTACTTTGCCATTGCCACAATTATTTATGCTGTAGTTCCCTGAATTACTACTGCTTTTATCATCGTTTATAATGCAATTAATATGGTCCTTTTTGTTAAATGATAAAGATTCAATAAGGTAGTTCGAGTATGACAAATAACATTCAAGTGCGACAAATTCACAGTATTTATTTATTCCTAGCGTGCTTCCGTTAACTGCAACATTATTCCAAACTAAGCACTCATAATGAAGATCTTTAATTACCTTATATCCCAAAATTGGAACAAATACTGCCTCTTTTTGCACTAGGTCATTTTCCTCATTATTATCGTCTAAAGATTTGACATTATTTATTTCTTTTTTTTCGCTTGGTGAAATACCCCAAAAGTACCTTGTTCCAAATACTAAGTAATATCTAGTTATCCCTTTAAAATACTCAATATATGCCAGGGAAAGCTTGTCTGTTATTATTTTTGCTCTTATTATTAGAATTCTAAGTTTAAGTATTTCTTCCAAAAAACCTATATTATACAATATCATTTTCATGATGTCACCATCTTTAAAAGTTGAAGTGTATTCTTTACGGTCAATATTGGTTATTTTATTTAAAATGGTATGAATATCATTATCTAAAATGTGTGATTCATCATAATAATTCATCAATAAATCATAGTTATTGTAAGGTTTAACTCCATAAGTTTTGTAAATAATCTCGTAGTTAGGTATCAACTTTGATAATTCATAACAAGATGCTCTTCTAATATCATCACGGCTTACATTAGGTGGTATCAACATCTTTTCCATAAGTACTTTTATATCAGTATCACCATATAAATTATATTTATCATCTCTCTTATTTGCTGTTACATCTTTTTTAATTATTTCTAATATAGTTTCTGCTTTTTTCTCTAATTCAAGTATTCTTTCTTTTCTATTCTTAACTAAAGACAAAAATTTACCTATTGAATCTCTATTATTGTGGTTAACTATGTAATTTATTACGCTCTCTGATTTATTTATCAAGTATTCAAATACATCCAAAAATGTCTTTTTTTCGCTTAGTGGAAAAATTTTATTTATGAAAAATATATCTACATCTTCTTTATTCTTAAAAGGAGTAAAAAAGTATGCGTTTGATATTGTCTTAAAACTGCTAAATTCCTCCATTAACATTAATTCTCTCTCATGTATATAGTGGCCAAACATAAGCGAAATACCTTGTCTTTCTGGTTTTAAATTGTCCAAACAATAAACCAATCTAATTATTTCTTTAATTAAGTAATAGAATTCTTTCAAAATAATAGTTTTACCGTTTTTTACAAAACTTGTATTCTTCATAATCTCATTCATACTATAGTTCATAATTGCTATTTTTTTCGCTAAATCAAAATTGAAGCTGCCATATTTGTTATTTATTAGTCTTGATTTACTCATCAAATTTTTAATATATATCCTAAATAGTATTATATTCGTGGCAAAATCAATAGTATCGTGAATAAACACAAACCTTTTGTCATTGATACATTCCTTTATTGTTTTATTTTTTCCAGTATTTACTGTTCTCAAAATATTACTGCACTCCGGTCTACATTTCAGTTCTAATTTAGTTCCTTCACTATTATTATTAATATTGTTATCCAAATTTGTATCAAAGTTAAAAGATGCAAAAGAAAATGTATTGTAACACTCTTTATTTTCAAATTCATGATTGTTAAATCCTCCCTCATTTGAAATCCGAAGTAAAAACATTTCACTGAAACTATTCAAATTATTGTTTAGTGAATGAATATCATACGGATTTTGGCCGGCACCTTTATAATAGTAATAATAATGCTCGCCTATTCTGGAATAATCATAATATAAATCGTATAAACTCCTCATTCTCCTCAAGTAGATTGAATTTAAAACTTCGTTATTTAACTTTATTTCTCTAGATAAATCAAATAACAGTTTTATATCAGAGTAAAATATACCACTTTTTTGATTTATTGAATACTTTATTGCTAATATTACATTTTTTTTAGAAAGATAGACTAGTGTTATATCCTTTATAAAAGACCATTTATTCTTTGCCTTCTTTATTCTATCTATGATGGAATTTACATCGTCCTCTCCACAACTTTTACTCCCAAACTTGCTACTGTATTCAAAGTTGTCGCATTCGTCCGCCAATTTATCCAACAATCGCAGCTTATTTTCCACCTCTAATTGCAACTCACCCTTTTCATATTCGTCATTCGATCCGCTTTCTGAAGTCTCCATGTCATTATTGTATTTTGCATTGCTCACACAACCGATACTTACTGAATTTATTGGTTTAATGCCTCTAATTTGTTCAATTAAATTTGTAGGAAAATAAAGTAAAAAATTACTTGGTAAATTGGAATTATACAAACCATTTGTTGTTATGTCCCTAAATACACCGTTGATATAATCATTAAATAGTTCAAATGAAAAGAATTCAATTATTCGCAATTTTAAATACATATCTACTGTTCTTTTGTATTTGTACTCGAATTCTTTTTCATATTTGATTCCTTTGTGAAGTTTCTTATTATCACTATATTCACACTCACTCGAATCATCATACTTTTGATCAAATTCAAGGCAACTATCACACTCTACTTCAATTCTACTCTTTTCTACAGTATTGTTACAGTAACAATTCTCAACCAAATTGTTTTCACCATTGTAGTAAGGATTGTTCTTTGAAAAGTCATAAAGTAGTATTTTCATTATTTTACTTCTATTATATAGTAATAATACGTCATAGTACCTGTTTCCGTTCAATGCTTTGTCTTTATTTAAAAAATAATCTTCCAAATTATCAAATAATTTATTCCAATCACAAACAAATTTTGCATAGTGACTTGAAATTCTAAAAATTAGAGTATATATAGCAAAGCCGTCTTTTAATCTCATTGGATTGAATATATTAGATATTTCCAAAAGAGTGTAATATGATGATGAGGGAATCATTAAACTATAATTAAGCCAGTCGCACAACTTCATGTTTACCTGAAGTTTTTTAAGTGAAATTCTGTACAAATTAAACAAAAATAAAATCTCTATATTTGAATAATAGTTAACCACGTCATTTAAAAACTCTAATTTATTATTTAATTTTCTCCTTCTCTCCAATATTAATTCAGACAAAAATTTAATTATCCCCCTATAATTAAAACTAGTTTTATTACTTATATTATCCGATTCATCGTCCACAAAAATGATTTCTTTTCTCAACTTTACAATCCTGTGAATACAATCTTTGTCCTTAATAAAAACAGTCTTAATATTACATAAACCGTTGCTTACTCTTAATTTTTTTGAATGGTTTAAGGAAAAAAGCATCAAGTTCCTTTCCTCTTCCATTAAACTTGTGTATAATCTGAATAGACCCTCAAAATTTGAATTTCCTATTTCGCACACTTTATTACAAAAATCATTATCATCAGACAAAACATCATTCAAGCTATTATTATTTAAATCAATATTTCCGGAACAACTATTATCAGAATTCATATTCGCTTTCAAATAATTACTGTTGCCAGAACAAGTACCATTTTCTTTACTATCAGTTTCAACTATTTTCTTATTATTAAATAATTCGTCAAATATTACATATTCATTACTTAGTTTAGAGGTTGTTTTGTTTGAGTATATTTTTTCCGGAGAATACGAGTAATAAAAGTCATTATCAAAGTTAGTCTCAAAATCTTTATTCACATACTTTGACAAGATACCACTGCTATAACTAATTGGTTGATGAAAGCAATAACTGTCATTATTACAATCTTTGTAAGCATCATTGTAATTATTGTTTGTAAACTTATTCAATATCCTGCCCTTCAGTTCAAAGTTTTTATTATTTATTAAGTAAATAATACTGTCTATTTGTTTATTTAAACTCTCAAATTCCTCATAATCAGAAACTAATTTAGATACATTAAGTTTCGCGTGAACTTTTTTGTAGTATATATACTTTAAATCAAAATAATAGTCATCCAATGTTCCCATAATATTCCTTCCGGATAAAAGGGAATCATTCATGTATAATGCCAATCTCTCTGTCAAGTAATTCATCAAATAATTGTACCACTTGTCATTCATACACTGATCGTATTTCTCACTATTCGATTTGTCTTCCAAATATTTTTTAAAATTGTCGCCTTTACACTTCAATGTATTAAAATACCCAACGCTTAAGTGAACCGTGTTGTAGTCAACAAGTCTTAATTTTCGCCATATTAATAGCAGTTCTTTGTTATCTAAACACGAAAGCTTTCTTGGAATGTACTCTAAAAGGTCAATGTAGTTGATCATGTTTTCCGAACTTGTTTTATTTTTATCTAAATTAATGTCCAAATCTTTGTTCATTTTATTTACATTGTGCAATATGTAAATACACAAAAATCTCTGAAATAGTCTAACCTCCCAATTATATGGAATTCTATATGTGTTATTAGAACCAAAAGAGTCATCTGATTCATTAACTTTAATTAAAGATGGCTTAATACACACACCTAAGTTGGTATTCACGACAATATTTAGTAAATAATCATAGTATTCACTTATAGTCCCATAGTCTTTAATTACGAACTGATTTGTGCATCTCTTATCGTTAGCAATACTATTGTTAAAATCATCTATAATAAATAAACAAATACCATCGTAGACTGTTTCTATTTTATCATTGTTACCTATTATATAGTTCATTATTTTTAATAATCTTTGCTTATAATCCAATTTCAATATTAATGAGTCATCATCTGCTTTCATGTTTTCAATAATTAAGTAGAAACTTAAAATATTGTTGTAGTGATATACAAAAGTATCCAATAACATTTTCATTTTATCATTAGCATCTTTAACTAGTTTATTTAAATAGTTATTATTATCAAAACCGTTTAAATAAATTGTATTAGCAGCAATGACACTGTTTTTTGTTATTGTTTTATCGTTGTAGTTACCGTCAACAAATCCCATTTTATTCACAACCCTTTTGTCGGCAACACTTTCTACCGATAAACCATCATTGCAACTGTTTTTGTAGCTATCTTCTCTCTCTTTGTCATTAACCATTTTCCTCTTAGCTTTACTGTCCTTGTCCTTATCACTGTCAAAATCTCGATTATCAGCATCCAAGTAAAGTCTTAGGAGGTAAATTGTCTCAACTCTTAGTTTAGATGTCTTTTTTATATTGTTTTCAAAATAGTCAATTAAGGCAAAGTATATTTTTATCTTCTCTAGTAATGCAGAAATGCTGGATTTTTCAGGCAACAATCTAAATATTCCCCGTATAACGCCGTCAATGAAAAATAGCATTAACGAGAAAGTTAAGTTTGAGGAATTAATCTTATTCGCAAATTCTTCTAAATTTTCATATTCAATTCTAAGCCTTAAATATTTATCTGCCGACCTTAATTTTGATAATATAACCTTGTTTCTTGCAAAATTTATGTTAATTGTTCTCATCTTACTAAAATATTTTTCTCTCTTATTATTCTCAATATCAGTGAAATAACTACAAAATAATAAATACTTGTCCCTTATTCCCATATTATCACAAACCTGTTTGCTTATACTTCTATTGTTGTTGATACACTCCAAATAATTTGCACATAATTCGTTAATATCCCATATCCACGCCTCAACTTTTCTTATATTGCTCAACATTAATCTAATTTTTAAAGATAAAAGCTTTCTAGGAAAGTGATTACAGTAAATGTATCTATTTTTCATATTATCAGAATATACAGTAGATCCCTTCTTTATTTTGCCAGAGTTATGATTGAAACGAGACTTTTTTGGTAACAATATTGAATAATCAGATTGGATCTCTTTGTATTTCACTTTATTTGTGTCATTTATTGTATCACTTGAATTGCTATCCAACTTTAATTCATTAACATATTCTACAAATTTTTCCAAGGATATAATCTCGTCGATAATATTTATGTTATTTTCAAGACTAAACAATTGATTAGAGTAAATACTAAAAGAATTACTATCGAAATTATTGTTAATAACCATATAATCACTCCAATTTTTGTTTACATCAAAAAACATAGCAAGCTCCTTCCCAACTCTATTTTCAACTAATACAGAGTAATTTAGTATCTTTTTGCATCTATTCCTAGATAATACAGAATTTTTAGGCAACTCTCTGTCTACCTTATTCATCAAATATCTGAGCTTATCTGTGTCAATTACTTTGTTATTCACCAATTTGTCAAGTTCACTGTTAAATCTGACCACTTTTCTGTTTATCCTAGTCAAAAAACTAAAAAGTTTTGAATTCACAAGTGGTCCTCCAATGCTTTCCATATCGGTTTTGTTTCCACTTCCTCCACTGCTCCCATCATTGTTGCTCCTTTTACTATTATTATTAGTGTTGTCACTGCAGTTATTGTTGTAGATATCATTGTTACTACTAACATCGCTAATATTACTACAATTATTACGATAACAATCAGGAAACTCCCTTAATACTCTCGAAACGGTGTTCATGTCTACTTCAGATATCCTCTTATTTTCCAGCAAATGTTTGTTTTTTTCTTCCCAATACATTATCCTACCCTTCTCTAAGAGCTCCTGAATTTCATCAAAACAATAAAACGCATCGTTATCTATATGTTTCTTTAAATTGCAAAAACCTATATTACTTATTTTTAATTCTTTCACCTTATTACTTAAGCTAGAACAGAATTTGGTTAACATATTCCTAAACTTAGCATTTACTGGAATATATTTAGACAGTTCAATCCATTTATTCATGCTCTTTAGAGAAGATATCCTATTATATTTTAACCTCCTACTTATTAGAGACAAAAAACCAGATGATCTTAATGTCCAAATATCAGAGGTTACAAGTAGTGACAATAATGTTAAATTGCCAAGTGGTTTATTGTACAAATACTCTGGAACAAAAAAATAGTCTTTACTAATATATTCAAAGACATTACCTATGTAAACATCCAAGTT
This sequence comes from Cryptosporidium bovis, assembly GCF_009768925.1. Classification (NCBI taxonomy): domain Eukaryota; phylum Apicomplexa; class Conoidasida; order Eucoccidiorida; family Cryptosporidiidae; genus Cryptosporidium; species Cryptosporidium bovis. The sequence goes on from NW_027125030.1 coordinate 534,276, forward strand.
TCTCCCCTTTCCATATAGCTTCACTTCATTCCTAAATTCCGTTATCATTAACTCCCTAAATCAACATAATTGAGTTAATTTAAATCTCAAATGAACTCAAGACAAAAGAAAATAATAATAATATATTCAAATAGTTAATATATGCAGTGTTGGACAGCCGACTGGTTGTGTAATTATAATCAAACTAAACAACTAATGAACTGTCCTGTATTGTTTATTATTCCAACGGAACATTCGCACTACAACACTATTTTGTCATAGTGCAGCATTATTAAACATTAATTCCATTGGATTTTATTATAAATGAAATGAGAAAGCTTTTTTTAAATGGCAGTACAAAAGGTAGTTACTATTTCATTTTAGAATATTATCATTCTAATATCCTAGTGATACAATTACTACTGTTTGTAATTGCCAATGTTATTAATGCTATCATCACTAACAGTATCGCCATTATTATCACTATTTTACTAATATTATTATTTCATTTATCTTTATAGTTAAAGAAACTTACGTTAGTTTTGAATCATAAACAGAAACCAAATTTATGTTGTAATGTTCATGACAATATGCCTCTATTGTCATATCACTCTTAATTCTAACATTTTTTCTACGATAATATTTACTTTGCATTAAGCAATGTATATGAAAAGTTTTATTACAATCCCCGTGACTGCATACATGCATTACTCCAATATATACTTTACAGTAATAACAAGAATAAGGGTTTTTATAAGGTATTGTAGACACTACTTCAATACATGATAAATCTCTCCAGTTATTTATTGAGACATATTTAGATGAATATATAGCACAATCAATGTGAATCCAAATTGAATTATGACTCGAATGTTTGTAGTATTCCCTATATTCTTGTATACCTTGCTTCATTGGTAATAAAACTCTCTTTAGTACACCACCATTGAAGCAAACAATGCACCTGTAGTAATCATTAGACCTCTTACAATTCAACGAATATGCTCCCTTTAGCTTTGCCTCAAATTGGCATGGATCACAAACTATCACCATACAGTCATCATCCTCTCCAAGACTCGAAACACCGTAACATATTCTATGAAAATAGCTTTCACAGCACTTGCATCTTACAAACTTTAATTCTTTATACTTATGAAATTCAATTTCTCTACAAATCACACAATTGCTTTCATCTAACATCAAAAATATTGTCACCCGATCCCTGAAACCTCTAAAATATTACGCAGAACATCAAAGAGCTGCTTTCCTATCTTTATCTTGATGTTTGTGTAATAATATGCATAATTTGGTTACAATATTCACAAAATTTTACTTTAAATTCTTTTTTCTGTTATTTTCCGTCTTTTCTTTCAATGTCGCACTCACATATTTGTACTAATACTTAGGCGGGAACATATGCGATACCTTTTTATTTTTTAATGTTTAAAATTAGCCTGAATCTTGAAATAATTACTGATTGAAAAGGAAAAAGTAATTGCCGTTACTAAAATAATAAGACAGATAGTTTTGAAATTTATTTGGCAAAGTTGAGAGAAAATATACGGAATTAAAAAGCCGAAGCTTAAAAAAAAGAAAATGAATAGCTTTTGTCCAGAAAAAATACACAAAACTTATACTCTCCCCTATATAAAAATTAAAAAAGAATTTTGTAACGTAATTCAGAGCATATTTAGGGAGAACGAATTGTTGTTTAAACTTCCAAAAGTTTCCCCGGTAATTAACGATGCAAATTCAACTGAGAATAGAATACTGCTACTTAGAGAAGACCTAAAAAAGAGCCGCCATGATCTTTTTAAAAGGATCAAATTGGATGAATGTAAGTATGAGAAAAAAGATTTGAGTGTGAGAAGACGGATAACTGCAACCAGTATAAATCAAAATAATGACACATATTTCAATGAACCAGTTAAAGGGTCAGAAAGCGACGAAAATATATTTTACATTATTGAATTGGACGAAAATTGGTTTATGCGACTTCCAAAAAATGTTTTTCATAAATTAAATGATATTAAATATGCCGAATATGGGGTGTTTATATTCAATGTAGGTTATAAATACCTGTCATACATTGAGTGCGTAAAACAATGTATTCCAGAGAATATTGAAGTTATTTCAAGTTTCGAGACTATTGGACATATTGCTCACTTAAATTTAAACAGGGAAGTTTTCCCTTATAGATATGTAATTGGTAAGATATTGTTAGATAAAAATCCAGGTATTAAAACAGTTGTTACTAAAACAGGCAACATACAAAGTGTATTTAGAACATATCCATTGGAAATTATCGCTGGTGAAAACAACTTAACTGCCAAACTCAAAGAACAAGGCATTATTTACAATATCGAAATAGATAAAGTTTATTGGAATTCAAGATTGTCAAATGAAAGGCAGACTATTACAGAATTGATACCCAAAAAATCTATCGTATTTGATTTAACATGTGGTGTTGGTGCATTTACTATCCCATTAGTTAAATTAAACGAATGCCTAGTTTACTCAAATGATTTGAATCCTGATTCAATCAAATTGCTGGAAAAAAATATATTATTGAATAAATTACCTAAGTACAAAGTTGTTTTGTCACAAAAAGACTGTATTGAATGTATTCATTTCTTGCTCGAAAACAGATTAAATATATCTAAATTGTTTAATTTGACAGACAACACTTACAACTTCGACAGAAACAATGGTGCTTTTTATTGGATATGCAATCTACCAGAACTTTCCCTAGACATACTTTCTGGTTTTCGCGAATTTTATATCAAATATAGAAATGACTATTCTAGCAATAAATACGAAAAAACCATAAACCGTTTTTATTTTTATTGTTTTTCAAAAAATCAAGACGATCCCACAAACTATATAAAGAACAGAATTAATCACTTCCTCGAGTTCCCTTCTGAAACAAGTAATTTTCATGAAAATGGTCTTCTTTTACCTATTAATCTGACTGTTCGCGAAGTAAGGGATGTGTCGCCAAACAAAAAAATGTTCTGTGCTCAGTTCGATATGATAATACCTATTCTCATCCTTTAGTTTTAAATAATATATACTAATTTGCACAATTCTAAACCTATAAATTATACTAACTCATATTTCTCTTTATGTTTTTTTATTATTCATAACTTACTATTAAAAATTTTAAGTTACTTGTATTATGTTATACACAAAAATTTTACCGCTCAAAAGCGGCATATTCTATTATATTTGGTTTTTATGAGACAAATAGTAATATATATTAAAGGCATTGATTGGATACCAATGGTATAAAGTTAAAAAATGTGAGAAATAAAGATTTTCAAAAATGAGGGAAAACATTGAATCCACGCCCCCATACTATATTGATTAATCTGGTTTTTTGAAGGCTATTTGTTTATTAGGGAACACACTTTACTTTTTAACATTCGATTTGGTACTGGATAATCCCGATTTTGTGGTCCGAGAATTTGGATTGAAGTTATTTATACATTTGTAGATGTGTAAATAAATGCGCATAAATAAATAACTTATACATAAAGGTAGTTACATGCATTGTATACAGATAAGTAATTGTATATAAATGTATGTATTGCACTTCTAAAAATTGTTTGCCCTTGCTGAATTGGTAACTAGGAGCAATTAAATGTGTAATTAGAATTATAAGAGAATATCAATAGTCGTTTGAGGGGAAAAGAAGAAAGTATCAAGTAAACCAGAAAAAGAATAAGTTTGTGTTAGTACATATAATAAATTATATTTCCTAATTAACTAATTAGTAATAGAGTCAATAATATATCTGATAAAATGAGTCACAATTTCCAGTTATTTCTTAAGGTCATCTTTCGATTAAATTTATCAGTATTCTTACTATTCTGTAATATTTCATTTCTAAATGAATCTATACTTTTTTTAGCTAGTGAGCCTTCATTAGCAGCACATCCATCTCATGAAAGTATAAGGCAACAAAAAATAGACAAAATAACAATGGTTAGGCATTCATTCGAATCCCCTTTAACCTTAGATACTACATTGGCGGAATGGGATCTAGCAATGGCTACAATACCTGTTAAAAAAAGTGTAGTACTCGTTCCGGGAGTCAAGAACAGAACAGGACAATTCTGGAATAAAGGTTCTTTAAATACATCTCACTTTGAGATATACCTTACCTTTGAGGTTATCAGCGTTTCTCCAGATGTGAAGCAGGAAGGTGAGGGATTTGCCATGTGGTTTGTAAGCGAATCCTATGGATCTATATATCCAAAATCAAGCGAGGATCTCGAAAATTGGAATTTACTAGGTTACAAGAACAACCCCAAAGGTATCGGAGTTTTGTTTTCATTTTTAGACAGAAATAACAAAAAAAATCCTTCAATTTCTCTTCTTTTGTCTGATGGTAACAAGGTATTTTCTCCCCATACAGACGTACCAACACATGTAGGTGTTTACTTCAATTTCGTAAATCTCGAAGAACCCCTTACATTTAGACTATATGTTTCTCCGGAAAGTGGGATTACTGGACAAATAAGAACAACGCCAACATCTAAATGGATAGATTGTTTTAAAGCGGATTCGGCCGGCATACCGGAAAGTATCAAAAATGGTGGTTTTATTGGATTTACTTCTTATACGGGACCTGAGTCAAACGATCAATCATTTAAAGCTGCAGATAGAATTTCTATCATTAATTTGAATGTATACAACCTTGATCTAAATAGAGCAGGCGAGGAAGTCGCTGACTCCCTTAAATACGAGTCTGGATATAACAAAGACCATGTTGAGGTTACTGACTTGTTACGTGAAACTCACGTTCACGGTGATAAAGATGTATCTGAGGCTCTCAAAGCATTCTCACAGATTCTGTATAAACATATTACAGAAGCTACCCCTAGAGAGCAGGCTATACACAGAACTCTAAATACCCTTCTTTCTCAAGTTCAAAAACTTTCCAATGAAGTTAAAGAAATGCAAAGGATATTAACTATACACACAGGTACTAATCACAGTGAAACACTCAATTTTGTTCAAACTGAAATTGTTGGTTTGAAAACGCTTTTTGATAGACATTCTAAACATCATACTAACTCTCTTATGGAGTTGGAAGGAACAATCAAAAACAAGGAGGATGTTGCAACTCAGGTTCATAATTCAATAAAGAGTCAGTATTCAACAGCCTCTGTTGTATCTATTGCACTTATTATTATAATATTAGTTTTTGGACTCATTGTATGGAAAAAAGTCAGAGATATAGAAAAAAAACACCTTTTATAACTTGAAATTTTTATTATCCTTGAATGTTCTATTTTTTTAATTTGTCTTTAGTGTATTTTTTTCAGTGGAATAATCTCCGTTTTTCAAGATTATTCTCTTGAATTTTGTAACACTTCTTTTAAATTAAATCCAGTGTTCGATTTATGTATATTTGTTTCAGTATCGTGTACTTAACTGTGAATATTCGAAATTGCCTTCCAACCACTGACTCCCCATATCTGATATTAAACTTTGGTTTTATGTGGCTATGATGCCTGCTTAGTCTCCTCACCGTCCTCAAATTCACATTCTATTCCCAAACTAGAGAGTTTTTTTAGTACATTACCGTAATAGAATGGATCTGGGAACCCCTGTAGGGCAGGTCCACCACATGTGGATATTTTGTGTGGGATTATATTCCATTGAGTAATGTCCATGTTTATTCCTGTAGTAGAGTTAGTTAAGCTTGAGACCTTAAATGTATGACCCAATTTAAATGCCTTAGATAAACCCTTAAGTAATATTTTACCCTGTTCATCATAAGGTAGATAGGCTATTTTATATGTACCTATATACGGTTTGTTTGGATTTGGATGTCTATTATTTTGTATACCATTTGGAATAAAATACTCTATTTCTATTACATTTATATTTGGATAGCTTTCTATCTCAATATTACCTGATTTGTACACAATGTACCTCATTATTCCTGGTGGTGAAGACCCTTTCCCAAAACATTGTACTGTCATACAAAGCGGACAAAAAAGAGAGTTTTTACCCTTCAAATGTCCTATCATCTCACTCAAACATTCATTATGATAAACATGTGAACATTTATTTAACCTTATCAAATTATCTTCTAATCTATGTAAACATAAGCAACAATCATCGTCTATTTTTTCATTTATCAACTCAGTTTTAACTTTATTTATCTCATCTTCTGTAAAAACCTTTTGATGGCCTTCGCAAACATATTCTCCGGTTTCTATTATCAATGACAATGCATCATCAAATTGAGCTATGCTTGTGTCCGTAAATTCCCATTCTAATTTAAAATCCATTCTCTCTTTTTCTACCCCATATTGAATTTCATCATAATTTGAATTGTCTAATAAATCAACCCTCTTTAAATATCTTCTGTATATTTTTCTTTCTTTTCCAGTTATTCTATTTACTTGCTTACACTCTATTGGATATATATCATATTGGTTCCAAACTACATACCTTCCCGTTTTTGGTTTTGCCACTTGTTTTTTTAAGATAGAAACTGTTTTAAAATCATTGTTGTTGCTTTCCGTATTCTCTTTATTATCATTACTCACTTCGCTAATCACTTCTTTGTGTAAATCCCACTGCATATGCAAGTAAAATCTTTCTATTTGAGCTGATATATTTGGTTGATACAAATTAAGTTGACCATTATTGTCCGTCCAAAACCATACTGCTGATGATATATCTCTGCTTATTCTTCTATGGCGTTGCGTTATGAAATTAAACTGATAAAAGTGACGCAAATTCAACAAAAATGGTATACCTCCGACATTTACTATTATATTCACTTCCTTGCTTCTCCAAGACTTTTCTATTATTGCTGAGTTCTCTAACGAATAATATACCCATCCTTCATCTGACCACCAACGCCACATATTCTAAATCAATAATTACATACAGTATTATTGCCTTCAAACAAATAGATTTAAATTACGCAGTTATCTGCATATATCTTGTTATGTTTATACATATATTACAGACTATTCGATGCAGATAATATTGTTGAAATTAATATTCCTTTTTTATAATGAGGGCAAATTACTATTTGTATTACTAAAATTAAGTGTTTAATACCAAATAAACAATCATGAGGAAAAAAGATGAAAACCTCACTAATGCAATATTTTATAGTCACTTTGTTACCACACTTTTTTTATTGACATTTTCAAATTTTGTGGTCTTATTTACAGAAAAAAAAAGATTTGGTGTTCACAAACTTGCTTTTAATTAAACCTATCTCTAGCTATATTTAATGCGTTGAAACCATATTAGACCAAAAAACTCGCTTTTTCTTGTTCAAGCCGTGATTTTCTTAAATTCACGGTTTTTTTCCTAGTTTCGAGACCCCACACTTTGCAGCATAAAAGTCTGAATCTCCTAAATACAATATGCATGTCTGCATGCACAAACAAAAAATCAATAAATAAATGGTTTCTCAGAATAAGCAGTAATTTTAGCCTCAATTTTAAATAAGTTATACATTTATTAAGTCAATTAATGGAAATATAATGTCATCATTCAGAATAAATAGAAATATGAATTTACCATACATAAGTTTGGATAGAATAGAGGAATTAAAAAGGCAACATAATGTATGTGAATGCAATTTAAAAAAACTTTACCAAACAAACCAATGTCAAGCAAGTTATATTCCTGATTATAATGACCGATATTTTACGGAGTTAGGCGAAAGTAGAAGTTACTGCGAGTGTTTGATAAGTGATATTAGTCATAACAATGGAAATAGGTGCGTAAATTTGAGAGAAATGAGAAAGGACTATTGTCATGCAGATTTTAAACAAAAAATAAGATCCAAACTGCTTAATAACAATGAATTAGGTGGTTACCAACAAAAGTGTCTAAACAATTCGTCTAGAATAGGAGTTGACCTAAGTGAGTCACTTCCTTCCCTCTTTTTTCACAACAATTGTAATTTATGTGAATGTTTAAATAGCAGCTTAAAAAACACAAGACAAATGAGTGAAAGTGTAGAGTGTACAAAAAATTGCGAGAATTTAGATACACATCACAAAAATGGTTTTTTTGATGAGAGTAATGGATACGATGGCAATAACTCAGATATAGAAAACAATACAGACAATGAATATACAGGAGTTGCTTGTAGAAATTCTCACAAGACAAACCAAAAAAGAAAGGTGTTTCCGGGTGAAATCACGGATTCAGAAGACGATATGGAGATAGCAATAAATAGAAACAACAGAAAAATAGTATTACTCGCAATAAATTGGATAAGTTTATCCGGAGAGCATAACAAAAAGATAAGAAAATTTATACAAGAATCAATGGAATCATGTGAATTAATAAACGTTCCACACTTCGTTATATTATTTCAATACGACGATCATAAAAGTGTAAGGGGCATATATACATATTCCAAAGAAGATAAAAAATGGTATTGTGTAATTGAAATAACATCAAAGTGTCCAAGAATAATCGAAAAGGAGATGATTCATACACTTTATAAATTTGATACGTGCCAAAAAATATTTAAACCTATAAAACGACTAAGAAAAATAACAGATATAGTTGATGGTTTAAGCTTAAAGAATGAATATTTAAACAACTAAAACGATAACCATATTATATATCAAATTTAAATTCAGATAATTGATGCTGAAGAATATTATAGTTGTTTTGAACTCCCACTGTTCCCACTAACTTTTCAGGATGCAAAGCGGGGTGATTAAGCAACTCGAGAATGTTTGGTATCTTGGCTATGTTTTCATTTAATATTAACATAAGGAGTTCTTTCGTACATAATGAAACATTTTCTAACTTTGAAAAACAACCAGTATTGTTGGGATTATAGTATTCATTCGACAAAGAATAATATAAAAGGGAGCCAATCATAAATATGTGTATTTTTTCTAATATGTTGGGCAGATCAGAAGACTGCTTAATATCAATTAATTTGGATTTAAGAGTTTGAATATTCTTTATACTTAAAAGCTCCTGATCACCATTAATCGTCTCTCTCACAAATTTAGGGAGATAATTTATTAAATCGTCATCTTTGTGATTTTTAATAAAATTCCTGCATCTCATCAAATTTGTTGGATAACTTTTTCTCAAATCAACATCATCATCTTGGAACAAATTCAAATTTATATCCAAGTTAATTAAATCAATTGGGCCAATGGCGAAACAACATTCCTCCTTTCTAATATATATTTTGCTTGCTTTTATCGGAAATATAATACTGTTCATAAGTCTTTCATCATCCTTAGATGAATATATAAGTAAAAACAGCCTTAATAAGGATCTTGAGTACATAAGTGCAGTTGTTTCATTTAATACACCATTTAACTGTACGTATGAATGAATATCATAACTTTCCAGGTGAGGATAAGTCTCAACTATGGTTGAATTCATGGAAGGGGGTGTTTGCCATTCAAATATTGCAGTGCAAAACACCAATTCAGAAATTCCATGATTCAATTGTTTACTTTTAATTATATTTGTATTATTCAATGAAATGTTACAGCTTTGACTCAGAAATAACAAGATATTAATAGGTATTTCTTTTGATTTTAATTTGTTCATTTGTGTATTGTAAATACTCCTTATTTTTCGGAGTTTTGAAAATGAATCCCCAAGTATCAACTTTAACTTGCATGTGTTTGATGATATAGATACATTTGGGGAGAATGTAGATTCACTATTACATTCATTTAACGATGGAAAATCAATTCTAAATAGTTTTAGTATGCAAGGAACAAGATCAACAAAATCAAAAGCTTTCCATACTATGCTTTTTCTCCCTATTCCTATTGGATTTAAAAACATATGACGATTATTTGATGTAAATGGAAAATTGGATAACGGAGATGACTCGAGTAATTTTATTAAATTCGAAAGTTTTATTAGTAAATTTCTCTTTAACATCAACGATTTCTCTCTTTCTTGTAACTTACTACCCAAATATTTTGATAATACTGAACGGCACTGCAATGTCAATTCACTATCCTCATTCATTTGTCTATTCTCATTGTTGTCTGGTTCGTCACAATATGCATCATCTTCGCCATATCCCAATTCATAGTTAGATAAGAATCCACTATAGTCAGAATTCCCTAGGTGACTTGAAACCAATTTATCCTGGAGGTCAGCTATCTTGTGATGTTGGCTTACTATGTCCATTGCATCCATTCCCATAGACCAAGATTTACCTATATACTCGGTTTCAACAGAATTAGATTTATATAAAATATCAAACTTTGGAAAACCTACTTTTGAACTCAAACTATTTACAATAATATGGATGTAATTCCTTTCTGATATTGCCAATTGTTTAAGCCTTGGCCTTAATAATTGTATTCCTCTTTCCAATTCTTTCTCTATTGAAGACTGCAGCTCTATATTCAATCTCAAATCTTGTTCTAGTCCATCTAAATGTGAAATACAACTTTTATGCATATCCATAAGCAACGCTATATCCTCCTGGTTTATTGTTTGGCTATTATCAACTTCAGATTCCTGAGCGTATTGATTATAAGGAAGAGGCTGACTATTTGAATAAAATATTGGAGTGCCAAAGTTCTCTGTAAGTCCTACTGGGGACGAACCCGTAGCATTTGGTTCTGAGAAACGCCTTTCGAACAATTCAAGCTTTTCCAGATCAATTTTTGACCACAGCATACCTCTTAACCCCCTAAAATCTATTGGATCTTGTGTGCCTGAAACATCCGCCATTTCATTGTTCATTGATTCTATATCAGAGCTTTTATTTGATTTGAATTCCTGACTTGCTGGACATGCAACCACATCGCCACAACGACATACATCCTTGTTTACATTACTACAGCATTCTCTCTTTAAATTTAATTCACCTATTGTCTCTAGAATTTTCGGTTCTTTGAAATTTCTAGGGTAAATTGACACACCCGGAACCGGTTTATATCCTGTCCTTTTTGGAGCATCCCTTAGAAATAACTTTCTTATATCTATTGTGTGTGACTTCCTATTCCCATTTAACGAATCAAATTCTTTATCTTTTTTTATACGTTTCTTCTTGTTCATTTATATTTTAATTAGATTATTACCAGTAAGATCTAAAGTTAAGCCTCTAATTCATATTTAAACACGTTAATTATGTGAAATGTTAATTCTTTACCTATTACACCTGGTAGTCTTAGTAATATTTTTTCGTTTTAACCCACATTATACTTGCGATATATTCTAATAAATCAAAAACACATTTACCGGTACAATATATGTATTTTACTTGTAAGTATTAATTAGGTACCGGGTATATTAACTTCAATACCGGCAAAATAATTATATTGGTAAGGTTAAATCAATTATATTTATGCATTTATTTAAGAACAAAACTGAGGGGAAAAAAGATTAAACAAAATTGATCATTCTAAAAAGTAAATATTGTCTAGACAAACATAACATAATTTCTGCTTACTATCAAAAATAACTTATATAACTATTCAAATTCTTTACTTTATAGGTAAATGTTTTCCTATTTGTATAAGTACCATATTGCTTTTGCTTATTCAACTATTGTATATCTCTACTTTTATGTCAGAGTTTTCTAAACTACATTTCTCCGGAATCAAATTTGTGGATCTCAACAGATAATTTGTTGTTTGTTGATTCACGATTATTTCACCTAATATATAGTCTGAAACAAATTCACGATTACAATACCAACTTATTTTTATTGGACCAGTGTAAGATATGTTATTTTCTGAACTTAAATCATCAATATATAATAATCTCAGTGATATCTCTGCTTGAAGCGTATTATCTTCGATGACAAAATTTAATACTTTGGGAACAAAATTAAACATTTCTATCTCAAATTGTGTCTTTTCTATATTCCGATTGTTGTAATGAAAACCTGTGAAAAAAGACCATTTTGCTAATATCTGAATATTATTTGCAAATATAACATTATCTTTCAAGTTTAACATGGAGATATGCGCTGCATCCTCAAATTCCATTTCCAAATTAATATTTATATCGTACCTATCAGTGTAAGGTGAAATAGTCACTGTATTATATGTAACTCCATCAGAATAACCTATTTCTGTTTCACCATGACTTAAACTTTCATTAACATTATCAATATTGTTGTAGTTATTGCCGTCTATATTTTCTGAACTCGTTTTTTCATTATTTTTTGCACCTGAATCATTTAAGACAATATTTTCAATGTTATTATTTAGAGATGAAATTTTAAATAGTCCACCACCATCTAGAATGCCTTCTATATGAAGTGTTTCTATTTTCGGAATATCATTATTGCTAATTAAATACCCATAAAATGTTGTTTTCAATACCCCAGTCATTTTAACCTTATTATCTTGAGAAATAACTACAGAATGTACAGTGATTGATGGAATAGGTATTTGTCTAAGTGGAGGTGGAGGAAGAATAGCTAAATTTACAGTACTTTTTGCCGATCTAACAGCAGAGTCCAATAGAGTTGAAGAACTCCCCACACCATGAATATCTAAATTAATAACCTTTATAGGAATGTGATGACTTGTATTCTCACCGAAATCAATTGATGGCATTAAAGTGTTAACTAACTTCCTATCATTAATAAAATTGTGCATGTTTAATGTACCATACATATTTAAATCAGTTTTTTCTCCAGAAAGAAATTCTGGATCATCTATTTTTAAAACTCCCAAATAGTTACCATTATGAAATACTCCAAAAAATATTTTTCCAAGATTTTTTACAAATATTCTCCCTCTATATTCATACGACATTTTTGATTTAAAAATAATATTTGAATTGTAATCAGTCTCTCTATCTAATGTTATATCCGTAAGTTGTATATTTGTTATAAGTTTTCTTAATGGCATCAAAATTGTAAACTTTCTAGTGACTAAATCTAATTTTCTTTTCGAAAGGTAATTAGGATTGCCAACATTAGCATTTATAGACACCTCTGTCAAACCTTTTGTAAATATATCTTGAATAATTCCTGAGATTCCTTGCATATTTGTCGTATTTGAAGTTGTTTCAATCAAAATATCCATTTTATCTGACTCGAAAATATTCAAATAATCCGGACTGTTAATTTTAGCAATGGGAAGAGAATTCCATTCTATTTGCGAATCTTTGAAGTCAAAATGCATATTTGAATGTTTATATATGTTTTTTTCTCTTAAAGGAGCATTAATCCTAACCAGCACTGATGTTTTCATTTTCTCAAATTCGCTTTCCGGAACAAATTCTATATTTATGTTTTCCACATCAAATTCTAATCCCTGAAATAATGCATAATCCAAATTCGGATATGTCTCAAAATAGAAAAGTGTGCCCAGTATCGCAATTATAAATACAAAACTCAACAAAATAGAAAGTATTGCATATGTTAATCTTTTCGAAAATGGTAAAATACTACCCTGAATGTCATCTCTTGTGTTGTTTTTACTTTGGTTTTCCAATTTACAACTAAAATTCGCATCACTTTCCAACTTTTCCTCTCCTTGAATACCATTTGCCCCATTTGACGCAACTTGTGGGGTTCTTATGTCTACTACACTATCTGGAGAACCTATCACCGTAGTTGGACTAAATTCACCATCTAAATATAACTCACTTGCAGGTGATTGAATCCTCAATGATAATATATCTCTTTTCTCTTCCCACGATCTTGCATCAAAGTACCTGTTAGAAGGTGGTGAAATAGTGGATAATGATGGTGTTCTGACTGCGTCCAATATATCCTTTTCTTTAGCAGTATTAACATCCATATTTATCAACAATTAAATGAAAGCAAAACCCTAATATCCATTCAAAATAAATCAAATTTATTATTTGAATCCAACTTAAATATATAGTATAAATATTCTACAAAAAATAATACATTTATAACTTAGATCCCTTTATTTATTTTCTCAATTTATCAGCAAGTAATAATTTTAACAAGATTAATTTTACTTGTCTATAGGCTTTTTAATTTTTTTCAATATTTATATCCGTATCGTTCTATTCTACTGATCTTAGCCTCCATTACTTTCCGAAACCTGCAAATATTTACAATTTTTTTGTGGTGAATACTTATTCTCTGAAAATGCATTATAATCTTTAACTTTATAACTTTTTATCATTGATGCACTAATATAATGACTTCAGAAAGCGCTAATAGCAAGTTACCTTTTAACTTTTTTTTATCTCAATTTCTTTTCATCGCCCTCATACTATTGTCCACATTGATTTAATGCCAATTTAATGCATTAAAAAATTAAAAAAACTAGATAAATCAGAGATTCTAATAAACCAATTTCCATGAGATATAGTTAGAAATAGAATAACATGTTCCATTTTTCAAATAATTCGTTGTAACTAAAAACCATTTTAAAAAATGAAAATTTTAATTACCACGTAATTTGTGCATGTATACATGCATATAAAAAATTATATGCATGTATACATGCACTCACAAGGATCATTTTATATTTTAATATTATTTTAAAAACATAATAGTTTTTTTTGTTAAATGCCTGAGTAAATAAAATCAAACAACAGTAAGAGTGAACCTTATTATCACAAATATATGACTTTGGGTGCTATTGAGATTTGACTAAATATTTATTTATTAATACTGAGATTTAAATTTGTAATACAATAAAAAATTATGGTTGAATGAAATTATGACAGAATTTGAAAGCAATAACAAGAGGACTAAAATAAATGTTGATAATTCTGTTTCAAATGATATGGCTACTATTAATAGCAGTGTTCAGGCAAAGTCAACAAGTGATGGTAATACCATATTTACAGAAGAAACAGAGTCCTCAATGCTAACAATTTTAAGAAATTCAAGAAGAGAAAATATTTTTGATGGGAGAATAAAACTATACTACAAAGACAAAATTTTGAATAAAAAAGAAAAGAGAAATACAACACCAAGGTCGAGAAAGTATATTATATCAAAAAATGATTGTTCTACCTTTTGTAAATTAAGGTATAAATTGTTTAGAAATTTGATAATAATTCTCGGGGTCCTACTTATTTTGGCTTCATTTTTTGGGATATTTCTGTTCCTGTTACTTCCAAAGATTGCGGAGATTTTAATAAGAAAATCCGACTTATTTGTAAAAGAGGTAGATATATTAAATGTGAGCAAGCAGAATGATGACCCTTCATTTGAATTAAATTCAGTTATAAATTTCGGTAAATCGTCCTCAATTAACTATATTAAATTCATCCATTCTTTATTGAACATAAGTTATATTATATCTAATGAAAGCAATACAGTAACTAGACCATTAGGGAAATTATTTGTCTCTCAAGTATCAAACAGGGGAAATGGTGATTATTCAGCAAAAAGTAGATTTACAATAACAAATAATGATTCACTTGGGATATTAATTAAATATTATACTTCAGATATTGGCAACCATAGCAAACCTAATATTGATTTGAAAAATAATCAAAAAATTATTTTCAATGTTAAAGGATTAATGTCTTTAAAAATACTTGGAATTAGAATTAACAATATTATTGTGGAGAAAGAAATAGGTTCCAATTCACTCGAAAATGTTACAAATAGTGGTAATAAAATTAAAAGTTTATCATTTAATAGTAATGATAATAATATAATAATTCACAATAAGTGGTTGAGTGTCTATGATGATGATGATATCAGAATTAATTTCGAAATGGAGGTAGATATATCAAAGTTACTAGGTGGTAATGAGGCATATGTCAATGGACAAGATGAGATATCGAAAAAAAAATTCATAATGCCATCAATTATGATGAATAATATTGGAGATTTATGGTTTAATGTATTAATTGGCAATGAATTAATTTGCCGTTTTATTTGGTTTGATTTTAATATCAAACCAGAGAGCAATATATGGACGTTTTCAATTGATTTTCCAAATAAAATTTCAGATAAATTAAAGGGAAAAATCATGGATTCCGTTATAAATGGAAATAATGATTCAGATATTGTATTGGAAATAATAGGTGATTATTCAGAAAATGAAGCATTTAACGAGATAATTAAGAATATTAATATAAAATTACCACTTAAAATATTATTTAATGTGTTTAAATCTGAAATGAACGGCCAAAAATTAACGGGTTCAAATATCTTAGACAAAATAATTAGATATTTAAAGGTTGGAAGAATTAAACTTATAAACGACCCACAAAGTTTAAGAATGAGAGGAGATATAAAAGTTGGATATGTTAATCCTATAGGGAATTCACTACCAATTGTGATGAATGAAGTATCATTAAATTCAGTTCTTACTGATGAATTAGAAGATAACTATGGTAATGTTCATATATATATTAAAAAAAAACCAGAAACAAGCATGCGCAGATTATTCGATATTTCTAATCATAACAAGAATACAGTTATAGACCTACTTTATAATGATGATTTATCTTTTTCATCCAACGGTATAGAACATCGAACTGATTCCAGAGGTCAAACTCCAAAAAAAGGCAGCATAGAGAAAAATAAATATAACCATATGGAAAAATGTAAAAATGAGAGAATTACGAAAAAGAATAGACAGCTGGTATTAAGACCTTGTTATAATATAAATGAATTTGAGATGGAATTAAGTATTAACACAGATAAAGTAAAATATGAAATAAAAAATGAATGGATTGAAAACGTTGTTAGAAGAAATAGGAAATTAGCACTGAAAAATTCATTATTAAGTGTAAATGCAACAACTATTTTTGGAAACTCATTATTTAAAAATATTAGAATAAAGCGTAATTTGTTAGGTAATAGCAACAAGATTCAATTTGCAGCCAATAATCAGATATATTTGGATGATGATGATTATAATTTTGATGATTATTACAATGATGAAGATGATTATCCCAAAAGTACTAGTGAAAATTTTAAGGCTTTAGATGTAAAAAACATGACAAAATTAATTAACATTGACGATTTAAAAATACTTGGTGAGGGTTACAACAATAGTTGGATAGTAAGAGTGTCAATTAATGAAACGAATATATTAAACAAATTTGGTGTTGATAAATTAGAAATAGGCTCATTTGGATTTATTATTAGTTATAGCAACGTAACAATTGGATTTATTGGTACAAATAATTTCACAATAGGCAGCAATTCAAAATTGACACTAATTGGTGCGATTAAACCAGAGGTCGATCCTACAACTAATGAAATTAATAAATCAATAATAGATATGATAAATTCAATTTTGAAAGGAAATGTAAACAAAATACAAGATAGAAATCTAACATTAGAATTTAAATCAGATCAACAAGAAAAGGAAATGTGCGTCAAATATTTCAATTATACAAAATATTTATCAGATGAGGATATTAGTTATTGGTTTAAAAACAAAAAAATGCCTTATTTAAATAAAATGTTGACAAAAAATGGAAACAGTAAGAAAACTTGGTTTGAAAAGTTTTTGAATGATCAGAAAATAAATATACCTATAAACCTAATGAATGAACTAAATAATTTTAGTATTCAAAAATATGTAGATAAAATTGTGGATGACAATTCAGATTTAATAAGTAATAGCCTATGCCTTGTTCAGTCATTTTTGAATGAGGATATCATAGTAAATGATGATAACAAAATAAGTGGAAACAAAATAAGTGAAATAGTTACTAATAAACTAAAAGAATACAATATAAAAATAACGAATGTCTCATTTCAGATATTTTTATCAACTAGAGAAAGCGACTTAATTATACCAATAAATGGATTATTTAATATTAATATTCCAAGATCAATAACAAAAAACCTGTTCGTAAACATATTGTACATTAATTATAAATTAGAATTATACGATAAGGATAATGAAAGAAAAATACTATCGTTTGATAATCTTCAAAATTTCAACAGTATTAACGATGAGATAATAAATGGAACGTCAATAAATATAGATGAGAATAAAGACTTTAATTTAGATATAAAAATGGAAAATACTGTAATATTATTAGAAGATCGAAATAATCAATTAATGAATGCAATAAAAACAGTTTTTGGATTACCAAAGTCTCAAAGTGAGCAAGTTAATAATATTGAATTAAGAAGTTATATAGGTATTGGAATTCAAACATCAATTGGAATTATTAAATTAAACGATATAAAATTATATGGTACTATTCGAATGCCAAATTGTAGAAAAAGATTAATGAAGATGGAGGACAAAATAAACAAGCAAATAAACATCAATTCAATATTTAAAGTTGAATCTATTCAATTACAAAAAATTAGATTAATTATACCACCTAGAGGAATTGATATTCAATTGAATACAGTAATTAATATTCCTAACTATATCGATAATTTGATATTTGATATTATTATTGGTCAATGTATATTTGAACTCAAAAATAATGATGATAATTTACTAGCAATAATAAAAACACCAAGGCAAATAATAATTGGTAACAATAGAAGAACCGAGCCAATTTGTCATGGATTTATTCCAGCAAAGTCATGGCTTCCAATGATGAATTTATTAGGCAGTGAAGAAGATAATACTGAAAAAATACATATCAAAGCAATAAATACACCACACGGCATACCATATTGGTTAATACCATTATTTGATTATTACAAATTACCGGCATCAAAAACATTTAGTAGTTTAGATGCAGCAGAGTTTAGTTCAGTAACCTTCTCATAAAATAATTAATTAGTATAGTTAAAAAACATTTTAGTGAAACAAAATATTAGAATTAAATAGAGTGAAATAATAGTGCAAATATTTAGATTAAAATCCTTCATGCGGGTTACAGTAATATAATTTCATGTTAAAATGAACGAATAAATATATTAAATATTTAAATATTAATTGAAAATAACTGGTATATATACTTTTTTCGTTTTATTAAATAAAAATAAGTTATAAAACTATATTATTTATTCACATGGATGACTTATTTTTGGCAGAATTTCATGGTTATATTGATGAAAAAACATGTGAAATAGCAGAATTAAGTATCAATTACATCAAATCATTAAATAGCTGTTTAAAAAAGCTAAAAAAGAATGATGGTATATTGGAAAGTTATTCTCATTTACGTGATATAATAGAAATAATAAGAATATGTTTGTTGCATGGCATATTAATCGATGAAAAAAGTTTCGAAAATATAACAAATGATGAACAAAATCCTAATAATCATAATAATAGCCTCTTTCACTTTGTAAGATTGTTTCCAGAATTGGAAGATATTGGAAACGTAGATGATATGTGTTTTATAGCATTTTTACTAGTGAACAGGGTATTAACAGGATTATTAGAGTCAATAAATAATCCAATTACAAAATGGAATCAAATAACAAAATATTATCATCATGCAAGTATATTAAGATACAATGATTTCATGAATGACTTTAAAGTAATAATAAACAGTTTTGAAATAAATATAAAGATAAAAAATTTTCATCTACCAAGCAATTGGTTAACATATTTTGCAAAATTATCACTCAGATGGAATAATTTAGGTAATGATGAATTGGACATAATAATTGTAAATAATAATATAACGAAAGAAAACAATAAGAAAACGACTCAGGAATATTGTGGAAAAGAGCAGTTACTATTATCTAATGAAAACAAAATAACTGGGGAGTCATCTTTAATATATATATTAAATAACAAATTAGAAAATAAATTTTATGAAAATGCGGATAGTTCAAATTCAAGCTCAATAAACTCAGGACCAAAAGTAACTGGTTATAATTCAAATACAGAGTTTGAAGATGAAGGTGAGATAATATACGATGAAAATGAGAATATACCAAAATTAATATATAATGATAATAACATGAAAGACATACAAGAATTACTTGATTTTATATGGAATCCGGTATTGGATGGTACAATACTAACAAGAATAAATGCTAATAACAATGCCAGTTTGTTATATGATAAAATGGAAGAATTTAAAGAAAAAGAAAACTATTTTAGTGTTCAAAATAACGATAACAATAACATGACAATTACAGAAGAAAAATTGGATATAACAGAAAAAAAACGGATAGATATAGACAGTAAAAGTAAACTAATAATGGAAAACCCTATGGAACTAATTAAATATAAAGAAAAAGATACTAAAGAATGGTATCTATACTACTATAGTGTGCCTGCAAGTCATGAGGAGGAAATACTAATATTGAATATGCAGGGTCATAAATGTTATAATACAAATTGTAAAATGAATTTTAATATAAACAATAATTTGAAAATAAATTTTTGTTGTTTTACTGGTTATTTTTATTGTGATGGATGTTTTGGTAGTAATTCATATTCAATATTACCAGGTTTATTGGTTAAATATGGCAACTTAACGCCAGTACCTGTTTCAAAATATTCGAAAAATAAATTAGAAAAATTGGAGGATATACCGTTGATAAGTATAAATATATTAACTGCTGAAATATGGAGGTCAAATAAATATATAAAGCAATATGTATATTTAAAAACATATTTAAAATCACTATTTCAAAGCAGTAATAATAAATACAAATTAAACAAGAAATGTCAATATAAGGAATCAATAAAAAGAAGACTTGAGAGGGAACACGACGTAAAGCAATACGATAAACCAGGATATTTCTCAATAAAACAATTAATAGAAATAGCATATGAAGTATTGTCACAAAATGTAGTAATGTATTCAAACGAAACAACACTACAAACATCAGTAAAAGAACTAACACAAATAACAGTAAATTGGAGAAAGCACCTGAGTAAGTGTATAAATTGTCAATTTGAAAAAAGAAGTAGCATGACAATGAGTAATCACCATTTATTTAAACACAAAATGTAATATGTAAATAAATCAAAAAAAATTAAATTAATAATTAATTATAAAATCAAACAGAAACGTTATTTTTTTTTATAACAAAATCTTGGGTTGTAATACCAAGTACTTCCCCCCAAGTAATTTTAAATATCTAAAATGCAAAAGGGGAAAAAATGCATTAAAGATTTTAATAAAAAAATACGCATATATATAAATAAACATATTTAGATTTATAGCTTTAACTTTAATTTAAATAATTATTTGTGTAACTGTGAACTGAATATATATATTTTTTAATAAAATAGTTTCTAGGAATACTTTTATTTTTGTGAATATTTTCTTTTTTTGAAAAAAGAAAATATCTATCTCCAATATCTGTAAAGAAAGAGTATATTAAAGTATTAAACTAATTTAATTAAATAGATGTGGTGTCTTCCCAAAAAACTACCAGATATACACAACAATATAGGAGTAGAGAGAGACTTTTCAGCAACAATAAATAAGAAGGCATTATTGGTATCGGGTGAAATAGAGGATCTAAAAGGATGTACGAATGACATAATAGAGTATGCAATAATATTATCTAAAGTATATAAATATAGAGAAATAAGAATACTACAAAGCGAATTTTCCGAAAGACTATATGGTAACTTTCCGTCAGTAACGCTTAATCAGTTAGAAGGAGGTACAATCATACAGATAGTAAGGCTAACAAAAAAGTCGTTAATAGAAGGATTTAGATGGTTGATTTTTTCACCATTAGCTGTAAACGAGTATATAAACACGGATTATTTTGAATATTATAATAATGAATTCAATATGAATAACAAAATTATAAATTCCTACTATAAAGGAAATGAATTGGTATTTGCATATTCAGGAAAGTCTAAACTTATTGAATTACTCAACATTGATGAAAATGAATTGATATATGAACCCCAATTTTACATATCTAAGGAAGAGCAGGTATCTTTTTCTGAGTTAGAGGATATAATAGCACTAAACAAAATAAGAAATAGTATAACTAATATAACTTGTTTTATGGATTGTGAATATGGCCACTTGTTTTTATTAAATTATACAAGGGAAATATCATTGGATTTGAGAAATGGTATAAATTTAGAGAATAATGTAGAAATCAGGCATTCAAGGATTAAAACACTACCAAATATAAACAGTTTACATAATACCGAAAAAGAGAATAAAGTCTACAATAAAAGTGAGAAAAATAAGGTTAACGACACAAATGAGAATTTAAAAGTAAATACAAAAACAGAAACACGTAAAAAAAGTGATAATTTAAAGCCAATAATACTGGGTGTCAAAAAAAATATATACTGCGATCCAAATATATCAGTAGTAATATTTTCATCTTGCTTACCGAATCAGATGTCTCAAGAACTATCGGTTTGTTCTAATAATGGTTTAAGTTTATCTATAATATATAGAGGATTATTCTCATACAGTTTCCACTCTTTTATAAAGCAAAATCTAATGGCCTATAATTCAAGCAATTACAACTTAGGAGATTATCATATACACAAGGGAGTATATAACAATAGAGATGTGTTTAACATAAAGAGTGAGAATATTTTTAGTTTCACTCTTGAATATGTGTTAGAAGAACTTAAAAATAACATGTCATACTTGATAAATAGGAATCAATTAAATGAGCAGTTTCCATTGTTAACGACATCACCTAACATAATACGTGGAAGAAGTAAATTGTTTCAAGTGTCTTTTAATGCTCATATTTACAATACATCTTGTTATTATAATACAACGAATAATGCCAACAATAGCTATAATTACAATTTGCACAATAGAAATATTACATATGAATATGGATCGACACAGGGGTTCGGTGACAATAGTAATATATATAACATTAAATCATCCAGGAGCCTTGGATATGTATTTCCTTCTGTAACCTCTACCCAAGCGAGAAAAAAAGAGACACAATTAACTTTTCCAACACAATTTTCAATGGAAATAAATGAGCAGCAGAGAGTTAAAACTGAAAACAATAACAAACTGTTACAAGACACGGCAAACTATAAATCACGCAGTGGAATTTTTGGGGGTTTTCTAAGTAGTAATAAGAGAATATATGTACCAAACAATTTAGAAAGCAGTTGTAATTCCTCGATTAAATATGATACATTTGATCAAGATGGTACGCAAGGCGAATATTCCACTCACTCATCTGAATTTGTACTTTTGAGTGAAATAAGCAAACTAAAGAATGAACTTGATATCATAAAAAAATCATTTATAAAAGATCGAAACATTAGATCAGCCTTCGAAGAGTGCAATAATGATCATTATTATAATTATAATAATAAAGGTAACATCAATCACAGCTACTTGCAACAGCTTTATAACACCAACTCGGTTTTTAAAAAAAGCATTAGAAGTTCAATTGGAGTAGGTCGCATTAATAGTAACGTTAGTATCGGAAGTAGTCACTTCAGGACTTTCACTTCAAAATAATTATTGAGTATCGTAACATAATTCACAGCTATTTAATTTTTCAAGATTAGAGATGAAAGTGTGTGTAAACACGCATTCTATGCAATGACTCGTCAGTATTCAGAAAAAACTGAAGTCAATGAAGAAAAGAGGAATTTCATTTTCTTTGATTTACCATCATTTAACATTACTATAGATAAAGTATTTGACAGTATTTAGTAAATTGTTTTTAATTTTTATTTGTTTTTTTCAAATAATTTTAACCTATCCGCTTTCTCTATCGTTTAATAAACAAAAGTAAAAAATGACAGTGATGGCGCCATGTGTGGGGAGAAGTACTTTCAACATGTAATAAAAAAATAAAAAGCTGATTTGTACAAATAAGCCGAAAATAAAAGTTAAATAAATAAATAAATGTAATAAATCAGTAATAGTGAGTTGTAATGTTATATTATGAATTATGAATACAGCTATGATAACTATATAGACAAGTTACCAAATATAAACCGATTTAAACTTGAAAGTGGAATAACCACAGATGAATATAAAAAGTATATAAAAAAAGTATCAGAAGAAACTAGAATGGACAAAATATCAGGTATTTTGAAGTATAATGTAGATAATATTAGTTGTAATAAAGCAACCAAAAACGAGAGTAAGTGGAAGCCAATAGATTCAGACACATTTTACGGAGATAGTGGGCCATTATTATCAAAGTTATATACAGTTCCGGATGAGTTAAGAAATTTTTTTGAAATTTATGACGGCACAGAGGGAGTTTTAGGTAGGGGAGCGTATTCTAGTGTATTTAAAGTTCGCAGTCGTAGAAGTGGAAATGTATATGCATTAAAAGTAATGAGTGTGGAACACTTTACATGTAGGGGTCTGGGAAATCAATTAAGAAGGGAGATTCAGCTTCAATCTCAATGTTATCATCCAAATATTGTTCAACTATATAAATATATGGAGTATTGTGGATATGTTTTTTTATTATTGGAATATGTAGATACTAATTTATTTAGTGTAATTCACAAAAAAAAGAAGAATCAAGTAATAGACACTTCAGTGAGGCGTAATATGTATTCCGTAAATGGCAATATTAGAAATGGGGATCCAAATCATTTGTTTTCAAGGAATGAGGTAATTAGTTTTACTTCCCAGTTGTTAAAGGCAGTTAATTACTTACACGAGATGAATATAATCCATAGAGATATAAAACCTGAAAATATATTGATATCTAAAGATGGCAGAATAAAACTAGGTGACTTTGGTTGGTGTGGTGACCTAACGAGAAAATGTTCATCAATTGCAGGTACTTTCTGTTATATGGCTCCAGAAGTTTTAAAAGGTGAAAAACAATCAATAAAAGTTGATTCCTGGAGCGTTGGAATAGTGTTGTATGAATTATTTACAGGAGGTGTTCCTTTTGTTCCAGATAATACTTCTACGAGTGAAAGTGGTGGGAATAGTTTTCACACGATTTCGATGTTAAAATCTATTAGAGAAATGTCTAGAGAATCCAAACCTAACTCTTTTCCATCAGATGCTTGGCACCTTTGTTGTTGGTTACTGAGAACAAATAGTAATGAGAGGGCTTCCCCTATTCAGGCCTTGAATCACCCCTTTCTGTCTGAAGGGAGTGCTGTTTCTCCAATACCTATTGAAATTGATCATGCTAGAATTTCCAATGATAGTGTTATTTTCCAGCCTACACCTGGAAAAAAAAAGGAAGTTGTCTACAATGTTGATACAAATAACAAAAAATATGGAAATTACAATACTAATTCAGATTGGTCTGGAATACCGTCATCCATGCTTTTAAATGGAGTTACTTACACGGCATTACCCTTGGTAGCCGTTCCAACTCCAACAAACAGAGTAGGACCAAAAAGAGAATCCAATATTAAGAGAATGTTTACGGAGATACCTTCATTTTTAACTTCTAATAATGAATATGTAAATATTAATTCAGATTATGACTTATTGAATCGCAAAAACTGCAAAATAACAAATAATAGCGGTCATACTCAAAGTCATTTCCTTCAAAAACATATAACTGGAATTCCTCCATTTCAATATTATAGAAACCTTGACGAAAGAGTGAGGGAAGAAAGAAGAAAGTTTTCTCCAATTAATTATAGTTCGGAACAAACTCATTCTTCTGAAAAAGAATGGGTTAAACAAGAAAAAAAGAACCCATTTTACCATGAAAATAATTCCGAAGAGAGTTTAGGAAGAAAAATAAGGCACGAATTTTCCAATACCGATAATTATTACAATGTGATGGAATATGAACCAGCTTACAATTCTGAGAAGGAACTTCTATTATATAACAATGGACTTGTAGAAAAAACAATGAATAATCAAAATATCAATCCTTTGAAATACAAAATTAATCCTAAAACCCAGATTCCTCCACATCTCCTTCCTCAATATTCTGGAGGATTATTGAGGCAAACCAAACAAAATAGATATATTAGTCAACCACCGGTAACTGAGCAATTTATCGCAAATAATGGGTCTAGGAGGAATCATTACGTCTCGAGCTCATCTCAAAACTTAAATCAACCACCCATAAGAGCAGAGGACGTGCTCTTAGGCCATCGTAAAAGGTAAATTCTAAATACAGAATTTAAAGGTTTCATAACAAGAAAGTTACTACCCCCTAAATAATTATAGTTTGTTTTTATGAGATATAGCAGAGATAATATAAAGACAATCAGAATTAGGTTTAGAATTAGAAGTAAATTAGTCAATACGGGATTACGGGAGACTATTAATATAAACTAACGTAGCGTCCTATTCGTTTCTTTTAATCTGCTTCCTACATCTTATTTTCTTTAATAATTCCCATATTAACCTTGAAATTCGTCAGTATCATACAGTTTCCGCATAGATCATTTTTATCCTCTGTGATCATTGACAACATCGCTGCTTTTATCTATCATTTATTATCTTCTATGGTGATTTCTATTGTTACTGCTGTTACCACCAACACCACCATAGTTAGCGCCATATCCATCATTGGTGGCACTTCCATATCCTCTGTTACTATAGTAACCGTGAGTGTCATGTGAATAACGTTGATTTTTATAGAATCCTCCATGTCCACCACCACCATACCCACTACCACCAATACCACCTTGTTGATAATAATTGTTCGAACTAGGGCCAAACTTCCTATGGTGGAATCCAACATCCTTTATGCCCTGCTTCTCTCTAACCATAGATTCCTTATACCTCCTGTACTCCTCAAGATAATGGGATCTCCTAAAGAAACCTTCAGTTTTCCACCAATTAAGAAGTTTTCTTAAAGTAGTTTCTGATTTTTTCCACAATTGAAATCCTTTTTGAGAAACGTAAATTCCATCCTCAAAGTGAATTCTCGCTCCACTAGAACCCACTCTTGTATTTGGTGGAACAGAAATCAAATGGAATCTACATGGAATTTGTTTGTCCGCAACAATTCCCCATACAATAGAGTTCCCACTCCTAGTAGACTCAACAAGTAACTCTGAAACCAAATTTTGGTACTCCATATTTGCTCTGTATTTAGAGTGAGTGTAAACAGTAGAAAGGTGAACTTTCAGAGGATGAACATATTGAATTAAGATTTGGTCAATATCGTTAAATTCCGAATCCTCTATTTTGAGCCTTCTTCCAAGTTCACCTGGAAGTCTTTGATCAAATTCATCAATATTAAATATTTTAACCATGAATGGATTGTCACAAACTTTTACGTACATTATTAATTTATCTATATATCTATTTGATGACTTAATTACGACCTCTCCAATAGTTATATTATCATCCTTCATGTAATTCATTACCTCATCATGGTTCCAGGTCCTGTAATTAGGATGGTGAATTGTTCTATGAATCGCTCCACGTAAATATCTCCCTGCTGCACCATCTTTGAAGTCAGAATCCCCACACAATGAGTTCAATTCAGCTCTAGAGCAATTTGATATCACATTCAAGTTTTTCTTGAAAAGAATATATGCATAGTGCCGTATATCTGTCCAAAGAAGAGAGGAAAGATCGTCTTGTAGGATGTTAAAATTGTTCCTTTGAAATTCCGAAACTCCTTCTAAACTTTGTGTAGATACAGATGTAGAACTGGAACTAGAACCAGAATCTATATCAAAGCCACCAACTCCAGAGATATTATTGTTACGATCACCATTATTATCTCTCTCCATATTTTCAGATCGTACCTTTTGCTGTCTCCACACGGTTTCAATAAGGTAATTTAGAGTATTACATATTTTTCCCTGTGATAACGAAACGAAAACACAGTTTTGAACAAAATCGATATTAGTAACTGTCGCTTGTAGAGGAGTATTAACTTTGAAGATCGAGACCAAGGGAACAGACTGAAACATTGGATTTTCGTCCATAAGTTCATCCCAAAAGTTGTCAAAATCTTCAACAATAACCTTCATTCCATACTGATCAAACCAGAAAGAAACTGGATTTCTTGGGAAAGAACCACCAGGTTTAACTGTAGCGACTCCTGTTACCCTACATGTAATCTCAGATCCTATAAATAAATCTTCTTTAGAAATTTGCATGGCCTCTCTTACTTGCCTAGATCTATCCATTCCTTTAATCACCTTTGCAAAGTAGCTACAATCATATGGTTTTTTAAGTTCCCTAAGCATTCTGTTTAAATACGGTAATAGTCGAGGTATATCTTGATTTTCATACATTAATTTAGCGTATGCCTCGAGATCCAAGGTTTCTAGTTTATTTCCTCGCTTACTAATCCAACTCCAATAAAGCGTATCGTCATCTAATTCTCTATTTCGACCTCTTTGCTTACCACCAGAACCACCAGTACTACCTCCTCCTTCGGAGGCCATATCTTTTACGTTGCCTAAAATGGTTTTAGCTAACTCACTGTCATCAATATCACTAAGGCGACTTATATCAAAGATATTAAGGTTTTTGTTAAATCCTTTTTCATATATACTCTCCTCATCTACTCTCAAAAATACATGAGAGTTTAGATAAATATTCTTAGTGAGACATCCAACGCCTTTCTTTCCAATATCAGATTGATAATCATCATCGTAGTAATCATATTGACTATTGTGATAGTTATCTCTATTTTTCTTTTCACCTATAAAACCTGGAGTTATTGAGGAACTCGAATTATTTTTTCCATCCACGAGCAAGTCAGATTCAGTTATTTTTAATTGACTTCTATTGAATATAGGTTCTGAAACAGAATCTAAGTAAAAACTCAATAATCTTGCCTTTCTTGGCCCCAAGCCACTAACGAACTTCAGTGGAGACTGAAGATGCTGATGACCCTTCATTCTGTTAATTTGAACTCCCAAGTTTGAAACAACTGATCTTATTGCCATTAGGAGATGGAACTGAAGAAGTTTGCTATCAACACTATCCTGATACTTGTGAAGTTTTAAGCATGTAATTAAGTTGAATCCATTTCTTCCACCTGACACTTCACTATAGAATGAGTTTCCAGAATACCTAACTGTATTATTGTTTGAACCATAATAAGATTCATTTTTCGCACCTATATTTACATTCAACTCTCGTTCAATTTCATTATTACTGTCATCCCATAGTCTTAACTGCTCCGCAAGAGGATTCTGTACCAATCTCCCGACTGAAATTGCCATCTCAACAGGAATTGGATGACCTTCACTCCCTTTTCTTGCGTCAGATTCTGAGTTTGTTTTTCTTACAAGAGCCTTAGATACATCCATACAAACAAAATATATACCTGGGACATAATTTTTATCTTTCCTCTTAACTTTTTTCAAAACAACATCACCCCAAAGACTTCCTAACTCAAGTGATTTCATATTAGATACTCCAATACAAATATAGTGTGGAAAGTATGTTTTTGCAAACTTTACTAAATTCTCTAAATCTTCCTCGAATCTCTGAGTTTCAATGGACCCTGACGTATCTCCTCTATCATGATTATTATTTTTAAATATATTTGAGAATTTGTTAATAGAAGATCCAGAAATTAATAGATGATTTAATATTAAGTAGTCCTTAAGTTCTCCAAAAATATCCAAAGCTGTAACACAAACCTTAAATCCATTCTGGGCTCTCTCGACAACACAAGAAATAACATTTAAGCCCCAATTTGTATTATATTCTTCTTTCGGTTGTAAAAAATCTGAATCACCCATTTTTTGGTGAGAAAAGACTTTACCACCCATAAACTTGCCTCCAAATCCTAAATTATCTAATCCATATTCATATTCATCGAAGTCGTCATCATCCTTACCCAAACCATCCCTAACCTTATCGTTTGAATCCGATCCATCGACTTTTGAATCATCTCCTAGGTTCAATTTAGTTGGTCTTTTTGGTGGCAGCAAACTAAGGCGTCTCTGGAGACTCAGAGAACAGAGTTCTGCGATATATTCCTGTGATCTTGACTTCATATAGTTCAATACATCCTTCCTAAATGCTGGAAATAGTTCTTCAATTAGTTTATGAAGAATAGGCACTTGAATTTGCTTACTCCATACACTTCCAGAGACACTTACATATCCATATTTAAGCTCATCCAAGATGTTTCTTACAATTCTGTTATCTATATTATCACTATTTCTAAACATTCTCATTTCTTGATCAAATCTATTTTGAATTGGGGTTGGTATAGGTGTATTGGTCTTTGAATACACCAAACTTCCCAAATTGTTCCCACCATCAGGAACTAAATGATTGTATGAAGAGTTTAAATCAGATCCCATTTTAAACATACCAACTTGGTGCAGAAAGCGTTCTTTTATCTTAGCTTCACCATCACTGCCCCTCCAAGGAGCTTCTTCATCAAAGCAAAGAGGATGAATAACAACATTTATAAGGCCAAGTTTCTCGAGTTCAAAAATCTGAGAGGATAAGCATCCGTCAAATAAAGCGTTAAAATTAGAGGTTGAATCGTTGATATCATCATTCAATGGTAAATAAGTTCCAGGAAATAAGGTGTTAATAGGCTTTCTAAATATTCTACCGGCTAACCAACCAGTATTATTTGGTATCAAATTTTGTTCACCTTTTACTGTAGTTACTGTTGTTATACATGCATTGGAAAAGAAGTATTCGTAAATCTTTGTTCTGATTATCGGAAATGTTGAAAGTCTTTTCGCTTCGTAAATGATTAATGATTCTATTATCTTTTCACTAGAAAAGAAATTAGGACTTTCAGGTACTATATATTTCTCAAACCATTTGTTCAATGCAGATTTGGAATTCTCAATTACTGGACCAACAGGGGGAAGTAAAGAAAACGTGCTTGGTAATTTATGAGATGAAGATGTTGGAACTGAGCAATGAAATTGGGGAGAAGAAAAATTTCTCATGTAAAGAGAAAGCACGTATGGAGAAACAATGTACTGATTCCAGATATTGTATAACTTGTTATTTTCAATATACTCGAACAATTCTGTTAAAAAATTTTTTCTCTGTTTTCTCCCAGAATCTGAAACAAATTTACCAATATTCATTTCCAAACCATCCTCACCGTCAATATTGATTATTTGCCTGAACCTTTGAGTTTCAATGTGATAAGTTAAGTAGAGTCTAAGTTGATCAACATCGCGATTTGTATCAAAGCTTTTTATAGAAAGAACCTCATTAAGTCCTGAAACAGTTAGAAACGCAGAAGTAAACTCGTCATTATCAAAATTTTGTTCTGCCTCTGAAATACTCGAATACTTTTCCAAAGCCTTGGAGTTCCTTTTGTTAAACAATTTCTGACGGAGAGATCCAATTGAAAGCTTTAAATTATGATAAACTGAATCAAGGAAGACAATCTTTCCAATAAGAAATTCATTTAGAGGGGGATAAACAAGGTGAATTTTATGTAAAGAAATATACGGAATATCGAAACGTTCATTCAATATCCAATCCAAAACACTGTAGACTGCTTTTGATACCATCTGAAATATAGAACCTCCGTATGAATAAGGAAAGGATGACTTGAACTCTAGAGTGTGGGTTCTGCGAATATAATCTTCTTTAAATAGCTCCGGATACGTTTGTAAAAATTTCTTGGTAATCCAATTGGATTCTACCTGCAATTCCTCTTTTGTAATTTTTCCATCACTAAGAGACTTCCACCTTCCACTATACAAGAGATAAAGCCTTTCTGGAACATCAGCTTTCTTAACTTCTGTATCAAAGTCAGTTAAATATTGACCCTGAATTTCACTGGGTTCCGCAATACTATGTAGTGTATGTAAAGTGGTATTTTTAATTCTATCCTGAAGTCGTTCTAACTCTTTATCACCCCCATCAACATCTGGGGCTCTAAAAAGAGCCTCATCATCTTCATCTAATTCATAATATTCCTTTTCTGAATCCTTTTTCTTTACGGAATCAAGTGTGTTATCAGAACCATTAATTTCAGTCTCTGTCCCAATAAGATGTGTCTCATCATCTTTGTTTTTGTTCAAAGCCTTATATTTGTGAAATTTATTCATTAAAATATCCATTACAGTATCATAGTCTCCAAAAACTGATTGAATCATGCTGTATTCGTCTCCTTTGTAGGATTTCTCCTCAATGTCATAGACCATCCATCCATCGTCATCATCATCCTCATCATATATTTCATCATTGTCCAAATCAGTATTCAAACGATTATCTTCAACGTAAGGATTGCCCACAACGTCATCACCATCCCCCACACCACTAAAGAGAAGATCCTCTAGATCACCTATATCTTTACCAACTAAAGTCTTACCTGAAGAAGTTCCATCTGCCTCGGAAACCCTTCTAAGACGATGTTTTTGAGAGTGCGTGTCCTTTCTAAGTCTAATTCCTGTGTTTTCCTCTATTAATTCCAAATCATCTTCCTCCAGATCACCTCTCAAAATCTCATCGTCATCATCATCCTCTTCGTCATCATCAATATCACCAGAGTCTAATAAATGACCATCTTTTACATCCTTAGTTTTGTCTGAGTGATCGAAATTAGTTCTATTATAAACAGTTTGGTCGTCTATTCCGTACTCAACTTCATCTGTAATAAAATCTCTTAATTCCTCATAACCTTCCTCATCAACCCCATCCTCATCTTCATCCTCATCATCATCCTCATTTTCACTAGAAGAGTGTAATTTCGTTTTTCTCTTCAAACCCCTCTCATTTTCGGAAGATTTTACGTTTCTCTCGTCAATATCGTCATGTTCATCTGTTTCGTCAGCCTCATCGTTTATAAACATATTTTCATGTCTACCATGAAACTTTTTCTTGTTAGAATCAAATGACTTGAGTTTCTTGCCCTTTCTTAGTAAATTATGGCCATTCTTTTTTATCTCCATTGTATAAGCATCCTCACTTTGATTAAAAGAAACAGAATTTTCATTTTTTCTATCTTCGTCTTTATCGCTAGTCTCAGCAACAAAATTGGAAATGGTTCCGTGTAAAAGAGCATGTAAAGAACTTCCCTGAGAAGATACACTTTGACGCCTTTTCTTTTTTTTTGGTTCGTGTGTTTTGTGATCATTTCTTTTGTCTTTATTTTTTATTGCAACTGAAGCCACCTCAGGTGAGCCAATTATCACCTTTTCGGTACCTTCCTCCTCTCTAAAGTCTGAAACATTCTCACTGCCCTCCACTACTTTATCTATTTCAGTCACTATTGTTGTTGGTGCTACTGTTGATAATACCGATGTCCTTGTATTGGGTTTATTATCAAATGACGTATCAACTCCTCCCGAAATTGGGGTTACATGTTTGTCATCTGTTTTGGCATCCTTAAGCCCTCCTTGCTCCATGTCCACAAAGGCTCGAACCAATTACTAACCGAAACCTTACCTTAACCAGCGCAACAATTATTCACACCTTATTCCCCTAACCCAAACATAACACGAAACAATGATATAATAATATTTTTTTCTATAAAGAACCTTTCTATTCTTATTTATTAATGCTAAACCTTGTATACAAACCCAGATATTCAACCTCGATATTAATATCCCTCTTTGTTAAATACTTAAATATTTGATTCTGCACCCTTGGTCTCCTAAACGTCTATAGTTACAATTAGCTCCGCCTAAATTTTATTATTTACCTCTTATACTTTATGCCAAAGTTGAATATAGCTAGTTAATAAATATTTATTATTATCAACTGCAATTTTAATATTATAATCTATTTGACATCAAATTATTTGTTTTCAATACTTTAGTTAATAATTTTTCTTTACGAAAAATTATATTTTAACAATTAATGGTATACAAACATTATATTAAATAATATTTATTAAATTTTACACGCGGACAGCAGTTTTGGCTAATTTGGTACCTATAAAATAAATATCAATAAATACGATACCAATTTAGGCGGGTAGAGTTTAATCTAAAAAATGTTACCTACCATTAGGGGTGAACAGATTAAAAGGTCTTTATGTGATTTTATAAGTAGGAAATAAGTAGTAACAATTTATTGTGAGTTTTTTTCCGGGAAAAAACATGTTGACTTCAAGATAACCATTCTAAATCCGAAATAAACTGCTACTACAATTGACGCTTGCAACACAAAACTTTTATATTTGTCCCCGAATGGTAAAACATAATAATAAATAAATAGAACATAAAATACATCATTTATTTAAATTATAAAATCCAGATAGTAATATGAATGAGACTTTCCTTTAATAATTCATTATGTCCATTTATTTTTTAAAATTGAATATGAACATCAATGTATGGGGCTCAACATAATAAGGAAAAATAAGCGGTTAACTGTTCTTTATGCTTCAACCCTGAAGTAACAAAGGATCACGAATTTAAATACTACAATTTTTTACTGGGAATTTTTGTTTCCAAAGGAAAACAATCTTTTTACTCAAAAATGGATAGGAGTATGCTCTTGTCAGATAATGATAATAAACAAATAGATAGTTCACTTCCAAGTAAAGAATTAATATTAGATTATATTAAAAATATATGCGGATCTCAGGAAAATTATGGGGATGAAATAGTTACAGAATACCTAGTTAATGTTATTAGTAGTGAGATTTATGAAAACAATGGAATGTTATCAAAAGATAAGTTGTTTGAAATGACAGAACTGTATTTAAGACATTATTTTAATGTTTCTAGTGTTAGTGAAGCAATTGATGAACTATATGATTCTCTGGGACTAAAACCTGAAGAAAGTACAGAAGGTTTTTGTGGAGTACTAAAAGAAATAGAACCAACTAAAATATTAAATTCTGATGAGACTGAAAAGGAGCTATTGCACGATCCTTTATTAGAACTTGATGTTAGAGCAAATGGAAATTTCAACAAGAGTACCCCAATAGGTGAAAGCATTAAGCTTCAGAAGGCACTTGCAAAAGAAAAAGAAAGACAATTAAGACTGTTAAGGCAGTGGCAAAAACAGAAATTAGAGGTTCCAGTTCCAGTTTGTCAACATCCAATAACTTGTTCAAGACAAAAAATGAAGGACATTCAAATCCCAAATATTACTATTTTTATTGCAGGAAGAGCACTATTGAACGATGCGAGTTTAAGTTTGAGCTTAAAACATAGATATGGCCTTATTGGTAGGAATGGAGTTGGAAAGTCAACGTTACTGACTTACATAGTAAGAAGAGAAATTCCTGGAATTCCTGTAGATGTGTCAATAGCATGCGTAGAACAGGAATTGCACTTTAAAGAAGAAGACACGGTTTTGGAATCTGTACTTAGTATTGATACTGAAAGACTTTCACTGTTGGAAGAGGAAAAGTTGTTAACAAAAGTAGACTCCGATAATCCAGACAGTACGTCACAAGTGCAAGATGATTCAGATAGATTAAATAAAATATATGAGAGATTGAATGAGATAGATGCATATACGGCAGAAAATAGGGCCTCTGTGATTTTAGTTGGATTAGGATTTACTCAAGAGGCACTCAAACAAAAAGTTTCCCGTTTATCTGGTGGCTGGAGAATGCGAGTTGCCTTGGCCAGGGCAATATACGCAAATCCAGATGTCCTTTTGTTAGATGAACCTACAAATCATTTGGATATATTAGCGGTTACCTGGCTCGAAAATTTCTTAAAAGGATGGGATAAAACATGTGTAATTGTAAGCCATTCCAGAGATTTCCTAAACCAGGTTTGTACAGATATAATTCACTTTTGTGATCACAAATTGACTAATTTCAAAGGTAACTATGATTCATTTGAAGAAGTTCGTTCAATTGATCTTGATATAAAAAGAAAGAAATTTGAACAACAAACTGCTGAAAAAGAGAGAATACAAAGATTCATTGATAGGTTTAGGTGCAATTCATCCAGAGCAAGTTTGGTACAGAGCAGAATTAAATATCTTGAAAGGCTTCCAATATTAGATGAAATACGCAAAGATCCCAGTGTAATATTTGATTTTAATGTTTTGGACACCAGTTCCAGTACATCAATAAACTCAGAAAAAGCAGATAAATTATCTGTATCATTAATTGAGTGTTGTGAGGTTAGTTTTTATTATTCTCAAGATTCTGGTAAATCAGTTAAACATATTGTAAACGATTTCAGTATGAGTATTGGAACTGACTCTAAGATTGCTATTTGTGGTGGAAATGGAAGTGGCAAAACTACAATTTTAAGACTTATCATGGGGCAACTTAATCCTACGAAAGGAATGATAAGAAGAGACCCAAAAATAAGAATAGGCTATTTCGCACAACATCATATCGATCTTCTTGATCTTACTCTAAATTCTGTTCAACAACTTCAAGCTAAGTATCCCAATTCAGATATCTCTGATGAGAAGGCAAGGAATTTCCTCGGGAGATTCGGTATAAATGGGAGTCTTGCACTAGAGCCCTTATATGTGCTCTCTGGTGGCCAAAAGAGTCGTGTTGCAATTGCAATTATGGCGTATCTAAATCCACATATACTAATTCTGGATGAACCTACAAATCATTTTGATCTAGATTCAATTCAAGCTCTCATTGTTGCTCTAAATTCTTTCAATGGCGGAGTTGTAATTGTGAGTCATGATGCACATCTTATTTCCTGCGTTGCTGACTCAATTTGGCATATAGATCATTTAAACAAAACTCTAAAAGAATTCAAAGATGGTGATTTTGAGCAATATAGAAGAACTATCATAAAAACATATTCTTAATACAGTGCTTAAGAACTATTCTAATTATTTGTTAGTATATTTGTTAAGAGTTTGATTAAATATATGAAACGTTCTTAATGTTAAACATCATCGTAATTCTTTCTTTTTTTTTTTAAAAAAGAGAAAGCTTGTACTTATTATTATTGTTATTATTGATATCTTTTGTTTGTATTATATTCGAAATCATACTATCATAAGCTAGATTTTATTAGCTAATTTAATATTTCTTTTTTCTTTAATTGCTGCAACTCCGCTTTAAATCTTAGTTACATATTTAAACACATTCAGAAGATTCTATTACACCACAAAAAAAACGTTATTCACATTTAATGGTAATTAATAGTGTAATCCGTAGGATTTTAAGAAATGGAAAAAAGTTAAGATTATACTTACTGTTAAATCCCATATATTTAAGATCTCAATATAAATGGATACATCATTGTCTACCCGATATCAAGTTTTACACTAATTCAAAGATCAACCTGGAATGTAATATAAATTTACAGTTAAATAAAATCTAGTGATGCCGGGAAATTGAAAATAGAGAAATGATTTGTATTCTGAAAAGTGCGTTAAAATTTGAAGGTCATAGGTTCAGCTTAAAGAAATCTTTCAATAATTTAAGAAAACAATAACATTAAATGTTTAATAAAAATACACGCGAAATTATAGTGATTAACAGAATGATCACAAAAAAAATGAATTCAAAGTTGTTCCCAATACTAAACAATTTTTTGCGGGTGCAAACTCGATCCATTGGTGTGATAATAAGAAAAATTACTAATAAGCTGTTAGCAAATTAATTTGTATTTATATGAATAAATATTATTTTTAGTTGTTTTTTTATTTTTATTAAACCTATAAATTTTTATCATTTTAATATTTGATAATTTATTTTGGCTTTTGTTGATATGGCCGAAAGAAATCTAGTATAATAAACTAGACAATAGGCAAAAAGAATTCTTTTTATTAGGAAATGAAGAATTCAATGGTATTTTTTAAAAGAGGTGCAATTTTATTGCTTTTTATTGCAATATTAAGCTCAATTTTTCCTGAATTATTCAAACCAAACTCGGTTATTTTTTATCAAGCTTCATTTGTTAAATTAAGATCAGTTCAAGTGAGTTTAATTGGTCAAAGTGCGGAATTAACAAAAGAAAAATGCTTAAAATTTGAGAAGTTGCTTCTTGAAATTCTAATTTTAAGAAATAGTTTGAGGTTTTGGTTAAATTTTGCGGATAAATACTCGAGATTGAGTGAAAGGGAAACAGATGAAAAATTAAAGAAAAAGTATTCTGAAAAGGAAGAAAAGGGGAATCGAATGGTTCTTAAATATTCAAATGATGTAAGCGAATCACTGGATACGTATGATGATTTATTGAAATTACTTTTTGAATGTTTAAAAATTTTTGGTGAACATTTCCATCCATATTCAATCATTAAACGTAATAAGAGCTTGCTGAGATATATTGATTACTATTAGTACATTCAAAAGTATTATCATTATTTAAAACTGTATATTTAGCTAAAGTACCACACTCAAACAAAGTCAATGTTTCAGGCCACAAAACAGTAAAAATTGAGCATTAACAATACCTAGACTAGTGTCTATCCGTAAAGTTTTCGAGTATACATATACAATATGGACGCTTAATTGTTTTTAGTAGTGATGTTGCTTTCTCCGTAAAGTACCATTTATTTTATTCTATCAACTCGAGAAAAAAATGTGTTTTAGTTCCCGCTAATTGTTTTAAAGGTAAATCAACTCCCATTAAAGGTTAAATTGCGTATATTTTGCACTAATTCAAGTGTGAAATCTAAATTGTATTCAATACTAAATGATTAATATTTTTTCCCGTATTGCATATTCTCGTTCAAATAATTTTGCTTGAATCGGGAAATGTTAATCGTTTACATATGGCGGTTA
This sequence comes from Cryptosporidium bovis, assembly GCF_009768925.1. Taxonomy (NCBI): domain Eukaryota; phylum Apicomplexa; class Conoidasida; order Eucoccidiorida; family Cryptosporidiidae; genus Cryptosporidium; species Cryptosporidium bovis. The sequence goes on from NW_027125030.1 coordinate 572,560, forward strand.
CAACTAATAAAGGCGGTAAAGTAAAAAGATCTATGCCTTGAGACTCAAAATACAGCCTTAAAAGAAAGCATGCTCTATGCAGAATAGTTTAGCATTAGATTACGTAATTCTGAATAATATATTTTTGTTTATATATTGCATAAATATAATTCTTGATTTATTATTTATGATAAATGTTCCATATTTCTTAAGCAGGTATATTACAATTTTTAAATATATATTCATTGATAAATAATCAGGAGTGTTGTTTTAACGCCTATGTACTAGAACAGGCAGCGTGGGGAGTTAATAATATAAATTAATAAACTAAAGAAACAAATAAATTTAGAGAGTTCCTAACAATGGTTGCCATTAATTTCTATCGCTTGTTTCTGATCCTTTCGACAATACCGGTCATTTACAGATTTGAAATAGCATTTGCGCTTAAGAGCACTATTTCCAATTCTGATCATAGCATAGGGGGGAGTGTTGGATCGAGTGTAGATGTTGGATCAAGTTCAAGTTCTGTTGTGTATGGTGAAACTGACAAGGAGTCAAGTACACAAGAGTCATCGGGTAACGATGAAATTTCCGAGTTAAGTACTGTAAAATCGTCAGATGCTGTTCCTGAAGGTGAATCACTCATTATAGGTGATTCTAGTTTTGTAAGTGGTGGTGTTTCACAACATAGTGCTGAATTTGAGACAATGGATAGGCTTCGTGAAGATGAAATTGAAAAGGAAAGCATTCAGTATGGGTATGATAATATTGATGATAGTACAGATTATAGATTATCACCACAGTTAGTGAAAGATGAAGACTATAGTAGCCCAGTAATTATGGAACCTTTTGATGATAAGTCATCCGTCTCTGAACAGGAAAAAAAAGAATTGGAATTGATGACCAAAGTTGGTGCTTCAGAATTACCCTTGGTTGAACCTCCAACTGAAAAAGTTGAATCTAGTTCTGTTAGAACTCCAGTTACCGAAAAAGTCGAGGAAAGTAAAGAAAAATCACCTGAAACTGAAACTCATGGAAAAAGTGAGGAGCAAAAAATGGTTATGGAACCTACATTACAAGAATCAAAGGTATATGATGATTCTAAGTCCCCTACATCTGATGTCGTGTTTGAAGAAGTTAGTGAATCAAAACTTCCGAAATTTGCAGAAACTCTTCAAAACGAGGAGAAAAATATGTTTTCCAATGTAAATATTATTGACTCCTCTCTGAGTTCCGGAATTTCAGAATCTATCGAGTCTAGTGATACAGAATGGGATTCATCAAAATCAGATATAATCCAAGTGGATGAAACTCGTGTGACTGATAAAAATGATAGTGAGTTAGCAGAAACTAAACTACCTCTCAGCGAAAACACTTCAAAATCGCATGTTACAGAATTGAGAAGTTTTTTTGAGGAAAAAAGTAGTGGAAGTGAACCGTACGATTTTATAGAAAAAAGTAAAACACAAACTACAAACTCTGAATCCTCGTTTGTGAACCCTACCACTGAGGAAATTACACTAACCGAAGATTTATCCACGAATTATCCTCCTAGTAAGAATTTTTTAAATGAAGAAATTGATTTAAAAAATACAAATGATGATTTACCATTATATAAGTCAGAAACAATCGAACCACCAACTCCAAGTTCCAGTTTTATTGAAGAAAAGACAGTTGGAAACCAGAGGTTTTATTCGGGGCCTTACATCAAGACAAATGCTACAGCTGGAAAAGTCAGTCCCAGAATCGCATCTGTTATTGAAACTTTGGTTGGGCAATTTGAAAAATATAACTTATATGGAAGTGGAAGTAAAAATAACGCAAGTGTTTCTGGTTCAAACGTAAGGAATATTAAAGATTCATTCGAAGGTTTAAGTGATGATAATGAAGCCAAGGCAATACAACCTATAAACCCTGCTGAGGAGGAATATATCTCATCTCTAAAAGCTCAAGCTCCAAACAATACATTCTTATACAAGAATAGATATGAGGAAATGAGACTAACAAGGAATTCATTCGGAAAATCTTTATTACAAGTGGAATTGGAAAAAATGAGAGGAATACTTAGAGAAACCATAGGGAAACAACTTAAATCAGGAGTTTTGGAAAGGTCTACCAATAAAATTAATTATTCAGGAATACCAATAGACGTTCATTCATACAATGAGCACTTGAAAAGTAATGTGGGTGGTACTGACAATAATATTAATACTCCCAATAGTAACCCTGAAAGTTCTGTTCAAACGGACAATTTAAATTTACAAAATGAAAATCCAAATTTGAATACCGAGCTTTCTTCAGAACAACATGATTATAAATTCCTTAATGAATCCGGAGTAATATATCAAGGCAACAAACTCCCTATAGGCGATAGTAAAATAGAAAAAAGCCTAATAAAAACTCAAACAATAGGTTCTGGTACAGAAAATTATACTAACGTGAAAGCTATTGAAGAAACACCTGAAACAACTAAAAGCGAAAATACTGAGGCGGAAAATGAAAGATTAGATATGAACAAAGTAGTGGATATTCCCGTAGAGAACTTTGAGGAAAATTATTCTAACCAAAAAATCACAATTCCAAAGGGAAATGATAGTTTTGGTAGAATGCCATTCTCGTATATTAATGGAGAATTACCCCTTGACTGGAAATATGGTAACGCCCGTGAAAATACTTCTCGAAACAGGTTAAATAATATAGGCCAAAAAAATGAAGCTGCTTTTGGCAATAGAAAACTGGAATTTATCGATCAAGATGATCAATATCCAGAAAACGATAGAGAATATAACAAAAACGAGGCAAGTGTTTCGTATTCTAAAGAAATTGAGTTATCACCAGAGGAGGAAAATGAAATAAATCAATGCTATCTCAAAGCAAAAAAAATAAAAACTATTAACTTTGGTTTGGATGTTACAGCTAATATCAGAAGTCCGGCCTCAGAAACATTTATAAATGAAGTTAACAAACATAAGGGAAAGATAAGAGAACTTGTTTTATTCGGGCAAGAAGCAGTTAGAGTTGCGGAAAAGTACAATAAAAAAAGATCATGGAGAGCAAAAACAAAAAAGTTCAAGTTAGATTTTTTAGAATCATGTTACAATTTCTTAAAGCACACCAAAGCAGTAAAATCACTCATTTATCATATTTCGAATGCTTCTAGCAGAAGTATATTCGATATTATTGATAAAATCCTACAAAAACACAAGCACAGTAAGCAAAGTTTATTAGTTCAGTGCAAAATTTTGGATCAAGCTTTTTTTTCTCGCAAAAATTCAATAAGAGGGAAACTCATGAGAAAAATTTCTGATATGTACTTTGTTGATGTTATCAACGAACAAATAGGTATTTTAATAGATGAGAGATTAAATCCTTTGGTAAATTCAATAAAATCCAATAAATATACAAGAAAGAAACTGTTAAAAATTATTCCTTCCGTGGATTCTCTAATGGTTAACAAAAAGGGTTATCCTGAACTCTCCCTAACAGAGTCTGAAACGAAAAAGAAATCAAACAAATTAGTGATACTATTAAGGAAAATATTTAAGAAGCCCTCATTCTTGAAATCCAAAAAGAAAAATCTTAAATGTGTGAAGGGAACCAACTGTTGCAAAAAGAACAAATAAATTCAACCAAAAACAGTTTTGGAATACAAAATTGCAAACAAAAGATTAACTTGTAGTTTCAACTACAGAATATAAAATGAAAACGCATTGAATAATAGGGCACTATTTAGATTTATTGATTTATTATTCATTTTAATTTATAAATACATTTTTTTTGTCTTAAATTTATATTAACTTTTTGTTTGGATTTGTTGCCCACTTCTAGATGATAATATGTGCAAATTCTATACAAATTCCTTTGTTTTCAAAAGGCAATACATGCAAATAATGCAACAATTTACTTTGAACACTGTGATCACCCCAAATTGTTCAAGCAAAAATAAATAATCTATTTTGATATATATTTCATATAAATTTCATTATAAAGTAGGCTGTTGAATTGTTATAAAAAGTGGTTCCCCTTTTGAAAATTTTTTTTTTAAGGACATATATGTGGAAATTATTTCCATGTCTTTAATTGCTCTTATTTTTTGAGTTGAAGATTCTTTCTCACCATCCTTACACTGAATAACGGCAAAATACTTTCCTTTATTTATCTTCTTCCCTTTAGAACTAAGAGTGTATCCATAACCTGTACAAGGGGCTTTAATAACATAATATTTAATATTATGAATGAAAAGAATTTGTAATAACGTTTCACCTTTAGAAATTTGGACTTCACTGAGTGACGAATTTGATACATTTTCTTTCTCACCTTCAGTTTCATTATTTTTCCTATAGACATTGTCTTGTAAGATTATAATGTTTTTTCCTGCAATAAAAGTATAAATTTTGTTATCATCACATTTTATTTGTGTAATGATTTTTTTCTCTTTGATCTTTGTACCAATTTTGTGGTTAAACTGTTTTAACAAATTCCCGTTGCATGGTGAAATTATATCTTGAATTATTTCCTTTGCTTTAATATTATACGGTTATAAAAAAAAAGTTAAAGTAAATTTTTTCAATAGTTAGAGTTAAAAGTGTTAATTTTAACTTACTTTCTGTGTTTTCATCATTATTCTTTTGTTTTATCGGAAAAATGGTCTTTGTAACCTTTTCAATTTCAGATTCATCATCTGACTCCTCAATATTGTCTTTCGATCCTTCCCAATTGAGTTCAGAAGTGTCTACTATAACTATTGGCTGTTTTTTTCTAACAACAGAAGGATTTGGTAAAAGAGTTGCGAGAATCATGAACGATTTCGTTGCCTGAATCTTTCTTTTTTTTAATTTGCTGTCGTTACATATTACAATTGCTATATTAGTTCCACTCCTTGCTAAACCAGGAGAATCTGTGTATATCAATAATCCATCACATGGTGATGCTAACACTCTCCAATTATTCCTAATTATAGCTACTGCCTCTCCAGTCTAAATTGTTTTAATTTTTTGCGTTAGGGAATAAAATAAAAAGTAACCAAACAATATTAAAGTTTCTTAATTACTGAATAGATAATTAAGAACATTAATAATGTAATTTTATAACTTACCTTTACAACGGAATGGTGATCTTTAAAATAATGCGCAACTAGACCACTTTTAACAGATTTTCCATAAGCTGTATCATTTTTATCGTAATTATCATCGTTTTTATTTTTACACCTTACTTTGAATACCTTTTCTCTACCTTTTACTGAATTACCAACATCTTTATTAATACTCATCCTACCTTGGCAAGGTGCGGTAATCAATTGATAATTGCCGTAAATTAAATAGCTTGGGACATGCCTTGATTCATTTATAAGTTTTCCAGAGAGAATTCTTTCATTTTTCAGTACCTTAGAATATAGAGTACTGTCTTCCGAGTTGTAACTATCGTTTGATTCAGATTCTTCAAGCCTAATTTTTATGTTAGTAACCTTAATAGAGAAAGGCATTATTAAATCTTCAAGTTCACTATTTTTATCTCTTGGTTTCTTTTGTGTCTTATTACACTTTACTGTGGCGAACAGAGTTCCCTGCTCAATTTTTTGACCAGGTTCGTCCTCTAGTATATTAGTCATTAAAACACCTGAACAAGGAGATCTTACTATCCATTTTGTATTTCCTGAATCCATTAAACCTGAAGTATTAGTAATTTTATGTAATTTGTCTTTCTTCATTTTATTCACACTTATTATTGAATAAGTAGCAGCAGCATTTAAAAGTGCATTCCTAATTGCGTCATCTTCCTCTTCATTCTTTTTTTCATCTTCGCTTCCATAATCATCGTATTCTTCGGTATCCCTACTATTCTCAACTTCATTCTTAGAACGTTTTTTTTTACTTTTATTTTTTTCTACATCCGATTTTTTATCAATTTGTTCAATACTATCACCTTTATTTTGAATTTCAAAGTTGTTTACATTATATCCAGTTTCAGGACTTATTGTCTGATCAGTTTGATAAATTTGTGGTAATCCAGTGCCTTGGAATTGTGTCACATCATAAATTTGTTTCTGATAATCTAACTCTGCTCCAGCCATTACAGGAGTTATTTCCACATCAAATTTAATCAATCCCAAACCTCTGTTAAACTTCTGTCCAATCATTTGTGTCTTGTGGTACAGACTAATTACATTATATAATTTACTGAGAGATTCATATCTTACATAAGTATAATCATTAAACCACATTCCTAAAACTACATTATCTTGTTCAATTTGATCTGTATCTGGGACATCGGTAATTATTGCATTCTCACGAGAAGAAAGCTCAACAGAAAGAATTAATTTATCCATTTCTTTTTTTTTTCTTGAACTTAATATTGAATTTTTTGGCAATTCTTTACATATTAATGACAATATATACTTCGGAGATATAGAACCCTGAAAAATTTGTAATTGGAATGTAATTTAATTCATTAATGTCTTAAATAGAGAAATTGTCATAACATAGTTTTAGTATTAAATTTCATATATTTATTACAGTTATACTGTTATTTCTCTATATTTTGATAATTTAACCTACGTTTATGTTATCTGCAACCAAAACTGTTCCAGAATTTGTATATATTTGTTCAACAACTGCTCTGCAAGGTGATGTTAATTGAACCTTTTCTTTGTTTTGAGCGATAAAAAATTCTCTGTTTTCTGAGAAAGATTCAAGAAAACCTAAATCCTAAATATTTAATACATAGTCAATAATAAGTTTAAACGTTGAAACGAGTGTGATTTTTATTTTTGAATCACTTTAATCTGTTTCCTTTCCTTTTAAATAGCAGTTGGACCACTAATAGTTGAAAAAAACTTACCTCATCTTCTTCTATATGAGATTTGGGATACACTTTGCTAGAAAATATCAAAGTCATTGGTTTTATATCGTTTTGCATTATGTATACTCTTCCCCTCAATATTTCATTAATATTATTTTCAAAGTCTAAAGTGCTTGTTCCATTGACAAGTAAATTGGAATATTCCATATAATATGCACAAAGGAAGAGTACAAATAAAATGATATTTTTTGAAGTGAAAATCATTTTTTTCTAATATTTATTTAATCCACATTCAAGGAAATGAATTTTTCTTACTAAAAACACAGAAAATTCTTTCTAATTCGACTTATTCCAGTATAATTGTACTGTTTTAAGTTTTATTTAATTATAAAACTTTGTATATTATTATTTGAATATTCTTATAGTAAACAATTTTAGAATAATCAACTTTGGACACCTGTGTCCGAAAAGAGGTATGACATTTCTCACACACCCGCCAATATTTTTATCACACAAATGTTCAATTTTTGACATTAAATATTGATAACTTTGGAATAAAGGATAAAGGATAAGTTAAAATTTAATTATTCTTATTATTACATAGTTAAATTTATAATTTATACAGTTATCCTTAAAAACAAGTATTTTACGTGTATACGTAGTTTGGGTTGTAAAATAAGCAAATAAAGTGTACCAACTTAAAATAAGTAGACATGTTAACAGATATTTGAATTATAATACTATACATACAAATATAATTACAGTACTAGGTAACTAGGTGGAATCTGGAAATGGACATGAACTATAGTGTGTTGAACAAAATATTCGATTTTGAGCAATAGGATCGTGGTATGTTGATATTAAACTATCAATTCAATGTAATAAAGCTAATTTTCCAGTTTATCTATTTCTTCACCGGAATTTAGCTAACATAAGCTTCGTCTCACACTGAAAACAGATATATATGACTATTGGAATAACGAAAAATGCATCATATGGACAATATTCGCTGATTCAAAATTATTTAGTTTAAATTAGCTCTCACATTATATATTTACTAATATCAATATTTAAAAGGAGAAAATGAGATGCTGCAGATTGACTCAATTTCTATAGGATCAAACTCTTTTGGTAAGTAACTTTTCAGAATATCCGAACATATTTGTGATGTTTTGAAGTTTTTGGATAGTACTAAGCTTGAGGTTTCTCCATTTAGTTGGGAATTTGAAATGATAACTTTAGCTATTTCGCTTACAACTCTGATAGAGTTGTCAAAAGAGAGTACTTCAATGTCATCATTAGTGTCATTTACTCCTTTTATTGGACTATGTCCAGAATAAAGTCCTGTGAACTTGTTAGAGCTTTTATTGTTTTTATTCGAATTTTTTGATTTTAATAAAGGAAGAAAACTGTCATGGAAGACCCCGAAAAGTCTAATTGCTTCAAGAATCCTTATACCTCTGATCTTGATAGTTTTATCATGCTTGTCTTTTATTTCAACTCCTTCAAAAATATAATTTTCAATTAATTGTTCAAGTTTCTGAGTAAATTTTGAGTTAGAAAGTTTAAATAATGGAACTTCTGGTTCATTTTTATCTGGTGAAGGTGATTCTGAAGATTGTGGGGTGTTAAGTGGGTCACCGTTAAGGTTATCATCGAATACAATATCATAGTTAGTCTGTAAAGAAATATATTTATAAATATAATCTTCTCCATAGTTATTTGAACAAAGTTGAATGTCATTACAAAAATGCCCAATAAATTTATGTTCAATAGGGTTCTCATCATGATAAGATAAAGAAAGGCCCTTATAAGTTTTTGTGGATGCTTTTTCGTCATAAACAACAGTTTCGCTGTTCATATTCAAGATATTAGATAATAATGAAGCAATGTTACACTTTTCAATGAAACCTGGGTCATTCAAATTCTTAAATCCACGAGTTAGATTGATTATGTGAAGTCCAAAGTTTAGAGTTGCTTCAAATGACGGCTTTCTTGATATAGGCATTGAATATTTCCTCACAACTTTGTAGATGCAATCCAATTTTGGGACTATTTTTTTTGGAACACTGAAGTAATTAACAACATATTTGATGAAAAGTGAACGATCCATGATTTGCGTCGGAAGCTCTTTGTTAGCTAATGAAAATGTTGAAGAACATATCTCATCTACTCCCTTCTCATTCAAATCGACTTTCCCCTTGGAGTTAAAGAATTCCAATAAAATTCGCGAACATCTCCTTATCAAATATGGAAATTCTTGAAGAATAATGCCATTAAATAGGATATTTCTGAGACCAAATACATTATCAGATACATACTTGGAATTGGGCATATCTGAAGAGGAATCTCTTGCTAAAATGAACTCATATCTCAGTGCATTACCTGTGAAGGAAGAACTACCAACTGCGGGTATCCGCTCAAAATTTGAATATATATTCACAAACATTATTTTAAGGTCCTCTCCAGTCAACTCACCAAAGTATCTTGACCTTTGGATTCTTCTGATAAATTTAGAAAAGAAAAAAGCGAAGTATTTATTAGCTTCACCTATTGAAGGACCTTTTTGGAAACTAAGCCCAACAACTTCATTTACAGCATGCTTAATTTCCATGGAAATATCAGCAATATTTTTAATCCAATTTTCTTCATATGCAGATTTTTTTGCAAAATTCCTGATAGAAAAGGACACAACTTTATCATAGTAGGAGTCATCTACAATTTTTGAAACACGCATACAAAATTGTTTTTGTTTTCCTTGAATTTGTAACTTAGAGAAGAAGGTTTCAAATTGAAAGTTCTCCATGCATATATTATATTCAGATTTTTTTTGACTATCAAATGAACCAAATCTACAAATATGGGCAAATAAAGGATACACCATTAATTGTATTCCAAATATAGAGAAGGAACTTGATGCATATGCATATATCCTTTTCAATTGATTAAAATTAAATCCATAGTTATCAGATGAAATGACCATCAACCTGATTAGATATGGTAATTCTGAAAACGAATTGGGATATGATGTAAATAGTACGTTTTCACAGATTGACAAAACAGTATCATAAACTCTTGAATATTCAGCCCTTTTGTTTATCACTAAATCGGCGCATCCAGATGGGGTAAGACTACCTGACACTATTTCAAGTATATCTTTAACTGAAATAACGATGTCTTGCGGATTTTTTTCCTCAATTACCTCGTTTGGATTGGATATAGGGCAACTATTCGCTTTACTTTTGGGTAGCCTCACTTTTTCCAAGAGAATTAATGTCAATCTCAATAATGTTGAGTACAATTTTTGGGTTTTTATAGCTAGTTCTGAATGATTTAAGGCTGTGATACCATTAATATGTTTCTGTTCTTGGTAATGTAACGCCTTCATAACCTCTTTTATAGCCTTTGCCGGTGGAATTAATCCCTCAGTTCCCTTCAACTGAATTTTGTTTAATTTGTCGATATTCTCCTTTATATCAATATTCTTTTCTTTATAATCGATTATTTTATGGATAAACTTGGATCTGTGTAGAATTTGAGGAAAGTATTCATTATCTGGAGTTGTTGGTAATACCGAAAGTATTAAAGCTGTTAGTTCTTCATTTGTGAAGACACTTTCTTTTTTTGATTCAAAACAGTTCTTGATTGCGGAGCAAATACTCCTGGAATCTTTTTGAAAATTAACTATCACCCTTTCTCCAGGAATGAACGTATTTTCTGAAAGATCTATAAATTTCGGGAGATTATCAATACAAATTTGCATAAATTTTTCACCAGTCGCAATATATCCTTCTAATAAAACGGCAAGCCTAGTGACCAGATCAAATTCTGGATACATCCCAGTATACGAGGCAGAAAGATGGAAAACGCAAATAGAACCAGAAATGAACTCAATTGGGAGTTCTAAATTCTCATTCAGGTACGTTAAATACTGAAGCAAAATAGAATTTGGTGATGTTGGAACAAAAATAGGATTTATAGCTTGTTCTGAATACTTGCAAAGAATATAACTCAAATGCGCCCTTCTGCTTGTACTATCCTGACCTGGAATCAACGGGTACGCCTTGAAGTGTAACATTAAGGATTCTTCACAGGAAATATCGTCAGAAGACCCATCATTACCAAATAATACAGTGCTATGCCATGAATTTGTTTGCTTCTTATCATTATTTCCAAAAATATCATTTGAAGCATCATTAAAGTGTGTAGTTACAATTGAATCTAACTTCGATACAATTTTGTATAGTCTCAGAAGACCTATATTCAAAGGCATTTCGCCGAATTTACTTCTTATATTTTCGATAAATGCAAGTTTATTTAATGAATTACTTATTGATAGAACTGATGGATCATTTGCAAGGATCTCTCTAAGGGAAGACAGTGTATTCGATACATTTGGATCCTTAACACACTTTGGTATCTGCTGACACACTAAAGTAATCATCAATTTTGAAGAATGATTTCTAGGAATCTTTGAAATTGAGCCTAGATACTGAATACAAGCGTTTCTGAAGTCATCACCAGCTGAAACTTGAGGAAGTTGTAATGACATAGCGGCAATCTTATGAATATCTGGAAGAGCCGAGAATTCACCTAGTTGATTTCTCAAGCTCCTAAAACTGTAAAGTATACAAACTCCAACTAGAGCAATTTCAGTTGGAAAATCAACAGTGTTAACAGTGTATTCTATATACCTATTAATATAATATTCTTCATTCAAAAATATTTGAGCTGTTGAAGCAGACACACTTCTATTAATAGGCGAAGTTAATTTCTGGGGGCGGTGCAAACCTAAAAAAAGAGGAACCTGAACTGAATCCAAAGCACACGCCTTGCTCTGCTCAAAATGAAATAAAAGTTTGTCATTCCCAGGTGGAATTAATCTATATAGTGAATCTATATTTATATTTCTCCCCCTTGTTCTGATTAATTCATTATGGAAAAGTTCCTCCGTAAGACACACATCTTGAGAACTAGAACTTCTGCCTTCAAATCCAAGTACACCACCAGAACTGTTCTGGAGAGACAACACCACTAATCCAAATAGTTGTCCAAATAAAGACAAACGCATTACAGTGGGATGGATTAATTCCTATCCTTATATTATACCTCTTGTTTGTAACTTTCCAACACTTATTTCGTAAATAATACAGTGGAATTTACCCAATTTTCACACATAAATATTAATACACTTATTCTCTTTTATTTTCTCATCACTTCCTTTTTCCTTGATTCCAGACTATCTTATAAGATCTCTGAATCATTTAGCGCCGGCGCCTCTGTAACCTGCATGCCTATTTATTGAGTGGGTTTTGTAAAGGCTAATAATAAAAAATCTGAAGGCATAAGAAACTAGGAGCAATTTACCAAACAAAGGGATTTAGTAAAAAAATGATATTATATAGTTAATTTATCCTAAAATGGTCATTCAAAATAGGTTTACTACTTTATAATTGTGTTAATGGTGCATTCCTTTTCAGTGTATTTTAGCTTAAAGAGGCTTTGCGGTTTATCGTATAATGCTCTTAATAATTGCAATTAATTTAGGAATAGTTTGAATAGTTGATATCTATTTGAAGACTTTTATTAAGTTATAAGTCAATAGGTTTTTAGGTTTAGGTTTAGTTTAGGTTTAGGTTTAGGTTTTAGGTTTAGGTTTTAGGTTTTTAGGTTTAGGTTTTTAGGTTTAGTTTTTTAGGTTTAGTTTAGGTTTTAGGTTTTAGGTTTAGGTTTAGGTTTAGGTTTAGGTTTAGGTTTAGGTTTTAGGTTTAGGTTTAGGTTTAGGTTTTAGGTTTTAGGTTTTAGGTTTTAGGTTTTAGGGTTTAGGTTTAGGTTTTAGGTTTAGGTTTAGGTTTTTTTTAGGTTTAGGTTTAGGTTTAGGTTTAGGTTTAGGTTTAGGTTAGGTTTAGGTTAGGTTTTTAGGTTTAGGGTTTTAGGTTTAGGTTTTAGGTTTAGTTTTAGGTTTTAGGTTTAGGTTTTTTAGTTTTAGGTTTAGGTTTAGGTTTTAGGTTTTAGGTTTTAGGTTTAGTTTAGGTTTTAGGTTAGGTTTTAGGTTTAGGTTTTAGGGTTTTAGGTTTTTAGGTTTAGGTTTAGGTTTAATGATTATACTTATGTAAGATATGAATCTCTCAGTAAATTATATAATGTAATTAGTCTGTACCACAAGACACAAATGATTGGACAGAAGTTTAACAGAGGTTTGGGATTGATTAAATTTGATGTGGAAATAACTCCTGTAATGGCTGGAGCAGAGTTAGATTATCAGAAACAAATTTATGATGTGA